>NC_090446.1:673821680-674137338 GCF_031143425.1 Pleurodeles waltl
TTTTTTTAGGTGTAAAAGATAGCCTGAAAATATGACACAGTTCTCTCTACACATGAGAGGCATATCTCCGATTAGTTTGGGCAAACGTGAAGGTGGAAACGCATTTCATTGTGTCCCCCTCAGGATCTCTATTTTATTTCCATTTAAACAGACAGAGTTGTTCTACATCTGACGTTGTATCCTGCTAATGGCAGGAACAGCACACTTTTTGTCACCATTTTCTGTGTAAAAATAGAACCTTTTCAGTAATATTGCTACTGGAGAACACAGACCTGAATTACCATGTATACTGGGAGTGTATATGCAGTAATTAATGGTGGGTAGAAGGCTAACCCCAGTTGAACCCACAAGGAAACAGTATAGAAGTAGCCATACATATTCTGTATTTAATACCTGCATGTAATTAATTCTCTCATCCTTTGCAGTTCCATTAATTGTGTTCCCTTGCCTTGATACTGCTGGCCATGAGAGATGTTCTGGGCCAGGTGTTCAAATGAATTCTTCACCTCGGGAGTTGTCACTGTAGCTGAGATCCTGTAGTTAAACAGCTACAGCAGGAGCCCCACAGAAATAGCACAGCCACTTTAGAGCTTCTGGCCAATGGAAATCTTAAAATCCTCTTATGTGTATCTTCATTTTCAAGACAACAGCCACAATGCATTACAAAGGACAGTGGAAAGCAAGATGCCCATCAAAAACAAAAAAAATCACTAACATAGTCCGCATATTACTATATCCTCTGTGCCAGTTAGCACCTGCGGCTGTTGCTGCTATCTCATTAATCACGTTATCCATTGTATTATGATAAAGCTTTTGCTGCCTGTCATTGCTGTTACTATGTCTTATGTATTACGGTCATTGGCGTTCCACTACAACAGACAGAATATTGTATCTAGAATACAGACTACAATTTTACGAAGATGAGTGTATATTGGTAATTATAGTTATATTTACACACTTAACTCCACATATATTTATCTTGAAGATGCCTATGTGTCTCCAAGGTACATAGATGTAGATTTTAGAATAGTAAATCTGTACTTAACTATATATATATATATATATATATATATATATATATATATATATATATATATATACACATATATATATATATATATATATATATATATATATGTATATATATGTGCCATCATGATATGGTATTAGTCAGTATTCTGGATATGACATTTTGAATCGCTAGCTATTGCTCCATACACCCGGGTAGTCACTATTCGTAATCATGCAAGGTGTGGTCGTTATAGTGGTCATCTCTGATGTGAGCATTACTGCAACAGTTGTCAAAGTCATGAGCAGCTTGGGATTGTTGTCATTGATCGATCACATGCTGCTCTTATTATAGAAGCGATTGGAGAACCCTGGCCTATAACACCTCTGTTATTCTATTTAATTTTTGTTAAAAAAATTACCATCATAAGGCTATTAGTCCCACAACTATCATCTCCCAGACCTATGTTATAATGTGCACTTGTTATTTGTAAAAACAAATCTATAAGATCAGTAGAAAAACAGCAGCCAGTTTGTCCCAACCAAGTGTGAGTTTAAGAACCTCCACTAAACTGAAACACTACCTCTCTATTTTTAAGTCAAAGTATGTTCCAGGACACAGTCAATGGTTCAATTGACCTCGGACTGGATCATCGTCTGATCACTGTTACAAGTAATCTGTGGTGACAACATGGCACCAGAAACCGTGTCAGACATCAATCAATGCAGAGGGGGCAGTTCCTGAAGCATGTAGTGTTGGTATACCTTTTCTGAAAATCGGTACAATATATACAGCCCTTCTGAGGACTTATTGCTAAGCTACTACAATGGGTCATAGAGCAACATCAGACTGGCCACCTGCCAGATTGCACAAAACTGGCCTTATTAAATATTAGATAGTAAAGATGAACACAGATATATTGACTCCAATTCCTGATTCTGTCTAATATTTCCCTGAGGGTCAAGTGCTAAAGTTGTGTTTCTTTGTGCTCACTTTAGGTCCAATAGTGAGGCACCAGGACATCAGAGATGAAAGACCACAATGGTCAAAATTGCAGCCCAGTAACTCCTCTGTGCCTTGAGGCCTTCCTAAACCAGTCCTGATAGTTCTATATTAATTTAACTGAAAATTTATTTTTATTGCGCACACCCCAGAAGAAACAAGACCAGCGAGTGTCCATCTTATCTAGGAATCCCCAGAGCTGCACACAAACTGCTGCAGTGCAGGTCGCCACTGAAATCAGCAATGGCAAAACCAATAGTTAGCACGTTTCAATTACGTTAACTAACCTTTTGGTTTTGGCAATACTGTTTGCTGAGGCTGTTTTGTATCTACAGTGTGTACGAATGGATCATGATGGTATGGGGGATTGTATAAATTTAAAAAAGATAAAAACTCAGGATGGGGAATAGTGAATGAAGCACTCCGCCTGCATAGTTCTGGGTGATACTTTCTTTATATACAGAGCGTTTTCAACACAAAAGCCATAAGAATTTTCGTAAGGCTGTGTGTGTGTTTTGGGTGATACTTTCTTTATATACAAAATGTTTTTGCCACAAAGGGCACATTAATTTTGGTGAATCTTTTTCTGCATACAGAACACATTGGTCAAAAAATTTGAGGATATGGAGCCAGATGTAACAACATTTAGTTTTGCAACCCGCAAATTGCGAGTCGCAATTCTGAATGTTGCATGGTGCCCCTGACACCATCTGCGATTCGCCAGGGGGTCGCAAATGCCCTCCTCATGAATAATCATGAGGTGGGTCGCAATTTGCGACCCCCTTGCGAATGGCGGCCCTCACAGGGATGGTGGCCTGCTGAGGACAGCAGACCATCATGTCTGTGGCCGCTTTTTAATAAAGCTGTTTTTTTTTGTAATGTAGCCTGTTTTCCTTAAAGGAAAACGAGATGCATTACAAAAACAAAAAATGAAACGTTTTCGTTTCATTTTTTCAGAGCAGGCAGTGGTCCATAGAATATGAATAATTGAATATTGCAAAAAATTGGCAGTTAAGTGAGTTGGCTCCCCACTAACATTACTAGTCATGTGTTGATTTAATCAGTAGGGTTACTGATTTAGTGGGTGATAGTCTGCGCAAGACCATCTCTCATCAGCGTAACCCAAATATATCTAAACAATTTAAATATCACTATTTTTTTCATATATTTTGTTTATAGCGCATCTATGTATATGTAAGTCAATGTACAAGGAATATTACATAAAACAATAAGGGTTAAACAGTGTAGAAGTCACATACTGTACCTTACTTGTGCGCATTATAGGTTAAGACTGCATTGCAGGCGTGGCTAATGGAAGAGAATAGGGGCAGCGCAGTGTGTGGTGGTGGGGACGGGGACCAAAATAAAATATAATCCGCTCCCATCTGCTCTGCTCTGCTCAGTCTTGCATTTCAGGCACAGGCTCCCAGCCTGACCTGCGTCCAATCCTACAGCTGCTTTCATGCTGCCAGCAGCATGAAAGCAGCTGTAGGATTGGAGGAAGTGCCCAGCCAAGGTGCCCAGAGGCAGAGTAGGAGCCTCTGCCTGCTCTCTCCAACCTGCGTTGACAGGTTGGAGATAGCCCAGTGCGCACGGGTGTTTGACCGGCCCGAGACGGCCGGCCAAACATATATGTACACTGAGGCGGAGTGCTGTGTACTCCTCCTTTGTCCTTGTCACGCCTGTGGCCCTGTCCCTTTTATAGTAAAAACATAATAAACAGCGTTTATTATGTTTTTACTGTAAACGTTTTGCCGCTACTGCTGCTGGCGGTGGGGGCGATGCTCCTCCACCATAGCAGAGGAGCCGTCCCTGCTGCATTGTCAAGAGAAACAGATTTAAAACATAGTGGATCGGTTTGAAAGAAAAAAAAACAATAAGGTCTAAACCCATGCCTTGCGGTTTGCATGCAGTTCATTGATGCCAATTCATAGTTCACTGTGCTATATTAGAAAGATTGCAACTTATGAACTGCAAGCTAAAGGATCTTTGTGTCAAAAGCAGTAACCCACTTACCTATTTATATAAAATACACATCTGTGTTCTGCAAGTTACAGGATGTGCTTTGCAGTGGACACAATACCTACCAGTGTTATCTTGCATTGATATCTCCTGGAAATTGCATGACGTACAAATACCTCGGCAGCTGGTGCCTTAACACCATAAGATACTTTAACATTCCCCCCTTTCTGACCAAGTAAGTAAGCCAAAACAGCTTTACAGTTACATTGGTATTTGTTACCAAGGCCCATATTTATACTTTTTTTAGCGCCTCATTTGCTTCATTTTTTTACGCAAAAGCGGTGCAAAATTACATAATACAATTGTATTTTGTAATTTTGCGCCGCTTTTGCATCAAAAAGCGTCGAAAAGGCGCCACTAAAAAAGTATAAATATGGGCCCAAGTTCTTTGTGACAGAGGTTTTAAAAATAGATGTATAAGTTGACTGTCAGACTTTGTTTTTCATGATTACACCTCTTGTAACTCCAACCGCCTTTCTGCTGCCACATCTTGACCTCCAATTCTTGGGTTCCGGGAGTACATTTTTCCAATTCTACATACTCTGTTTGTCGTGCATCTGTTTACATATCAAGAAAGATGAACCAGCCTCCTATCACAAGCAGTTTATAGCTCAGTCTTCCTGCCGGGTGTGAAATGGACGGTGCATGTCCCGCCATCGATCCTTTGGTCACAAATAAGATAATTTTGGCGGCATGTATTTATTTGGCATCGGACTGTAATGTTTTTGTCAAGCATCGGGCGAATTATTTAGGAGGCAATTAATGGCAGTAATTGTTGAGTTACCTTTCAGCTCCCCATAGCAGATGCCCTTATCCATCTGTCCAGCTTTGACCACGCAGAGGAATTCTCTACTCGCATCCTGATGACCGGCTTTGTTAGTGATGAGAGCATGGCCTCGGATAATGTGCTTGTCTCTGTTGAGTGAGTCTGCGACGGAGTTGTTATTCACTCTAACAAAGGCAGAAAAATGTTGAGAGCAATAACGATTTTCAAAATAAATGAAATGGTTTCCACACCCCTTGTTTGTTAGGCTTAGATGTGAAGGAGATGCACAAACACATGCAGGGGCATGCAAGGCTATACGAACATTGTATTTGCCCTCAGTTTTGTGAAAGAAAAATGCTGTTGCATGCATATTGCTGTAGAGGCAGAGCGCCATCTTTTTGCTGCACCCAAAAAGAAACAAATAACATGTATGTGTTTTTGCCTGGTAACCTGTCAGTCTCTTGGTTCAGTCGTCTGACAGGAGCAGTGGGGGGAAGCTGGGACTGGGAGGCAGTACTAAAGACGTTTTTGGAGGTGAGGGTTTGAAATGAGACTGGCATGGAATCCAACCAATGGGAAGCAGTGGGCGGGCTCTAAGCCCACTTTAAGTCACATTAGGTCTTTCGAAACCAGAAAGTTTGCATTTTCTGGTAGATGATACCTAAAAACTACAATTGCACATGCTCCTGAAGTGGCTGTCATGTTCAAACATAATGACGCAGAGGCTTATGGAGTGGGTTGGTGCACATTGTTTTTAAAAAACAAACAGAAGAGTGGCTCAGGTGTGCTTCCTACCTCTTCTCCAGCAGTAAATGTGTGATGAATTTTTAGGTCGAACCTAGACAGCGCGCATGCTCTCTGTCTGCAAGACCTGTTGGATGGAGTATAGGACTTTGCTCCCGCCTGCCGCTGCCTACCATCGGTTGAAGTCAGTGTTGCTTTTTGCTGCCTCCCAATTGGTTTGGCAGCCGATACGTCATTTCCTGTACTTGGCTGAGGTGCACTGGACAAGTGTTGTGTTCTCTATGTTGTTTTGCATGTGACGGCACAACACCGCGTGCAGAACCAATATCGCATGCTGCCCCGCTGTCGTGCTCTCGGCTCTTGAGCGTTCACCAGTAACAGTTGAGCGGCTGTGTGAGGTGCCAGAAGACGTGACAGCAGCGGTCTTTTTCGCAGAGTAAATAAACATGTAAAGACTACCAAGAGGTCTCTTACCATCATTGCAACCTTGATTTTTGGTGACGAGGGAGCCTGCAGACTGCCTCTAGTTACCCACACAAATCGGTGAGTGGAGATCCTCGACTACAGCCAGCAGGAAACGTATGGAAACGTGAAGCTCTGGTGGGGGGAGGATCGAGTGACTGATGCTGCTGCAGATAACTGGATCGGGACTCTGCTGGTGCTGTGGCTGGCGTTTTTAGACGCCATCTTGGATGTAGTTGTGGTTAAAGCTACACAGAGCCACATTAGCAGGGTCAACGGTGAAAAATACTGTTACATACGTTAAAAGTTGAACTAACAGCTTTTTATAGAAACGATAACCATCTGAACAGTTCCTGGACAGTTCTGGGTTTTAATTGCTACTTCTGGGTTTGCGCTATGCAGTCTGTTAATCCACCACCACCCTTCTTGGAAACTCCAGGGGCCCTTCCCATCCCATGGAGGCAATGGTTTGACGGTTTTGAGACGTACCTGGGAGCTATTGGAGCCTCTCGTTTTCTCCCTGAAAGGAAACAGTGTCTGCTTCTACACTCTTTGGGATATGAAGGGAGAGAGATTTTCAAACACTTACCTGACCTGCTGCAAATTGATGAAAAACTTGATGAATATCATATGACCACCAAGAAGTTGTCCAAAAGGTTTGATGTACTACCGAGTCTGGTGGTTTTGCGGCACAAATTCTTCAAGCGTCAGCAGGTTCAAAGTGAGGATGTTGACGCATACGTCAGTGCACTGAGACAATTGGCCTCATAGTGTGAATTTAGAGATTTTCAAGACCAGCTAATAAGGGACCAGTTTATCGGTCACTGCTCAAATAAGCACATTCAACAGAAGCTACTTACCATGGGTAATAAAACGTTGGAAGAAGTCATCAAAATAGCCAAGAGCGTTGAACTGGCACAGATCTCTCTAAAGGAACTCTCAACTAGTACTGGGGTGAAGGACTCTGATCAAGTGCAAGTGAATGTCATTACAAAAATGGGTGCGGTAAAGAAAGGCGAGCTGAAGAAACATGACAATCCTTTTTTTAGGTCTCCTAACATATGTTTTAGATGTGGGAACATGCCTCACTTCAAGGATGACAAACGTTGTCCAGCGAAGAATGCTGTGTGTAGGAAGTGTAGTAAAGTGGGTCACTTTGCTAAAGTTTGTCAATCCATGATTAATAAGCAAGCTAAGGTGTCTAGTGTAGTGGAGGAAGAAGAGGAGAATGAAGAGGAATCTTTTGTAAAAGCCTTTCAGGATATGATTGTGGTGGTCACTGAAAATGTATGTGGGGTCAAAGATCAAAACCAATGCATAGATCCCATGGTAGATATTCGGTTTGGAGATAAGTGGCTTCAGTTATTAGTGGATTCTGTGGCACGTATTACTATGTCCACATCGGATCTCTTCCACAACACTTGGGGTGATAGGAAGTTATTGCCCCCCGACAGATCACCAGTATCTTATGAGGGCAGGGAAATTGACTTGGAAGGCTATTTAGAAGACAGTCTAGAGTTCAAGGGTCGCAAGATCTTTGGTAAAATTTATGTGGCATATAAATGTCTGAACATTTTGGGATGGTACCACCAAGGGATGTTTGATATGGTGTTGAAACCCGGTGCTAAAGAACAAGTCCTTGTTGTGGGGAACTTAGATTCAAAGGCACCATTTCAGAAGGAGTTTCCTAGCATTTTTGCACTGGGTTTGGGAAAGATTGCTGGTTTCAAACACAAGATTAAGGTGAAGGATAGGGCCATCCCAGTGAGACATAAGGTCAGGTCGGTGCCGTTTAGTCTTAGAGAGGATCTTAAAGCTAAATTGAACAAACTTCAACATAAAGGTGTAATTGAGCCTATTGAGTCCAGTTTGTGGCTTTCTCCATTGGTGGTTGCCCGAAAACGAAATGGGGACCTACGTGTATTTGTGGACCTGAGGGGTCTCAATAAGGAGATATGGGTAGACTCATATCCCTTACCTAAGATCAGCGACTTGCTCGATGAGCTCAGAGGCTCTGTGTTGTTTTCCAAAATAGATCTGGCATCAGCATATCACCAGGTGGTGTTAGATGAGGATTCGCGCCATTATGCAGCCTTTAATTCCCCGTTTGGCACTTTCCAGTTTTGCAGGATGCCATTTGGGCTGGCCTCCACTGCGTCAGCTTTTCAACGCATGATGCACAAAATGTTGGGGGAAGGACAGGGCATTCTGGTTTTTCAAGATGATGTCTTGATCCATACTAGGGGTTTGGAAGATCATCATGAGAAAATCAGATCTGTCTTTAAAAAATTTCAGTCCTATGGCGTCTGTGTAAAGAAAGAAAAATGTGAGTTTTACAAGAAAAAGATAGAATTTTTGGGTCACTGTGGAATCGCCTAATCCCAAGGACAAAGACGAGTTGCGATCATTTGTAGGCATGTGTGAATATTATTCTAGATTCATTTCCAACTATGCTAGCAAAATGAAAGTTTTGTCAAATTTGTTCAAAAACAAAGTACCGTTCATATGGGACAGTGAGTGTCAAGCTACATTCAAAAAAGTGAAGCAGGAGTTGGTGGATGCTAGACCATTGAGTCCGTATGACCACAGCCAATTGTGCACCATCACAGTTGATGCTAGAAGGTATGGGTTGGGAGCAGTGCTGTCTCAAGGTATGGGGAAGGACGAGAAGGTTATTGGTTATGCCTCTTGAGAATTACGTGAATCAGAACTCAATTACTCAGTGATTGAAAAAGAGCTGCTAGCATGCTACTGGGCTAGTGAGAAATTTAGAAGCTATGTGTGGGAAGAAACTATGTTATTCAAACGGATCATAAACCGTTGGTGTACATTTTGAATGGAGACAAGATTAACTATACAACCCCCTGCATAGCACGGCTCACCACAAAATTGTTACAGTATGATTTTCAGGTCAGATACATTCCAGGACAGGATAATTTCACAGCTGACTTTCTATCTCGTTTACCTATTGATGATGAAAGCACTGTTGATTTGGAGGACGATGTGGAGGATTGTTTTATAGCGGCTGTAGATGCTGATGAATCCAAGGTGTGCACAGAGACTGTGTGGAGGATGGCTGAAAGCAATGATGAGCTGTTGAGCATTGTTAATCAGCATATAATCAACGGCTGGCCTAAGGAAAGGAATTTGAATTCAGAAGTCCAACCGTATGCAAAGGTGGGTGATGAGTTGTCAATTGAGGACGGCATTGTGTTGAGGAATGATAAGTGTGTACCCCCGTGCAATGTTAGACCACAATTGGTGGACCACGCGCATGAGGGGCACCTTGGTGCCACTATGACAAAAAGACGTATCAGAGCGCACTATTGGTGGCCTTCTATGGATAAAGATGTGGAAAGAGCTGTTGATGGATGTGTTGTGTGTAACGGTGCCGAAAAAGGATTGAAGATTGTAAAGCCACCATTACAACCCATACCTTTACCGGACAAGGCTTAGGTTAAAGTGGGGGTCGATATGGTTGGGCCTTTCAATTTTCTCCCTAGTCACATGCACTATGCCTTTGTACTGATGGATTACTTCAGTAAGCGGCCAGAAGTGTGTTTTTCTCGCTAAGCCTACGGCTGGTTCTGCCACACAGTTCCTCAAAGAAATTTTTGGGAGGGAAGGATTTCCAGAGTTTTTAATCTTGGATAATGGTGTACAGTTTGTGAGCAATGAGATGGAAACCTTTCTAGGAGAGTCTGGTGTGAAACATTTGAAGAGTTTGCTGTACCATCCTCAAATGAATGGTTTATTTGAGAGAATGAACAGAGTGGTTGTGGAATGCACCAAGTGGGCTAAAGCGAGCAAATTGGATGTGGAAGAAGCTGTGAATTCAATGTTGTAGTTTTATCGTACCACTCCACATTCTGTGACGAAAGTCTCTCCGTTTGAACTTTTGAAAGGTAGGCATAGTACGTCAATACTTTTCCCGGCCTGGTTAGCCAAGATTGTGTCTGGTAAATTTCCTGATGCAGTGGACAAGGACAGGGTTTTGGGTGAAGTAAAAAAAAAATCAGGTTAAGGTGAAAGCTAGGTATGACCATAAAAATTCTACAAAAGACCGCTCATTTCAACCGGGTGATGTGGTGCGCATCAAGTTACAGACCTTCCTGAGGAAAGGGGAAGCCTGTTATGGGAGTCCGGTGACAGTGAGGAGAGTGTGTGGAAATGCCATCATGGTTGAGGGTGGTCAATGGTGGAATGTGGGTAAAGCTGTGAAGGTGAGTGACGTCAGTGGCAGTGGAATGAAAAGGTGTAGTGGGTCTGTGTCAGAGGGCATTGTTTCAAACACAAAGTTGGTGGTGCCCCAAACACTTAGGAGATCTGTTTGTGTGAAACTGGTATCGCTCAAATTTAGAGAATCTCATGGCTTTTAGCAGGAAGGTTACTTGTTGTGGTCATTTTATGGCCAAGATTGTTTGGTGGTTCAATGTTATGTAACTTTCTCTGTTTTAGCAGGAAGGTTACTTGTTGTGGTCATTTTATGGCCAAGATTGTTTAGTGGTTCAATGTTATGTAATTTTCTCTGTTGTGGAAGTTCTTTTTTTTAAATTTATTTATTTTTTAAAAAGAAGGAGATAATATGTTGTGTTCACTATGTTGTTTTGAACGCTACGGCACAACACCGCGTGCCGAATCAATATTGCGTGCTGCCAGCTTTCGTGCTCTCGGCTCTCGAGCGTTCACCAGTAATGGTTGAGCGGCTGTGCGAGGTGCCAGAGGACGCAACAGCGGCGGTCTTTTTCACAGAGTAAATAAACATGTAAAGACAACCAAGACGTCTCTTACCATAATTGCAACAACAAGTCCAGTTCATTTACACTTGAAATGTTTTTCTGTTGCTTGAATGGACTATTTTTGATTTTTTCATACCTCTCGTGTTTGTCAGTAAGCACTCGTGTTCACGCACATGGTTCGTTTTCCACATTTGCCCTTCACTTGATTCTTACTTTACATCATCAGTAATTACAAGTAGTGTTGTGGTGTGTATTCTACATTTCTATAGCGTGAAATTGACCCAGGGGTGAATCCTCAACAGCGGCTCTCCACCACAGCATGAGAGCCGATACTCCAATATTCACTGCACTCGGGGAAACTTATCCCATAATGCTTTGCAGGTATTCCTCTTACACCACATTTTTGCCCATAACTCAGCCTGTGTTGGTTCTATGGCATTAGGCCCACCACCAAAACATTCAGAATGATGTGTGCTTTCTGTCCAGGTCTTGTGGGTCACACTAGGATAGAGGAGACCCAAAAATCATAACCTCTTCCACCATACAATGCCTATTTAAACTCCTCTATAGATAGAACTTTTGTTTTTATAGCTGAGAGGAGTTTGTGTTATAAGAACAAGTTACTTACCTTCAGTAACGCTTTTTCTGGTGGATACAATAGCTATCTGTGGATTCCTCACCTTATGAATTCACCCTTGCTCCAGCATCCGACGGAAAATCTTCTTCCCAGCTCTCCACGTCGACGAGGACGTCACAATTGCACAGCTCCACGCGACTCCGTCTGATGTCACCGTGCCAATAAGAGGTCCTCATCGGCATGCTGACGTCAGTTTCACCAATTTTTTACTTGCCTTTGAGGCGAACAGGTGAGAACCGACTCCACAATGACTCCAATAAATACATATATACATAAAGCCTTCATGATGCAACATAATCAAAACCATCATTTATATATATATATAGGAAAAGTATCAATATATACATACATTTATACAACCACAAATGGAAGTGCAATCAGACAGACAACAGGGAGGCGGGTGGGACTGTGAGGAATCCACAGTTATCTATTGTATCCACCAGAAAAAGCGTTACCGAAGGTAAATAACTTGTCCTTCTGATGGATACAAACTACCTGTGGATTCCTCACCTCATGAATAGAGTCCCAAAGCAGTACCGCACTCGGAGGTGGGTGCCTGTCTGATTGCACCAAGAAATCCTGCAAAACAGATCATGCAGAATGACCGTTTCTCCGAACCTCAGAGTCCAAGCAGTAATGCTTTGCAAAGGTATGGAGGGATGCCCAAGCTGCCGCCTTGCAAATATCGACCACCGGATCCCCCCTTGCCAGGGCCGAAGTAGCAGACTTAGCCCTGGTGGAGAGGGCTCTGATACACTCAGGGGAAAACATTTTCGCCAACGAGTAGCAGATCTTGATACAAAGGATAACCCACCTGGAGATAGTTCTTTTATGGACTGCTCTGCCTTTCCTCTGTCCAACGTACCCCACAAACAGCTGACCTTCCAGGCAAAAATCCATTGTACTTTCAATATAAAAACTAAGTGCCCTTTTAGGATCCAACCGGTGAAGATTTTCTTCCTCCTTTGAGGGGTGAGGAGGAGGATAGAAAGATGGAAGGAGTGACAACTTTTGGCAGGAAAGCCACCCTGGTTTTCAACACCACTTTATCTGGGAAAAACAAGGTAAAGGGGGTTTTACAGAAAGAGCTTGGAGCTCACTAATCCGCCTAGCCGAGGTTATGGCAACAAGAAAAACTGTCTTAAGCACTAAAAACATTAAAGGGCAACAGTGCATGGGCTCATAAGGTGACCCCATTAAAAAGGTCAAAACAGGATTTAGGTCCCACTGAGGCACATGAAAAGTATTGGGAGGAAGCTTATTAAGTAAACCCTTAAGAAACCTAACTACAATAGGTGATTTAAACAATGAGGGCTGATCTGGGAGGCAAAGAAACGCTGACAGAGCAGCTAAATAACCCTTAACCATAGCCACTGCACAACCCTTCTTTGCTAAGTCCAAAGGAAACAATAAAATATCAGAAAGGTGGGCCTTCAAAGGATCAATTTGCTTTTCTCCACACCAAGCCACAAATTTTGCCCACCTACCAGCATAAATGGTCTTAGTGGAGTGTCACCTGGCTGATAAAATAACATCCACTACATCTGGTGGGAGAGAAAAGGAACTCAGGTTGCCCTGTTCAATCTCCAGGCATGAAGGTGCAGGCTCTGGAGGTGCCGGTGTAGAACCTTCACCTGCGACTGCGAGAGGAGGGCTGCCCTGAGAGGGAGACGGAGCAGAGGGCACAGCAAGAGTCGGAGAAGGTCAGTGTACCACCCCCTTCTTGGCCAATCCGGAGCTATTAAAATAACCTGAGCCCGATCTTGGCGAATCTTCCTCAGAACTCGAGGAATCAGGGGTATGGGTGGAAATGCGTAAAGCAACTGGTTGCACCAAGAGATCTGAAACGTGTCCCCCAAAGCTCCTTGCAATGGATACTGAAGGCTGCAGAATGACGGGCAGTGCGCGTTCTCCCGAGTGGCAAACAGATCTATCACCGGAGTACCCCACATCTGAAAGATGTGCAGGACCAGATCCGGATTGAGGCGCCACTCGTGATCGACCAAAAGGAGCCGACTGATAGAGTCTGCACGCACGTTGACTACCCCGGCCAGATGATTTGCTATCAAGCAAATCTGATGATCCTGAAGCCAGGACCAGAGACGCAGAGCTTCTCTGCAGAGAAGATACAACCCTACTCCTCCCTGCTTGTTTATATACCACATCGTAGTAGTGTTGTCCGTCGGGACCTGAACTGCCTGACTGCGAAGGGACAGGACGAAGGCCTTGAGAGCCAAGCGTATTGCCCGTAATTCCAAAAGATTGATATGAAAAGTCTGTTCCACTGGAGACCAATGACCTTTGATCTCCAGGTCCCCCAGATGAGCTCCCCTCCCTAGAGTGGATGCATCCGTCATGACCGTGGCCACCAACGGCAGCAGTGAAAACGGCCTTCCTTACAAAAGGTTGCCGTCCACAGCCCACCATCGCAAACCCACTGCAGCATCTCTGGAGATCGTTATCAACTCCTCGAGATCCCCTTTGTGTTGAAACCACTGCATGCGGAGGTACCATTGGAGAGCCCTCATGTGCCAACGTGCATGAGTGACCAACAGAATGTAAGAAGTAAACAGACTGAGCAGACGTAAGACCTTGAGGACTGGAACAACCGCTCCACTTTGAAATGTTGGAATCAATGCCTGAATATCCTGGAGCCGCTGAGGCGGAGGATAAGCCTGATTCAATGTTGTGTCCAGCACTGCCCCTATGAACAAGAGGCATTGAGAGGGCTCCAGGTGAGAATTGGGTACATTGATCGAAAAACCCAGCCTGAACATTAATTGAGTTGTCATCCGCAAGTGATGCAACACAAGCTCTGGAGACTTGGCTTTGATCAACCAATCGTCCAGGTAAGGGAATACCGATATCCCCTCCCTTCTGAGACTTGCTGCCACCACTGCCATCACATTTGTGAAGACTTGAGGTGCTGAAGTAAGACCAAACAGGAGCACCGCAAACTGGTAGTGTTGCGACCCCACCACAAACCGGAGATACTTCCTGTGCGACTTGAGTATAGGGATGTGAAAGTACGCATCCTGCAAGTCGACAGACACCATCCAATCCTCTTTGTTCAACGCCAGAAGAACCTGTGCTAGAGTCAGCATCTTGAATTTCTCCTGTTTGAGGAACCAATTCAAAATCCTCAGGTCTTGGATTGGTCTCAAACAACCGTCATTCTTAGGGATCAGGAAGTATCTTGAATAACAACCCTGACCCCTTTCCTGCTCTGGAACCAACTCCACCACATCTTTTGACAATAGGGTCTGAACTTCCTGTTGCAACAACAGGAGATGGTCTTCTGAACAAAACGAGGGATGGGGAGGGATGGGAGGAGGAAACTCCTGAAAAGGGAGAGCATATCCATTTCTCACAATGTTTAGCACCCATGAGTCTGATGTAACTAACTCCCACTAGTGGAGAAAAAGACGTAATATTCCCCCTACAGTAGAAGTATGGTCAACAAAGGGGAGAAAACTAGGGCTGCTTCCCTTGCTGTTGTCCTCCAGAGGAAGAGGATGACGTAGGGTGCTGCTGGGTGGCCCCTCTCGTTCTAACCCTCCCCGCCCCCTAAAGGACCAATATGGGAGGCTAGTAGGCTGCTGGACTGAGGACTGGGGTCTCACTCGATAAACTGCCCCATGCCCGAACCCCCCCAACCTATGAAAGGACCTAAAAGGGGTAGCAGAGGAGGCTTGCAAACCTAAAGACTTCGCCGTGGCACTGCTGTTTTTAAAGCGCTCTAGGGCAGAGTCCGCTTTATCTCCAAACAGTTTTTCCCCATCAAATGGCAAATCCAACAAGGTGTTCTGTACATCCAGAGAAAACTCAGAGGACCTTAACCAAGCGTGCCTCCTGGTAGCAATAGATGTACCCATTGCCCTGGCCATCGAGTCCATAGAGTCCAGGCCAGACTGAATTATTTGTTTCGCCGCAGCCTGCGCATCAGACAGGAGTTCCCCAAATGGTCTCTGTATATCCTGTGGCAGATCAGGAACCATGGCTTTCACAGAGTCCATGAGGGCGTGGACATACCTACCCAGCACACAGGTAGCATTTGCAGCCTTGAGAGGCATGCTGCAAGAAGAAAAAGTCTTCTTTACGAATTGCTCCATCCGCTTGGAATCCCTGTCAGATGGAATCACAGGGAAAGAGCCAGGAGCAGACCTTGTAGAGCAAGAGGCCTGGACAACCAAACTCTCCTCGGTAGGATGTTGAGATAAAAACCCCAGATCACCAGGCATCACTCTATGTCTTCTTGTCGCAGCTCTATTCACCGCAGGCGACGAAACCGGCTTCCTCCAAAGTTCTAAAAGGGGTTCCGTAAGAGCCTCATTGAAAGGAACCAAAGGGTCTGAAGAAGCCGAAGAAGGATGCAGCACTTTCATTAATATGTTCATTTTAACTTCTGCAGCAGGCAATGCAAGTTCTAAAAGTCCGCTGCCTTCCTGATTACCATGTGAAACGAAGCTGCCTCCTCCACAAATTCCCCCGGTGAAGACAAGTCCCATTCTGGGGAAGTATCTGTAGGAAAGTACCATCTTGCCTGGCATGTTACCCCCATTTTTCACTGTATATATGTTGTTTTAGTTGTATGTGTCACTGGGACCCTGTCACCCAGGGCCCCAGTGCTCATAAGTGTGCCTGAATGTGTTACCTGTGTAGTGACTAACTGTCTCACTGAGGCTCTGCTAATCAGAACCTCAGTGGTTATGCTCTCTCATTTCTTTCAAATTGTCACTAACAGGCTAGTGACCAATTTTACCAATTTACATTGGCTTACTGGAACACCCATATAATTCCCTAGTATATGGTACTGAGGTACCCAGGGTATTGGGGTTCCAGGAGATCCCTATGGGCTGCAGCATTTCTTTTGCCACCCATAGGGAGCTCTGACAATTCTTACACAGGCCTGCCACTGCAGCCTGAGTGAAATAACGTCCACGTTATTTCACAGCCATTTTACACTGCACTTAAGTAACTTATAAGTCACCTATATGTCTAACCTTTACCTGGTAAAGGTTGGGTGCTAAGTTACTTAGTGTGAGGGCACCCTGTCACTAGCCAAGGTGCCCTCACATTGTTCAGGGCCAATTCCCCGGACTTTGTGAGTGCGGGGACACCATTACACGTGTGCACTACATATAGGTCACTACCTATATGTAGCTTCACAATGGTAACTCCGAATATGGCCATGTAATATGTCTATGATCATGGAATTGCCCCCTCTATACCATCCTGGCATAGTTGGCACAATCCCATGATCCCAGTGGTCTGTAGCCAAGACCCTGGTACTGCCAAACTGCCTTTCCCGGGGTTTCACTGCAGCTGCTGCGGCTGCCAACCACTCAGACAGGCATCTGGCCACCTGGGGTCCAGCCAGGCCTGGCCCAGGATCGCAGAACAAAGGACTTCCTCTGAGAGAGGGTGTTACACCCTCTCCCTTTGGAAAATGGTGTGAAGGCAGGGGAGGAGTAGCCTCCCCCAGCCTCTGGAAATGCTTTCTTGGGCACAGATGTGCCCAATTCTGCATAAGCCAGTCTACACCGGTTCAGGGGACCCCTTAGCCCTGCTCTGGCGCGAAACTGGACAAAGGAAAGGGGAGTGACCACTCCCCTGACCTTTACCTCCCCTGGGAGGTGCCCAGAGCTCCTCCAGTGTGCTCCAGACCTCTGCCATCTTGGAAACAGAGGTGCTGCTGGCACACTGGACTGCTCTGAGTGGCCAGTGCCACCAGGTGACGTCAGAGACTCCTTGTGATAGGCTCCTTCAGGTGTTGCTAGCCTATCCTCTCTCCTAGGTAGCCAAACCCTCTTTTCTGGCTATTTAGGGTCTCTGTCTCTTGGGATTCCTCAGATAACGAATGCAAGAGCTCATCCGAGTTCCTCTGCATCTCTCTCTTCACCTTCTGCCAAGGAATCGACTGCTGACCGCGCTGGAAGCCTGCAAAACTGCAACATAGTAGCTAAGACGACTACTGCAACTCTGTAACGCTGATCCTGCCGCCTTCTCGACTGTTTTCCTGGTGGTGCATGCTGTGGGGGTAGTCTGCCTCCTCTCTGCACTAGAAGCTCCGAAGAAATCTCCCGTGGGTCGACGGAATCGTCCCCCTGCAACCGCAGGCACCAAAAAGCTGCATTACCGGTCCCTTGGGTCTCCCCTCAGCACGACGAGCGAGGTCCCTCGAATCCAGCAACTCTGTCCAAGTGACTCCCACAGTCCAGTGACTCTTCAGTCCAAGTTTGGTGGAGGTAAGTCCTTGCCTCACCTCGCTAGACTGCATTGCTGGGAACCGTGACTTTTGCAGCTACTCCGGCCCCTGTGCACTTCCGGCGGAAATCCTTTGTGCACAGCCAAGCCTGGGTCCACGGCACTCTAACCTGCATTGCACGACTTTCTAAGTTGGTCTCCGGCGACGTGGGACTCCTTTGTGTAACTTCGGGTGAGCACCATTTCACGCATCCTTGTAGTGCTTGTTTCTGGCACTTCTCCGGGTGCTACCTGCTGCTAAGAGGGCTCCTTGGCTTGCTCGACGTCCCCTCTACCTCCTGGTCCAATTTGCGATCTCCTGGTCCCTCCTGGGCCACAGCAGCGTCCAAAAACGCTAACCGCACGATTTGCAGCTAGCAAGGCTTGTTGGTGTTCTTTCGGCGGGAAAACACTTCTGCACGACTCTACAAGGCGAGAGGGATCCGTCCTCCAAAGGGGAAGTCTCTAGCCTTTTGCGTTCCTGCAGAAACCGCAGCTTCTTCTGTCCAGTAGAAGCTTCTTTGCACCCGCAGCTGGCATTTCCTGGGCATCTGCCCATCTCCGACTTGCTTGTGACTTTTGGACTTGGTCCCCTTGTTCCACAGGTACCACAGATTGGAAATCCAGCGTTGTTGCATTGTTGGTTTGTGTCTTTCCTGCCTTATTCCCCTATCACAACTTCTTTGTCCTTTGGGGAACTTTAGTGCACTTTGCACTCACTTTTCAGGGTCTTGGGGTGGGCTATTTTTCTAACCCTCACTATTTTCTAATAGTCCCAGCGACCCTCTACAAGGTCACATAGGTTTGGGGTCCATTCGTGGTTCGCATTCCACTTTTGGAGTATATGGTTTGTGTTGCCCCTATCCCTATGTGTCTCCATTGCATCCTATTGTAACTATACATTGTTTGCACTGTTTTCTAAGACTATACTGTATATTTCTGGTATTGTGTATATATATCTTGTGTATATTTCCTATCCTCTCACAGAGGGTACACTCTGAGATACTTTGGCATATTGTCATAAAAATAAAGTACCTTTATTTTTAGTATGACTGTGTATTGTGTTTTCTTATGATATTGTGCATATGACACTAAGTGGTACTGTAGTAGCTTCACACGTCTCCTAGTTCAGCCTAAGCTGCTCTGCTAAGCTACCATTATCTATCAGCCTAAGCTGCTAGACACCCTATACACTAATAAGGGATAACTGGGCCTGGTGCAAGGTGCAAGTACCCCTAGGTACTCACTACAAGCCAGTCCAGCCTCCTACATTGGTTGTGCAGCGGTGGGATAAGTGCTTTGAGACTACTTACCACTCTTGTCATTGTACTTTTCATAAGAAAAAAATATACAAAACAAGTTCAGTGTATATACACATAACCAAAAAGTTTTGCATTTCCTCTTTTCACTCTTTTCTAAGTGCTGAAAAGTACTTCTAACTTTCTAAAAAATTCTAAAAAGTTGTAAAAGTTTTTTTTCTCTGTCTTTCTATAAGCTCTGACAAACTTTTTTCTCTTTTTCTATCACTTTAACTCTCTCTAAAAATGTCTGGCACAGGCCAAAATGTTGATCTGTCCAAACTTGCATATGATCACCTTAGCTGGAAAGGAGCAAGGAGTCTCTGCATAGAGAGAGGTTTGAGTGTAGGGAAGAATCCTTCCTTGGAACTGTTACTTAACATGCTTACAGAACAGGATAAGGCTAGAAGTTCCCCATCTGTAGAAAAAGTAGCTAATGGTTCCCAATCTGATCCAGGGACTCCCCCAGGAAAAGATTCAGGAAAGAAACTTCCTAGCCTGCCCATTACTAGACAGTCTAGCATAGTTGGTAATGATGAAGAGCCACACCATACAAATAGTGTTGTCTCACATCATAGCAAAAGCATTTATTCTCACCACAGTGGTACTGATGTTTCTGTTAGCCAAGCTGTTAGGGTGCCCTCTGTAAGGGACAGGTCTCCTTCTGTCCATTCTCACCATACTTCTGTTTCAAGGCATGTCCCTCCCACCCACCCTGATGACAGATTGTTAGAAAGGGAGCTCAATAGATTGAGAGTGGAACAAACCAGACTGAAGCTTAAGAAGCAACAGCTGGATTTGGATAGACAGACCTTAGAAGTAGGGAAGGAGAGACAGAAACTGGGTTTAGAAACCCATGGTGGCAGCAGCAGTATTCCCCATAGTCATCCTGCAAAAGAGCAGGATTCCAGGAATCTGCACAAGATAGTTCCCCCTTATAAGGAGGGGGGTGACATTAACAAGTGGTTTGCTGCACTTGAGAGGGCCTGTGCTGTACAGGATGTCCCTCAAAGGCAGTGGGCTGCTATCCTATGGCTATCATTTAGTGGAAAAGGTAGGGATAGGCTCCTTACTGTAAAAGAAAATGAAGCTAATGATTACAAAGTTCTTAAGAATGCACTCCTGGATGGTTATGGCTTAACCACTGAACAATACAGGATAAAGTTCAGAGAGACCAAAAAGGAGTCTTCACAAGACTGGGTTGATTTCATTGACCATTCAGTGAAGGCCTTGGAGGGGTGGTTACATGGCAGTAAAGTTACTGATTATGACAGCCTGTATAACTTGATCCTGAGAGAGCATATTCTTAATAATTGTGTGTCTGATTTGTTGCACCAGTACTTGGTGGACTCTGATCTGACCTCTCCCCAAGAATTGGGAAAGAAGGCAGACAAATGGGTCAGAACAAGGGTGAACAGAAAAGTTCATACAGGGGGTGACAAAGATGGCAACAAGAAGAAGGATGGTAAGTCTTCTGACAAGGGTGGGGACAAATCTAAAAATGAGTCTTCATCAGGCCCACAAAAACACTCTGGTGGGGGGGGTGGGCCCAAATCCTCTTCTAATCAAAACAAGGAAAAGAAACCATGGTGCTATTTATGTAAAATAAAAGGCCATTGGACAACAGATCCCAGTTGTCCAAAGAAAAGCACCAAGCCTCCTACCACTACAACCCCTACTGCTACACCTAGTGTCCCTACTAATAGCAGTGGTGGTGGGAGCAAACCTACTAATAGCCAATCCAAGGGAGTAGCTGGGCTCACTATTGGTAACTTAGTTGGGGTTGGTCTTGTTAGGGAGACCACAGAGGCTATATTAGTCTCTGAGGGGGCTATTGATTTAGCCACCTTAGTTGCTTGTCCCCTTAATATGGATAAGTACAAGCAGCTACCCCTAATAAATGGTGTTGAGGTTCAGGCCTACAGGGACACTGGAGCCAGTGTAACTATGGTCATAGAGAAACTGGTCCACCCTGAACAACACCTACTTGGTCACCAGTACCAAGTAACCGATGCTCACAACAACACACTTAGCCACCCCATGGCTGTTGTAAATCTCAACTGGGGGGGGGTTACTGGTCCAAAGAAAGTTGTGGTAGCTTCAGATTTACCTGTAGACTGTCTATTAGGGAATGATTTGGAGACATCAGCTTGGTCAGATGTGGAGTTGGAGGCCCATGCAGCAATGCTGGGCATCCCAGGGCATATTTTTACTTTGACAAGGGCTCAGGCCAAAAAGCAAAAAGGACAGGGAAGCTTGGATCCTGGAACAATGAACCAAGTGCTCCCTAAAGCTAGGGCTAGTAGAAGCAAACCACTTCCTACTATCCCTCCCTCTACAGTGGATTCTACTTCTGAGGAAGAAGAATTCCCTCCCTGTGCAGAACCTACACCAGAGGAGCTTCAAGCAGACACTGCTGAGCTTTTGGGTGAAGGGGGGCCTGTCAGGGAGGAGCTGAGTGTGGCACAGCAAACCTGTCCCACATTAGAGGGTCTAAGACAGAAAGCTGTCAAACAGGCTAATGGGGATGTCAGTGACTCTCACAGAGTTTACTGGGAGGACAACCTCTTGTACACTGAGGCAAGGGATCCTAAACTTGGAACTGCCAGGAGATTAGTGATTCCTCAGGAGTACAGAAAGTTCCTCCTAACTCTTGCACACGACATTCCCCTAGCTGGGCATCTGGGACAAATGAAAACTTGGGACAGACTGGTTCCCTTGTTTCATTGGCCTAGAATGTCTAAGGACACAAAAGATTTTTGTAAGTCCTGTGAAACCTGTCAAGCCAGTGGCAAGACAGGTGGCACTCCAAAGGCACCCCTTATTCCACTGCCTGTGGTTGGGGTTCCCTTTGAAAGGGTAGGAGTTGACATAGTTGGCCCCCTGGACCCTCCTACTGCTTCAGGCAATAGGTTTATCTTGGTGGTAGTGGACCATGCCACAAGATATCCTGAAGCAATTCCTTTAAGGACCACTACAGCACCTGCAGTGGCAAAGGCCCTCCTGGGAATATTTTCCAGGGTGGACTTCCCAAAGGAAGTAGTATCAGACAGAGGAAGCAATTTCATGTCTGCATACTTAAAGGCCATGTGGAAGGAGTGTGGTGTGACTTACAAGTTCACTACACCCTATCATCCACAAACAAATGGACTGGTGGAGAGATTTAATAAAACTCTCAAAGGCATGATTACGGGTCTCCCTGAAAAACTCCGCAGGAGATGGGATATTCTGTTACCATGCCTCCTTTTTGCCTACAGGGAGGTACCCCAGAAAGGAGTGGGCTTCAGCCCCTTTGAACTTCTTTTTGGACACCCTGTTAGGGGTCCACTCACACTTGTAAAGGAGGGTTGGGAACAACCTTTAAAAGCTCCTAAGCAAGATATTGTGGGTTATGTACTTGGCCTCAGATCAAGGATGGCTGAGTATATGAAAAAGGCCAGTAAAAACCTTCAGGCCAGCCAAGAGCTCCAGAAGCAATGACATGATCAGAAGGCTGTTTTGGTTCAGTACAAACCAGGGCAGAAAGTGTGGGTCTTGGAGCCTGTGGCCCCAAGAGCACTCCAAGATAAATGGAGTGGACCCCACACAATTGTTGAGAAAAAGGGTGAAGTCACCTATTTAGTTGACTTAGGCACTGCAAGAAGTCCCCTTAGGGTACTCCATGTAAACCGCCTAAAACCCTACTATGACAGGGCTGATCTCACCCTGCTCATGGCAACTGATGAGGGACAGGAAGAAGACAGTGATCCTCTACCTGATCTCTTCTCTTCCACAGAACAAGATGCTCTTGTGGAAGGTGTAGTTTTGGCAGATTGTCTTACTGCTGAGCAGAAAGACCATTGCATAAATCTCCTAGATCAATTCTCTGAACTCTTCTCTACTGTGCCAGGTACCACTTCTTGGTGTGAGCACACCATAGATACTGGAGACAGTTTACCGGTCAAAAGTAAGATCTATAGGCAGCCTGACCATGTCAGGGACTGCATAAAGCAAGAGGTGCAGAAAATGTTAGAACTAGGAGTGGTTGAGCACTCTGAAAGTCCATGGGCTTCTCCTGTGGTACTTGTACCAAAACCCCATTCCAAAGATGGAAAGAAGGAAATGCGGTTTTGTGTAGACTATAGAGGTCTCAACCTGGTAACCAAAACTGATGCTCACCCTATACCCAGGGCAGATAAGCTCATAGATACACTGGCATCTGCCAAGTATCTAAGCACTTTTGATTTGACTGCAGGGTATTGGCAGGTCAAATTATCAGAAGATGCTAAACCTAAAACTGCATTTTCAACCATTGGAGGACATTACCAGTTCACAGTAATGCCTTTTGGATTGAAAAATGCACCTGCCACTTTTCAGAGGTTGGTGAACACAGTCCTGCAAGGGCTGGAAGCTTTTAGTGCAGCATATTTGGACGATATAGCTGTCTTTAGCTCCAGTTGGGATGATCACCTGGTCCACCTATGGAAAGTTTTAGAGGCCCTGCAAAAGGCAGGCCTCACTATCAAGGCTTCAAAGTGCCAGATAGGGCAGGGTAAGGTGGCTTATCTGGGACACCTTGTTGGTGGGGAACAGATTGCACCACTTCAGGGGAAAATCCAAACAATTATTGATTGGGTTCCCCCTACCACTCAGACTCAGCTGAGAGCCTTCCTAGGCCTCCCTGGGTATTACAGGAGGTTCATTAAGAACTATGGCTCCATTGCAGCCCCTCTTAATGACCTCACATCCAAGAAAATGCCTAAAAAGGTATTATGGACAGCAAACTGTCAGAAAGCTTTTGAGGAGCTGAAGCAGGCCATGTGCTCTGCACCTGTCCTGAAAAGCCCTTGTTACTCTAAAACATTCTATGTCCAAACTGATGCATCTGAATTAGGAGTAGGGGCAGTCCTATCACAACTTAATTCTGAGGGCCAGGATCAACCTGTTGCTTTTATTAGTAGGAGGTTGACCCCTAGAGAAAAGCGTTGGTCTGCCATAGAGAGGGAGGCCTTTGCTGTGGTCTGGGCTCTGAAGAAGTTGAGGCCATACCTGTTTGGCACTCACTTCATTGTTCAGACAGACCACAAACCTCTACTTTGGCTAAAACAAATGAAAGGTGAAAATCCAAAATTGTTGAGGTGGTCCATATCCCTACAGGGAATGGACTATACAGTGGAACATAGACCTGGGAGTAGCCACTCCAATGCAGATGGACTCTCCAGATATTTCCACTTAGACAATGAAGACTCATCAGGTCATGGCTAGTCTTATTGTCCTTCGTTTGGGGGGGGTTGTGTAGGAAAGTACCATCTTGCCTGGCATGTTACCCCCATTTTTCAGTGTATATATGTTGTTTTAGTTGTATGTGTCACTGGGACCCTGTCACCCAGGGCCCCAGTGCTCATAAGTGTGCCTGAATGTGTTACCTGTGTAGTGACTAACTGTCTCACTGAGGCTCTGCTAATCAGAACCTCATTGGTTATGCTCTCTCATTTCTTTCAAATTGTCACTAACAGGCTAGTGACCAATTTTACCAATTTACATTGGCTTACTGGAACACCCTTATAATTCCCTAGTATATGGTACTGAGGTACCTAGGGTATTGGGGTTCCAGGAGATCCCTATGGGCTGCAGCATTTCTTTTGCCACCCATAGGGAGCTCTGACAATTCTTACACAGGCCTGCAACTGCAGCCTGAGTGAAATAACGTCCACGTTATTTCACAGCCATTTTACACTGCACTTAAGTAACTTATAAGTCACCTATATGTCTAACCTTTACCTGGTAAAGGTTGGGTGCTAAGTTACTTAGTGTGAGGGCACCCTAGCACTAGCCAAGGTGCCCCCACATTGTTCAGGGCCAATTCCCCGGACTTTGTGAGTGCGGGGACACCATTACACGCGTGCACTACATATAGGTCACTACCTATATGTAGCTTCACAATGGTAACTCCGAATATGGCCATGTAATATGTCTATGATCATGGAATAGCCCCCTCTATACCATCCTGGCATAGTTGTCACAAACCCATGATCCCAGTGGTCTGTAGCACAGACCCTGGTACTGCCAAACTGCCTTTCCCGGGGTTTCACTGCAGCTGCTGCTGCTGCCAACCCCTCAGACAGGCATCTGCCCTCCTGGGGTCCAGCCAGGCCTGGCCCAGGATGGCAGAACAAAGGACTTCCTCTGAGAGAGGGTGTTACACCCTCTCCCTTTGGAAAATGGTGTGAAGGCAGGGGAGGAGTAGCCTCCCCCAGCCTCTGGAAATGCTTTCTTGGGCACAGATGTGCCCAATTCTGCATAAGCCAGTCTACACCGGTTCAGGGGACCCCTTAGCCCTGCTCTGGCGCGAAACTGGACAAAGGAAAGGGGAGTGACCACTCCCCTGACCTGTACCTCCCCTGGGAGGTGCCCAGAGCTCCTCCAGTGTGCTCCAGACCTCTGCCATCTTGGAAACAGAGGTGCTGCTGGCACACTGGACTGCTCTGAGTGGCCAGTGCCACCAGGTGACGTCAGAGACTCCTTGTGATAGGCTCCTTCAGGTGTTGCTAGCCTATCCTCTCTCCTAGATAGCCAAACCCTCTTTTCTGGCTATTTAGGGTCTCTGTCTCTTGGGATTCCTCAGATAACGAATGCAAGAGCTCATCCGAGTTCCTCTGCATCTCTCTTCACCTTCTGCCAAGGAATCGACTGCTGACCGCGCTGGAAGCCTGCAAAACTGCAACATAGTAGCTGAGACGACTACTGCAACTCTGTAACGCTGATCCTGCCGCCTTCTCGACTGTTTTCCTGGTGGTGCATGCTGTGGGGGTAGTCTGCCTCCTCTCTGCACTAGAAGCTCCGAAGAAATCTCCCGTGGGTCGACGGAATCGTCCCCCTGCAACCGCAGGCACCAAAAAGCTGCATTACCGGTCCCTTGGGTCTCCCCTCAGCACGACGAGCGAGGTTCCTGGAATCCAGCAACTCTGTCCAAGTGACTCCCACAGTCCAGTGACTCTTCAGTCCAAGTTTGGTGGAGGTAAGTCCTTGCCTCACCTCGCTAGACTGCATTGCTGGGAACCGCGACTTTTGCAGCTACTCCGGCCCCTGTGCACTTCAGGCGGAAATCCTTTGTGCACAGCCAAGCCTGGGTCTACGGCACTCTAACCTGCATTGCACGACTTTCTAAGTTGGTCTCCGGCGACGTGGGACTCCTTTGTGTAACTTCGGGTGAGCACCGTTTCACGCATCCTCGTAGTGCCTGTTTCTGGCACTTCTTCGGGTGCTACCTGCTGCTAAGAGGGCTCCTTGGCTTGCTCGACGTCCCCTCTACCTCATGGTCCAATTTGCGACCTCCTGGTCCCTCCTGGGCCACAGCAGCGTCCAAAAACGCTAACTGCACAATTTGCAGCTAGCAAGGCTTGTTGGCGTTCTTTCGGCGGGAAAACACTTCTGCACAACTCTACAAGGCGAGAGGGATCCATCCTCCAAAGAGGAAGTCTCTAGCCCTTTGCGTTCCTGCAGAAACCGCAGCTTCTTCTGTCCAGTAGAAGCTTCTTTGCACCCGCAGCTGGCATTTCCTGGGCATCTGCCCATCTCCGACTTGCTTGTGACTTTTGGACTTGGTCCCCTTGTTCCACAGGTACCCCAGATTGGAAATCCAGCGTTGTTGCATTGTTGATTTGTGTCTTTCCTGCCTTATTCCCCTATCACGACTTATTTGTCCTTTGGGGAACTTTAGTGCACTTTGCACTCACTTTTCAGGGTCTTGGGGTGGGCTATTTTTCTAACCCTCACTATTTTCTAATAGTCCCAGCGACCCTCTACAAGGTCACATAGGTTTGGGGTCCATTTGTGGTTCGCATTCCACTTTTGGAGTATATGGTTTGTGTTGCCCCTATCCCTATGTGTCTCCATTGCATCCTATTGTAACTATACATTGTTTGCACTGTTTTCTAAGACTATACTGCATATTTCTGGTATTGTGTATATATATCTTGTGTATATTTCCTATCCTCTCACAGAGGGTACACTCTGAGATACTTTGGCATATTGTCATAAAAATAAAGTACCTTTATTTTTAGTATAACTGTGTTTTCTTATGATATTGTGCATATGACACTAAGTGGTACTGTAGTAGCTTCACACGTCTCCTAGTTCAGCCTAAGCTGCTCTGCTAAGCTACCATTATCTATCAGCCTAAGCTGCTAGACACCCTATACACTAATAAGGGATAACTGGGCCTGGTGCAAGGTGCAAGTACCCCTAGGTACTCACTACAAGCCAGTCCAGCCTCCTACAGTATCCAGCCCACTGGCCGACTCCAAGCCCTGATACTCTCCCAAGGGCTCGACAATCTCTCCTTCCTCCGACTGCCTTTGATATTCTTCCTCTTCCAAGAGACCCAAGGCCTTCCTGTGTGACCTCAATCGAGCCTCCAACCTCGGCGTAGACATGGAATTTGCCGACGTCGAAGGCACCGGCTTCAACACCTGACTAGGCACTGGAGAGGAGTGCAGACTCATTTGGAATCCATCACCCGGGTCCGTCGCCGGCACGGATCCTAATGGCACCGAAGATGTATGTGACTCCACCATGGGCGCCAGCTGACAGGGTAATGATTTCGGCACCATAGATCTAGAGGGCAACGTCATGGGATTCACAGGACCTCAAGGTGATGTCATCGCCACCGGTCCGGTACCCTCAGCCAGATAGAATGGCATGAACGGCGCCGCCTTGTACGGAGCCAGGGAACCCAATGAAAATGCCAATGGACCCGTGGGACCAGCCAGTGCACCAGCAGGGGCAATGGTGTTGAACATAGTAAACATGGCATTCAAAAATGCCGCTAGGTTCGCTCCCGGAGCCAGGAAGGCAGGATACCACTGGTCTCCCTGTTGCACCTGTTCTTGCTGACCATCTGACTCCTGAGCAGCAGGTGAAAATCAAGGACTGTCCTGAGGTGCCACAACCTCAAAGACAGATGGTGCTGGAGAAGCCTCAGGACTCTGGGGTTGCGTAGTCACCGTCGGACTCACCTCCCACATCGCATGGCTCCAACGAGATGGGGACCTCGATCTTGATCAGCTCCGAGCCGAAAGGTGCCGAGAGTCATGACGTGCCGTTTCTTATGCTTCTTCGAAGAAGTGTGGGAAGAGGATCTTCTATGGCTCCTATGACCCTTCTTCGCCTTGGCCAAAAATAGTTTGGCCTCCCTTTCCTTTAAAGCCTTAGGATTCGTGCTCTGGCAAGACGCACACTCCTCGACGTCATGCTCAGAGCTAAGGCACCATAGACAATCGTCATGAGGGTCAGTGACCGACATACAACCCCACACTCTCTGCAAGGCTTGAAACCGGACTTCCTATGGGGAGACATTGTAACTACAAAGAGCAACAAGATGAAACCTCCAACAGAAACGAGAGCTAGGGGAAAACCGTTAACGTCAAAGTCACGGAAAAAAGGGAACTGACGTCAGCACGCCGACGAGGACCTCTTATTGGCACGATGACGTCAGACGGAGTCGCATGGAGGTGTGCAATTGTGACGTCCTCGTCGACGTGGAGAGCTGGGAAGAAGATTTTCTGTTGGATGCTGATGCAAGGGTGAATTCTTAAGGTGAGGGATACACAGGTAGTCTGTATTAATCAGAAGTGCCTTGTTTGTAATAATATTCTGACAGCTTTGCTCGGCCTGCAAATGTACAATCCAAGGGTTGATATGATAATTGCCCCAAGGCACTACTAACTCAGCAGGCTCCAGAGGGACATTTAGCCGCAACCAGTGATAAAGGTTTAATGGATCCATGGAAACCCACCATATAATGCTTAGCAGGCATTCCTTTTACAACACATTTTTGTCCATAACTGAGCCTGTGGTGGCCCTGGGGCATTGTGACCACCACCAAAACATTCAGAACAATGTGCTGTTTCTGTCTAGGACATCTTGTGGGTCACACTAGATCAGAGGAGGGCCAAAATCATAACCTCTCCCACCATTCAATGCATATTTAATCTCTCTCATAGCTGGAGCTTTTTTTTTACAGGTAAAAGGAGTTTGTGTTCTAAGAGCCTTATTGGAAATAATATTCTGACAGCCTTACTCGGCCTACAAGTGTGTAATGCGCTATGCTCTCCAAGGGCTGAAGGATGATAAATGGCCAAAGGCACTACTAACTCAGTTGGCTCCACAGGGACATCTCGCTATGACCAGTGGTATTGCACCTTCTGCTAATGCACAAGCACAGTTTATTTCTGATAAAGGTTTAATGTATGCACAAACACAGTTTATTTCTGATAAAGGTTTGTTACGCTTGGCTAATTATTTTAGCCATTTCACTGAGGACCTGGTACTTCTCCAGCCGTTTCTGGTTTTGGGAGACATTCTGAGCTTCTGATGTCAGAAAAAGTTCTGGCAGTGTTTTATGACACAAAACTCTGACTGTTTGTGGCTCCATAGGGACATCTAGCCACAACCCATGTTAAGACGGGTCTCCTCGACCATGCCTACCAACTCCTCGGACTGGCGCCTTTCGTGCGCCTCAGCCGAAGGACGCACGCGTTCCCATGGAAACATGGGAACGCCTACAGACGCGCGCTACACGGATTTCCGGGTCCCGTCACAAAAAGGGTCAACGGACTCAGGAGCGGCGGGGAAGGAGTTCTCTCGGAGAATGCCACCGGGAGAGGAGGAGAAGGAGACCCCGCGACAGGAGAAGACCGAAGCAGACGACGCTCAGGAAAACCAGGGAGAACGCGCAGAAGGAGAGAGCCGAGACCCGGAGATGAGCACTTTCCGCCACGACCCTATAGGGTCGTGGCTTAACAAGGTACGGTCCTTGTTACAAGGACAGCGAAATCCCCGTTTGTTTTATCGAGCACAAGGGAGAGGAGGAGGAGGAACCGAGGGGAGGGACGGAGGGGGGGCATGTGTGAAGGGAGTCACAGAGAAAAAAGGATATATATAAGTGAATCACGACTTGGGCCAGCACGGAGAGAGATTTCTTATCACAAGTATCCCAGCCCTCACACACCCTCACTAACGGGACTATCTATAACCACTCTCTACCCCTATCTTCCGCATTTTCCCCTCTCCCTGTATAGCTAAACACCAACCACCCCAGAACACCGCAAACCACTTACCTTTGTTTCCACTTCTGTGTTTTATTTTTCCGGTTCCACCTGGGAGGTCATAAGAGTCGACGCCATCCAAGAGACCTAGGAAAGACACAGATCAGAGACGTTACGAAGAAGAAGTTAGCCGGATTGTGGCACCATCAACCTTCACTTGTTTTGATACTAAATCAACTTCCGTTACTTATTGTTCGACATCTTACAGCACAATAAATCCCTTTTTCACTCTACATACGACCCAGAGTCCTCTGTACCGCCGATCCCCCACCACAGTGGTGTCAGAAGTGGGATAGAAGAAGCCATAGGCGGTACAAGGAGGTATACAGGATGGGGGAGAAACCTACGCTGGAAGATATGATTAAGCAGCTGGCGGAAGGCCAACGACACCTCCAACTGGTATGGGAGGCTCATCAAAGAGAAGCAAAGGAGGACCGAGAGGCCCTTCAAACGGCCTTAAAAAGTCAAGCCACCATTATGGCTAAAAATCAGCTGGTGCATGAGAGTGCGCTCCAGAAATTAACTGACACCATCGCAGCGAGCAAGGTACACCCTAATGTTCCGAGCTCAGTCCTACAAAAATTTCAAGAAGGAGAGGACCCTGATTCCTTCTTCACAAATTTCGAACGTGTGACATCCTCAGCCCGATGGCCGGAAGAGCGCTGGGGACAGTACGTAGCCCCTCTCCTAACGGGCATCCTTCAGACAGCATACCAGGCCGCGAATCCCGGCGGTACTACCCCTTACAAAGATATTAAGAGTAGTATTCTGGAAAGAGTGGGTCATGATTCAGAATACTATAGGATGAAGTTTAGAAAGGTGAAATGGGGACAGAGTGAGGATCCCCGTACGTTCTATTTCAGGGTAAAGGATTTGGGGCTAAAGTGGCTAGGGCCATTAGGAACCGACCGAGAAGATATCATTAAAGCTGTTATCCTGGAACAATATCTAGATTCCCTCCCAGGCAGTACTAGGAACTGGATAAGACAACACCCCTAAATAGATACAGAACTGGCTGTAGACCTAGCCTGCGCATATCACCGGTCTATTGATGTCAAGACATTAGGTCCCAGGAACATTATCAAGCCTCCGGTGGGTCCACTCAAGTATCCTCCTCGACGCTCAGCAGAAGAACCAGGGACTCATAGACCTGGGGAAACAAGCCCCATGCAACAGCCGCAATGTTTTAGCTGTGGAGAGTGGGGACACATTGCGAGAATGTGTCCCAGAAAAGGCGACAGGATAGAACCCATGGAAATAGGGGTCACCCGGGGCAGGGTATTGTGCACTGGTAGAGGGCATCAGAAGTTCAAACAGATCATTAAAGTAAACGAAACCCCAGTAGAAGCGCTGATCGACTCGGGCTGTAGCCAGTCAGTAATACGCAGCGACCTCATAAGTCAAACCGATCCGACCCCGAGCCAGTGGGTTACCATCTGTTGCATTCATGGGGATAAAGAAAACTATCCGCTAGCGTTGATCAGGGTAGAGTGGGGAGAATATCACGACTTCCTTCCAGTAGGGGTTATGGACAGATTGGTAGAAGACTGTGTCATCGGTACGGACTATATCCGGTCACTGCTCTTTTAGATAAAACAAATTCACCTATGCCATCTTCTGATTGGTGGTCGGAAGCACCCTTTTCCAACAGTCACATAGAGAGCTCCCCAGTTCGCATTAAATTGACTAGAAAGGAGAAAAGGCAGGAAAAGCAAAAATACCAGATGTAAAGGACTGAACCATTACCTGAGAAAACAGTAGCCAGCAACGACAATACTACTCTTTCTTTTGGAGCTAGCCAACGAGAGGACCCCACCCTGTGACACGCATGGAAAAACGCCAAAACGGAATCCACGGAGGAGGTGGGTCCTTATTTTCTAATTCATAAGAACCTTTTGTATAGAATTACTACATCCACCAACGGAGAGAAGAAACAACTAGTGGTACCTGAGCCTTATCGGAATCAGGTCCTATTTTTAGCCCTTAACCAGCCAGGGGGTGGACATTACGGGCGAGAAAAGACTGAGGAATATTTGTTAAGACGATTCTATTGGCCAGGGGTTTATGCTCACATCCGAAAATATTGCACACAGTGTCCGAGGTGTCAAGTAATAGAACCAGGAGCCCTGAGGAAGGCCCCTTTACGACCCTTGCCCATTACTGAGATCCCATTCAGTCGCGTGGGTATGGATCTAGTAGGACCACTATTGCCATCATCCAAGGGCCACACCTATATACTAGTTCTGGTAGACTATGCTACCAGATACCCGGAGGCAATCCCCTTGTCTAGTATGACTACGAAGGTAGTAGCCCAAGCCATGATAAATGTCTTCTCCAGGGTCAGATTTTCCCAAGAGATCCTAACAGACCAGGGTACTCCATTTATGTCCTCTCTTATGAAACAGATCTGTAAGATACTAGGGATCACCCAGATAAAGACCTCAGTATACCACCCCCAAACTGACGGTCTGGTAGAACGCTATAACCGCACCATCAAAAATCTGCTGAGGAAAACAGTGGAAGACTCCGGAAAGGACTGGAATCAGAAATTGCCTCTGGTTCTCTATGCCATCCGAACTCATGAACAATCCTCCACGGGACATAGGGCCTGATTCTGACCCTGGCGGCCGGTGACCGCCAGGGTCACCGGCCACGGGAGCACCGCCGACAGGCTGGAGGTGCTCCGAAGGGCATTCTGACCGCGGCGGTTCAGCCGCGGTCAGAAAGGGTAAACTGGCGGTCACCCGCCGGTTTACCGCTGCCCCTACCGCCATCCTGTTCATGGCGGGAAACCCGCCATGAACAGGATGGCGGTAGGGGGTGCCGCGGGGCCAATGGCATGGGCACTGGCATGCCAATGGCAAGGGCACTGCAGGGGCCCCCGTAAGAGGGCCCCGCAAAGTATTTCAGTGTCTGCTATACAGACACTGAAATACGCGACGGGTGCCACTGCACCCGTCGCACCTTCCCACTACGCCGGCTCAATTCTGAGCCGGCGTCCTCGTGGGAAGGTTGATTTGCCCTGGGCTGGCGGGCGGCCTTTTGGCGGCCGCCCGCCAGCCCAGGGCAAATCTCAGAATCACCGTAGCGGTCTTTCGACCGCGGTGCGGTGTTCTGACGGGGTTACTTTGGCGGGCGGCCTCCGCCGCCCGCCAAAGTAAGAATGACCCCCATAGTCCTTTCTAATTAGTGTTCGGGAGACAACCCCGTAATTTACTGGATATGGCCGCAGAAAGGTGGGAAGAAGAGGGGGAGGAAGAAAAACCTCTGTTAGAGTATGTCAATAAATTGAAATGTCACCTACAAACGGTATGGGAAGATGTACGAAGCATCTAGAGAAAGCACAGACAAAGCAAAAGGCTTATTATGACCAGGGGACCAAGTTACGGTCTTTTGACCCTAATGACCATGTTCTGATAATGCGACCAACCTCCGAAAATAAGCTGCTAGCTAGGTGGCAGGGACCCTACAGAGTGATAAAAGCAGTCTCCCCTGTCACATATCTTATCGAAGTAAATCAACACCCAAAGAGGACACAAATATACCATGTCAATTTACTAAAAAAATGGGAGACACCAGAAGACAGTCCCAATACCTCTGCTTCCGGGTTCTTAATCACCCCAACCACTGCTTTAGATATGGACCTATATCCCACCAATAGAGAAGACCAGTGGGAAAGTCTGTGTATAAATGAGTCCCTCATAGAGCCAGCGAAAGCTCAACTATCCACCCTATTACGTAAGCATTGCCAATTTTTTTCTGGTGTACCGGGTAGAACTACATTGGTCCACCACTGTATCAGAACACCAGAGGGCAAAACCGTTTGTCTATGACCCTACCGAATTCCCAAAGCACGAAAATATCTTATTGAAGAGGAAGTGAAGAAAATGCTAACCTTAAAGGTTATCGAACCATCCACAAGCCCCTGGTGCTCCCCAGTGGTTCTAGTTCCTAAACCAGATGGGTCCGTTCGGTTTTGTATCGACTTCCGTAAGTTAAATGACATATCCCTCTTTGACACATATCCCATCCCACGAGTTGATGATGTGTTGGAGAAACTAGGGAGTGCCCGAAATATGTCGACCCTAGATTTAACGAAGGGGTATTGGCAAATTACACTCGCCGCAGCGGACAAAGAGAAGACAGCTTTTGCAACCCAGTCCGGCCTTTATCAGTTTACTGTCCTTCCCTTCGGCCTCCACGGGGCTCCAGCTACATTTCAACGCCTAATGGATCGACTCTTAAAACCGTTCCAGGCGTATGCAGCGGCTTACCTAGATGACATTGTGATTTTCAGTAACACCTGGTCTGATCATATACAACATCTCGAGACGGTATTCCGCGTCTTAAATGAGGCTGGTCTTACGGCCAACCCAAAGAAATGTGTCTTAGGGAACACACAAATCGCTTATCTCGGTTACCTCATAGGTGACGGGATTCTACGACTACAGAAAGATAAAATTGAGGCCATATTACAAGTACCTGTGCCCAAAACAAAGAAAGAACTTCGTTCCTTTTTGGGATTGGTGGGATACTATCGCAATACTCTACGATTGCCTCCCCTCTCACTTACCTCTTAAAAAAACAGTACCCCTTCCAACTACCCTTGTTCACCGACTCTCAACTCCTCAGCTTTGACCAGCTGAAACGGTCCCTCACGGCCGAACCCGTCCTTAAATGTCCAGACTTTTCCAAATCCTTCCACTTATATACGGACGCTTCCAACGTCGGTTTAGGGGCGGTTCTCACTCAACCCGACGGTGAACACCATGAACATCCCATAGTCTTCATCAGTAGAAAACTACTTCCCAGGGAGCGTCACTGCCCCACTATTGAGAAGGAGTGCCTGGCAATTAAGTGGGCCGTAGAAAATTTGAGGTATTATCTATTGGGACGGCCTTTCATCCTCTACACTGACCATGCCCCATTGACCTGGTTAGCCTCCCATAAAGACACGAATTCCAGGGTGTTACGTTGGTTTCTGGAGCTCCAACCTTTTACCTTTCAGGTCCGCCATATTCCTGGCTCCCAGCAGGGCCCTGCCGATTTTCTATCCCGGTTTCCCGACTCTTCGGTCCTCTACCAGTCCCGATCATGGGATGGGGAGTGTAGACGGGTCTCCTCGACCACGCCTACCAACTCCTCGGACTGGCGCCTTTCGTGCGCCTAACCGAAGGACGCACGCGTTCCCATGGAAACATGGGAACACCTACAGACGTGCGCTACACGGATTTCCGGGTCCCGTCACAAAAAGGGACAACGGACTCAGGAGCGGCGGGGAAGGAGTTCTCTCGGAGAACGCCACCGGGTGAGGAGGAGAAGGAGACGCCACGACAGGAGAAAACCGAAGCAGACGACGCTCAGGAAAACTAGGGAGGACGCGCGGAAGGAGAGAGCTGAGACCCGGAGACGAGCACTTTCCGCCACGACCTTGTAGGGTTGTGGCTTAACAAGGTACGGTCCTTATTACAAGGACAGCGAAATCCCTGTTTGTTTTATCGAGCACAAGGGAGAGGAGGAGGAGGAACCGAGGGGAGGGACGGAGAGGGGGCATGTGTGAAGGGAGTCACAGAGAAAAAAGGATATATATAAGTGAATCACGACTTGGGCCAGCACGGAGAGAGATTTCTTATCACAAGTATCCCAGTCCTCACACACCCTCACTAACGGGACTATCTATAACCACTCTCTACCCCTATCTTCCGCATTTTCCCCTCTCCCTGTATAACTAAACACCAACCACCCCAGAACACCGCAAACCACTTACCTTTGTTTCCACTTCTGTGTTTTATTTTTCCGGTTCCACCTGGGAGGTCATAAGAGTCGACGCCATCCAAGAGACCTAGGAAAGACACGGATCAGAGACGTTACGAAGAAGTTAGCCGGATTGTGGCACCATCAACCTTCACTTGTTTTGCTACTAAATCAACTTCCGTTACTTATTGTTCAACATCTTACAGCACAATAAATCCCTTTTTCACTCTACATACGACCCAGAGTCCTCTGTACCGCCGATCCCCCACCACACCATGGTACTGCACCTTCTGCTGTTGACTCTACAGGGACATCCTGCCACAGCCAGTGGTACTGCACATTTTGTAGTTGACTCTAAAGGGACAACTTGACATGACCAGTGGTACTGCACCTTCTGCTGTTGACTCTACAGGGACATCTAGTAACGACCTGTGGCACTGCACCCTTATGCTGGTGACTTCAAAGTTAAATGATATTTAGAAGGCCTGCTAGGCCTGAAAATGTGTAACACACCATGCCCTCAAGGGTTCGTTTATATGGTTACACTGCAATGTTCTTATGCATTCTTTTCTATATGATTATGCCCTCTAGGGGCTGAACATATGGTTACATGACCATGTCTCTTCCGAATGCTATTTTTACTGTGGAGCTCTGTAGGGGCTGTTCAGACCATTACAATCTAATGCCAAGTGTATGAAGGAATGCATGAACACAGTTTATTTCAGATAAAGGTTTAATGTGCTGCATGGTTAAATATTTATAAGGTTTCTTGGCACTCTTCTTTACAGCCTCGTAATTCATCAAGGCACTCCTGGCATCATTTCCGTTCCTCTGTGTGGAACAGGGATCAAGCACTAATTGATTTCAACTTAATTAGTACCCATCCACCGCTCCCAATGAGACTGAGGTACTATTTTGTCCATTTTAACTTCTAGTGCCATGCAAACAGGCACCTAACTATCAAAAACGTGCCAAGCAGGACAAACAAAATGGCAAAGTTTTATTATTCACCTAGTGCAACTCCACTTTACTTGTGCCCCTTAGCGCCCCCCCACCGCCACCATGTGTGCGTCTCATTTAAAATACCTTGCACCATGGCCAGGGAGCAATAGCGCAATTTTTTTTTACGCTATTGATGTACTCTGCAAGACTAGCGCCAAAATGATGGCACTACTCCTGCAGAATACATAGGGGCCCATTATAAATAATGGAAGACTCATTTTAACCCCTGATCAGAGCGGGCGTTAAAAGTGCCAAATCAAATGACGCAAAGAAATCTCATAGATTTCTTTGCACCATTTTTTCACCCCCCCCTAATCGGGGAACGCCCCCTTTGCATTCAATAGGCCTGGCGTTTGCATAATGTAGCGCAAAAGGTTACAAAATGGCGCAATGCATGCATTGCTCCACTTTGTAAATATGGTGCAGGGAAATGGCCATCTTAGCGCTGCCGTAGAATAAAAAAAATGATGCTAAGGCAGTGCTAACGTAGCGCCTAGCTTTCTTTTATTTTGTTATCATCTTTTCTCGGTTTCCACTCCTATTTTTTTTTTCTCATTGACGCTGTTATAAAAAGATGACAATTAACTTGTTCTAAATATGCGAGACCTATTGCATTGCAAATGCTTGTTTGATCACTGGCGAGCATCCACCAGAGCCTATGCTCCTCCATTCCAGTCGGTGCTTCTGTCCAACTCACTGTACTGCACGTGTCCAGCGTTTCAAGGACTCTTTGCTGCACATGAACAATATGTGTGTACGAAAAGAGTTAAACTGAAGCAGATTTGGGGCTGGTGCACTGGGACTGGTGTCCACCATACCAAGTACCTGCTAGAAACTATTTCAGAGCTGTTCATATGAGGCCAGAGACAGAGCTGTATAACCGGGTGCCCACCAACAATAGTGGGTCTTGGGATTCTGAAACTTTTCTCGCTTGCTCACGTGATGCTCAGTGACACTAGAAAATACAAGAGTTTGTTCACTGGTGACTACTTGTCTGTTCAGTAGGGTTGGTGGAACCGGGCAGCATGGCATCAGTCATTAGTTAAGTGTTCTCAAAATTAAATGGACAGTCTGGGTCATTGATGCGCATTCCCAATTGCTGTTTCAAGATCTGAATGCATCCACTGCTAAATAAATAAACAGCATGTCTTCAGCCATGGTCTCAATGAAAACATGAGGGTGATCGTACACAATGGGGCAGATTTATGAAAAGTGGCGCTGCACCTAGTGCAGCGACACTTTTCTTGCACCCCTTAGAAACCCCCTTACACCACCATGTGTGCGCCATATTTAAAATATGGTGCATCATGGCGGTAGTCAGGGGTATTAGCATCATAATTTTTTATGCTAGTACGGAGCTTTACAGGGTTAGCGTAAAACATGTTGACCCTAATCCTGCAAAGCACCCAGAGGCCAAAATTTAGTTGCACCATTTTTTCAGCACCCCTAGCCCCAGAATACCACCTTGGAATACATTATGCAGGACGCAGGCATAATGTGGCGCAAGGGGTTACAAAGTGGCGCAGGTTTGTAGATATGGCGTAACGTTTTTGGCCTTCCAACGCCACATTGTGTAAAAAAAAATGATGCTGATGTGCTGTTGGAATGGTGCTAGCCTGTCTTAAATCTGGGTCTGTGTATTTTAGAAGGACCTGGGAAGTCCCCAAAAATATCCAGTAGGGAGGGAACCTGGTGTTATTCTGACTTTTGAGTTTTACGTTTCTGTATTTTCATCTCTGTTGGCTTATCGTCTATATTTGATGTATGTAGTCTAGGCGCAGTAAATCAGCCACACAACTCAACACTAGAGAGAACATTCTGTTCTGAACAGATTAAAAATGGGATTTTCTTTTATTTGGACTCCACCCTCACATAGGAATTAGACTTTATTTACACTTTAAGTCAGATTGCAGATGTCTGGTTCTGTGTAAGTTTTTTATGCGAGGATCCTGAATTATTATGTATTTCCTTGTATTTATTAATGCTCATTCAATTACCAGTCACTCCACTGTGTGGCTGCTTTATAGGGACTACATTGATCATAAATAAAAAAAAATGTAATCTACATTGTGTTGCCTTCCAGATTCACAGAGGTTGATAAATAAAATTGCTTCTTAGACTGGAGCCAGCCATCATCTAGTGCTTCTGCTAAATACAGGGCGTCATAGCTGCGCAGCCTCTGCGCTCCCAAAGTCCAACCAAGCAGTTATGTTTTTTTAATGACCACTATGAACCTCAGCTTGATATTTTGTTTGCTAATTTGTGGACTACAAAGAGCCCTCCCTTCTTTAGGAGTGCTCCGTTAAGTCCTGGAGGTGCCAGATGTCGGTTAAGTGTAGGTCAAGTGGGGCAGATTTAACTGTGGCCTCAGGTGTCGGGGCCCAGATGAAGCAAATCGTGTTCCACTGTGAGAGGCATGCTGATTCGGGGCTTTGTGGCCAGGGCGACATCACTTTTGAGGTCCTGACGCTTCGAAGGAGACGCCCAGAGGCACATTGGGACTTTTCATCAGCCTGTTTGTAAACCTCCGCTGGCTTTATCAAATGACGAGAATCACCCTGAAGGCTACTTTTTTTTTATTCTGCATAACTTGAAAACATCATATAGCGTGCACCATAGCTATGTGCATAATAGATGAAATTTTTTTTAAAACAGCAAATACATAAAGTGACAATATTTCCAACTTTAGCAAACATAATAGGCTCAAATAATGTTCTTTATCATTACAAAATACTTTTTGAAGAGCACCATTTATAATGATCCATGAAAAGTCTAGTATCCTGGCACAGTTCTTAAACCCTCTGGAAAGGAGTTGAGACTTGCACTGCACTCCACACAACAATTGTACAGTCCTTTGGCTTGTACCTAATGTTATAAGAACATAGGGGCTCAAGCAACAGACCGCCTAAAAATTATTTGTAAAGGAGATCATGCAAGACACTGTCTGCTGATTTAGACTGATTTAGATGAGTTCGGACCACATGCTCATTCCGATGAGTCAGCGCTGTGTTTACCACTGTGCAGCCCCAACATAAGAGCAGATCCTGCAATGCAGAACATTGGTCTCTTATGATACAGTACTGTTGGCCAGGTGATCCCAACCCAGGTGTAGCTTTAGAAGAAAGATTAGATTGTTCTTTGTTTGCTGTATGAGAATCATAGAGAGTTGTCCTTATCCTACTGTGACATAGAAGCCCATCCCTCAAACAGACTTATTGCTATCAATATACAAAGTATTGGCTAAGGGTCACCCCTTTTTTAGATGTAGGCTTTCTTCGACCAGCCTCCTTCAGCCATTAGCTTGAAACTTTGTCAGTCATGTCTTGGCTACGCCCAGAAGAGTGTTTCTCTGCCATGTAATCTTCCACTTCTCCTCCAAGGCTTGTATTGAACTATATGAGAGGCTGCTTTCCAAATATAGCTGTTGCTGTCCACTCCTGTTGGCGTCTTCTCATGTACCTTGCTCTAATGGCTACAGCATTAAACTCACACCCACTAGCTGTATGTTGTGGTATTACATTTCTTTTGTTTAAAGCTAAATTGTACAAAAAGTATGTAATGGCCATAAAAGGGCAGTTGGTAGAAATGGGTGTCAATATTAAACAAAGAAGATTAGGGCACATCAAGGTGTTTAAATCAAGTGTATAGTCTTGAACATGTATAAGAAATATTGTTAGTGATGCTGAGAAAGGCAGTCAATATGTAATGTTTAATTTGATCAACCAGACATATTGAATATATAACGGGGTATCATCAGTGCCAGATCATGCAGCCTGCAAATCATCAAAGAAAGCCTGAGTAGATCAAAGATATTTAGGGGCATACATAAGATTCTCTAGTGCCATCTACTGACAAATTAGTGTCATTTTTTTACGCTAATGTTTTGTTAGATTGCCAAAATCCCCACGCCATATTTACAAAGTGCCTCAATGCAATAATTGCACCACTTTGTAACCCTTTGCGCTACATTATGCCGCACCAGGCGTAATGTATGCAAAAGTGGCGTTCCACCGTGTGAGGGGCGAAAAAATGGCGCAAGGAATTCTAACAGATGTCGTCATCGTTTTCAGCACTTTTAACACCTGCTGAGAGCAAATCCAAAAACCTCAGAGATTTATACGCCCTTATACTCTTTGAACATAAAGGTGCAAATTAGATAATATAATAAAATGCATGTGGTCCTTTCTATTTTGTTGGTATCTAAAGACTGTTTTGGCCTCTAGCTATAATAGAAGCCATCTGCAAACAATTTGTTGACCTTTTTAGAATCCAAAACTTACTAATTGAGGATACACAGTCTCTTTGTGCAGGAAGCAGCTTAGAGATTTATTTTACTTAAAGCAGTATTTAATCAATTGTTAAAACAGCCTTCTCCCACCTATTTAAATACCTTCATATAATTTTACATTCTGTTATCTCATTGTACTAATGATAAGAAAGCATTAATTCTTTGAAAAATTCTAAATACCGTTGGTTTCAATATTTTGACACCATCTACCTTCGTGACCTGAATACAATCAGGACAATTTATAAAATAAATCTTAATCACAGGTGAAAAAGACACAATAGCAAATCGACATTTGAATGTTGGTAAATAATTGACTGATTTGCCATAATGCACGATTTCAACACTGCATGGAGAAGGCATTTCTGAAATACAGATTTTCCACTAATCAATAGGTGCCACATCCAAAGGTGCAAATGAAAATACAAAAGGATGTGCTGATGGTTGTTGGTGGTGGGCGCTGGAGCTCATTTTTGGGACTGCGACCTGTTTTTAACTATCAGATTTTGACCCACAGCTATACAGAGAAATGCAGAAGAGAGGGAAGAGGGTGAACGAAGAAGCAAGACGAATACAGAACAACAGTGACAAAGGGAAACAGCATGAATGTAAAAAGGCTGCCAGAGTGAGATAAAGAGACAGGATGCAGCGGGTAATGACATAAAGAGATGTGAAGTGGAATCAAAACTAGTGACGGTGAAAGGTTCCTAAGAAAAACACTCGCCCCGGAAGGAAGGATTTAGAACAAGAAGCAAAAGTCTAGGCATATTAATAAAATTAAATTAAAGGAAGAAAATGACATTTTCCTATTGGAGACACAAATATCAGGAGAATTGTCTAGGCAGACAAATCCTCATCATTCATAAGTTGTTCTATAGCAACTGGGAGCGCAAGCTGAGTTCAGACGAAATAATAAATGCATGATGAAAAACGATGTTACAGTGGAAATTGATATAATGTGAATTGGTGACTGAGTAAGATTTTTGTAGAAAGTCTTCATTTTTGGGGGGAGATGTTTTCTATTAATTTTTTCATTTTGATGAACAAATTCAAAAGAAGACAGGGGAAAAAAATGTGATGAGGATGCAAAGTGATGAGAGCCACATGGTCAACAGACAGATGCCACGTCTAAATTACCCCTGGCGCAGACACATCAGACCATTTCAATATGAGGCTCGTGTGATGACGCAAAACTCACGAGAAAGTGCATGCCTCATGCTATGCTATCCGCTGCTGTTGATTCCTTACTATACCTGGCTAACATATTTAATAAGGTATATCTGTGTCTAGCATTCTTGAACATGCAATGATATATTCATTGTCAGGTATGGTGGTAAAGCTTATTGAAAGGCCTAGGTGGCTCTCTTTAAAGAATTTGGGCAAGATTTAATAGAAAATGATGCTGCTCCAAATTTGGCAGCATCGTGCACCATAATTTTCAGAACGCAGGGATTGCCGTATTTACTAGAATATAGCACCCCAGTGTTTCCCCCTGAGCCAGTGCTAAATATGCTGCTGTGCGCCAGCGTAGCTACCCTTGCACCATAGTGCAAGGATGGCTGTGTGGAGGGGGAGATTGTTTTTGTTCATGGAGGAAAACCTTCCTGCACAAAAACAATCTTAAATGGTGATTTGCTCTTTCTCTGTGTGCTGCAACATGCAGCACACAGAGAAAGAGCAAAAAGCAAGGAGAAATGAAAGCATTTCTCCTTGTTGTGCCATGCTAGCGCCACCCCTGAGATGGCTTTAGATTCTGATGCTGCCTCAGGTTCACGAAAACTCATAAATCTGAGGCAGTGTCAAAAGGCAACGGGTGTTGCTGTGGCACGCCCACAGCAACACCTATTGCACGCCTATTCAACGCGTTCTGCGTGAAGGGGCCGTATTTACAAGGTGGTGTTAAGCCACAGAAAATGGCTTACCGCTATCTTGTAAAATAGGCGCAGGGCATAGTGCCACAGGAGATTCACAAAAAGTGAAGCTCCGGTGGTGCTAGGGGCTTTTAAACATGCCCATGTATTCATGCCTCCAAATGGCCTTCAAACTACACACCAGGCTTGCGTTCATGCACTGCACGTGTCAACATATTACTACTCTTGAGTAATCGAGCCCACGTCTTTAAGTGAGGATCCATAAGCCGTTGAGCCAGTAGCGAGCACAACTCAAGCACACACACCCCATAACAGTCAGAAAGAGGAAGATGAATCAGTGAAAGAAGACAGAAAATATCCGGAAAGGTGGAGGGCTGGATCAGCCTCCTTCATCATCCCGCTGTGTTTTGGAGATATGGGCACAATGCTTCTTCGCCCAAAGGGTACCGTCCTTCTGAGCAAAAGGGCTAGGTTCGGCTTTTGGCCGCAGAGGCTCGTGTGCAACATCTGAGGTAGATCCTGGCTCACACAAGGATAAATATTACATCCACCAGAACAGCGCCATCAGCGGGGATGAAATGCATCTGCTTCTTTCGCTGCATGTAACCTTTGGTGCATTATGTCCATTTATTTACCTCACCAAGCTTTACCAATTACATGTGTTAACATTTTTGTTTTCTTCCCTCCTTTATGTCAACAGTGATTCGCCTTCTATTTGTAATTCGATTTTTCACATTTCATGTCACCATTTTTGTATATTACGTTCTGGCAGAACGGCACTTTTTTGGTATTTAGGCCAAGCTGGTCCCTCTCTCTCCGTGGGTTACAGGCAGAAATCGGGACATATCTTTTCTGTCCAATCCCTTCTTATTTCCCAAAGGTTAAAATTGAGAAGGGAATGATTTGCAAACCCTGCAAACGTTTCAGGGCAGCTCATGATTCAGGCACGATGTCTAAGTTGATATTCATTCTTGCATATTTACTCTTCCCTTGTTTTCTTATTATGGCTCAATAAATGATATCTCAGTGCATATTTATGTTCTTTGTTTTATGAGTTTGACATTTTTACACTGCATGAAAAAGGACTGGGCTTGTCATACACAATTAAAATGCAACAGATGAATTTAATTATCTTGGATATCAGTTCTATATTATATGCATAATTATATGCATAATCGTTGCTCTTTATCTAAAACAGGCGGGATTTTACCAGGGGCAGCTCCTCCGCAATGGCAGAGGAGCGTCGCCCCACTGGCTAAGAGCCAGCAGCAGAAAAATAAAACGTAACTTCAATATTGATTATTTTTATGCCTCTGGCTCAGCCAGTATGTGAAGGGTGGCACGGGTGGGCCATGGGACGTGGGAGAGGGGATGAGGAATGGAGTGCACTAAGTGCGCATGGTTGTTTGGCTGGCCACCTTAGGCCAGCCAAACATACATGCGACCTTGAGTTTCTTCAGCCCGGCTGTGTGCACAGCCGGGCTGGAGAAACTGCACTTGCCCCAGGGTTGTGTATGAGTGGCAGTCTGAGCCGCTCAGACCAATCCTGACTCTGCTTTCATGCTATGTTTAGCAGCACCAGGATTGCTAGGGAGCCTGTTCTGGTTGCCCAGTGAATACTGGGACAGCAGAACAGGAAAGGAGCAACGAGCGAGGCAACATGAGGCATCAGCGGGAAGGATAAGCCTTTTAAAAAAAATAAAATAATTAGTCCCCCCAGTCCCTGTCGTCCTATCCCCCACCCCTTCCCCTTGATATTTGCACCGACCGCCGCTGGATTTTAGTATCAATTGTATCAAAAACTACAAACTTAATATTTGGGACAAAAATTATATTATAAGGCTTTTAGGTGTTGCTGCCAATACATACATAAATACATCCGTGTATGGAAGTCTCACTCTTTGTAGCTAAGCTTCACTCCTTACAATGAATCTTGCTTAAGATCACTTTCAATAGTTTAAAAGATTGTAATCAGATCGCCTGCCAGAGACCTATAATATTGTATATTCCACCCAGAGACCGCGGTTTCTCTTGTCCTTTTGTATATGGGATGTTTTTAAATAGTCATCTACAAACCATTCCAAACAGGAAATTTATACGTAACAATAGTTATACTAAAACAGTGTAATTGAATGAGAGTAATGCTACTGGTAACAAAAATCGGTTATGGTGCAACCACTGAACCAAACAGAAGCATTATGTATGCCCCTGCAGTGCAGGTGGGCTGCCAACCATTCAGGACATCTCAGCCCTTCATGAGGGGCTCTTTAGTCCAAGAAAAAGAGATATCTGTCAGGTATCGAAAACTTATGGGCCCCTCGCCACATTCCATAGTGGGACCCCCATCATTTTGTGTTATACCTTTGGTTCCCAAGACATGCTGCCCTTGCCATAGGAAAAGTTTCTCACCACTACTAGAGTCATAAGTACTCTTTTGCAAATAACCCCTTAGTCAGGTATCATTACCATGAGTCTGCAGCATTTAGGGCCTCATACGAGTTTGGTGGTACCCGGACCACCACGTTGGCGGTCATACCACCGACGGCCCGTCAGTGAAGACCACCAAATTATGACCATGGCGGTCTTCCCAACAGTTTACAGCCAATACCGTCCAGTACCGCAAGTGCAGTCAGGCCGTTGTGGATGGCGGCAGGCATCTTCAGACCAGCAGGGACCATGTTACAGCTGGACACCTTACGTGGCTGCACACCTCCAAGGTTTCCCCTGCGGTCGCACCGTCACCAAAACCCTGATGGTAACCAACTGTATAAAAGGAAACACACCTTCAGGAACACAGACACGTTCTGAATCACCATGGAACCAGAACTTAAAGTCCTCCCACCGCTCCTGCTCAACTCCGGGACCGGCGATGACAAAAACAAAAACCGCCAGTACACCCACCTAGCATGCATTAGAGGGAAAGCCATTAGAACACACACAACACACACAGCCAGGACAGCCAGTGACAGCCTCACACACACGCAATCACACACCCATAGCAACACACACACACAGCTACAAATACACACACAAACGCACATCAAAAATACACACACCACACCAACACACACATGCCAACCACACACCACCCCGCACACACATTACCGCCAGTGGCTAACGCAACACCACCGAGTCACACAACAACAGCACAACAGCAACTACACAAACACGTTGGCAAGCCAATGCATTGCACACCTACACATGAAAACACAAACTGACAACAACACGGAACCACAGCTTACAACCAATCAACACCATCACACATCCATAGAACGTACCATATGTCATACTGCACCCACACAATACATATGACATAGCCATCACCACCACACGGATGCACACTCAGCAACCACACAATGGCCCACAACACTACCACAACACATCGCACCACAAACAGTACTCGATATAGCAACACACATGCATGTAACTACACAATCACATCCCAAACACAATACGCACCCATCAGAGCAGGACTGATGGCAGGGCCTCACAAACACATGTAGGCCATGCACCACAGCACACACAACCAACATACACACATGTCATACACACACAAACTAAGGACCACAAACATAAATCCAACATGGAAAAAGAAAGTAGCGTACAATGGATGCCAACATCTTGTTGGCCCAGATGTATTAAATAGTGGAATTCAAATTAAAAATATACCTATATACAATACAAGGCCATAGGCCAGTCCAATGTCATTGGTGCCAAAGGCACATAAGGCACCTCACTGTGCCGTAACTTGATTCCTGGCTACAAACTGACCTCCACAGAGTAGGGGTCAAGAGAGCATGCAGGCACCCCAGTGGCTGGGAGTTTAGAAGGTGGGTTTGGGCTTGGGAGGGGGGTCCTTGGGTTTGGGTGTAGGCAAGGGGTCCTTAGGTCTGGCCATGGGAGATGGTCCTTGGCCTTGGGGGGGGTCGATTTTTTGGCAGGAGGAGGGGCATGGGCACTAGCAGGGGTGGCACAGGAGGACTTGGAAGTGGGACGGTTGGACTTGGGGAGGGACACAGAGCGCTCAGGGGTCTCCTGTGGTGAGAGAGAGGTAGGGAACAGGGAAAACTCATACAGGAAATGTTTCTTTGGCACACAGGGTCAGTCACGGTGAAAGGGTTTGAGAGTGGAGGGATAGGGAATGGTGGTAGGATGTGGCTTGTGGGTGTTAGGTGCAGGTGCAAGCGTGGAATGCGTGTGTGTGCTTGGGTGTCTGTTGGGTGGGTGAGTGTGGACTTTTAGGTGTTTTAGGAGGAGGGGGAAGGAGGTGCTGGGAGATGCCATGCTGGATGGGTGACTGTCTGTTGAGGTGGTGTCTGCAGGTATTGTACATGTGCTGTATGTGAGGGTGTTGGTGGTTATGGTGAGTGCGGATGTGGTGACTGGGGTGGATGTCTGAGGGTCTGATTTTGTGGTGAATGTGGGTAAGATGGGGCTGGTGGCTGGATCTGCAGATGATGATGTGCTGGCTGCTGGAGTGTCAGGTGTAGAGTCTGTTAAGGAGGGGGTGGTGGAGGAGTCTGTGCAGGGAGTGGATGTTGTGTCTGCATGTGGGTGTTGTCTGTGTGCATGCCGGTGGGGTGTATTGTGGTGCTTGTGTTTTTCAGTGCCAACAATGTCTGTTGAGGTGGAAGCATGCCTGTGTGAACGTGTGCCCTTGATGGGTGGGGGGAGAGGGGTTTGGGATTGGGAGGAAGTAGGTGGAGGGGGGATGGTTGACAAAGGGACACTGACTGCCATCAGTGAGGAGGCCAGAGCCTGAAAGGATCTCTGGAGGCCAGCCAAGGCACTGTGAATGCCTTCCAAGAATGCATGGCTCTGTTGTTATTGAGCTGGCAGACCCTGAATGGCATTCATGATGGTTGACTGACCCACAAGATGGACCTCAGGAGGTCAATAGCCTCCTCACTGTTGGCAGCAGGGCTGGCAGGGGCAGAGGTGCCTGCAGCGAAGCAGATGCGCAGGCATGGACAATTGGGTGGAAAGCCACAGGGAGGGCGGTGCTAGTAAGAAGGGTAGCAGACAAAGATGTTGCTGGGGTGGTCCCTGATGGGTCTGCCACCACCAGGGATTGTCCACTAAGGAAGTATTCTGAAAATGATGTGTTAGATCTGCTCTCCCCCGTGGCACTCCCCCTGCCCTCTGTCCCACTGGGTCCCTCGGTGTCAGTGGTACCACCTTCCTGTGTCCCATGGGCCGCTGCTTCACTACTCACCTGTGCCCCTTCTTCTCTGCAAGACGATGCTGATGCACACAATGAGAGAGAGAATGGGAAGGAGGGAGGGAGAGAGAGAGGGGGGAAAAAATGTTTAGCATACACCTCCCATTGACACAGCTAAACATGTACATCTGTCACTATACATATCAGGCTAGGCAATCTCATTTGCAAGGACACATTACCTACATCATGTCATGACATGTCACTACTGCCCACACCTGTCTGCCAACCCTCACACCTACAGCAAAACCTATGTTGGACTGCACTAGTAGACCCATCCCCATGATGCCAACTAATAACCTCTTAAGCTGCAGCAGCATGCCCTTGATGCACTATCAATACTATGCCTGAATAAACATCTTACCTCTTCATTCACCTATCACCCATTGTATGTTCAGCTGACACAACAGAACACTGCAGGCCTCTACAGTGACAACACCTGATTAGTCCATGTCCCCTGGAATATGTCCATGACAGTGAAGACAAACCACTGAGCACACACCACCTACTTCTCCTGACACATGGCTGGCCACTCAGTATGTTGCTGCCATTACGGAGGACAACACAGATATTGCCAATGCCAGTCAGACATCTAAACACTTCACATCAGATGTGTACTATGTGAATGTGTGGTTTAGCCATGTGAGTAGTCAGACTCAATCACAGAGCCAGTGCTTCTGGCACAAAACACCTATATCGCCACTCAGCAAACTTTTAAGTGCATCCACAATGGGCCATGTACCACCTGTTAAACAAACTATCACATCCACTTAGTGAAGTTTCACAACAGATGTACCTCTGGAACACACATACCACATCATGGATCACTTCCCATTCCACCACACCATTTGAACTATGCACCATGACAACTCCACCCTCACACACCATACAACAATTGGCAAATCATGTCACTGAGGTCAGACAACACACATCTCAGGTAACAAATATTTTGCCTGTATGAGGCACACATGGACAAACACCATTGCCAGTACACCTAAGACACATCCCACTACCACCTAAGTAGCCTGAAGAGACTGATTGCAATAGTTCAGTCACATCAACATGTCATGTGTCATGCAATACCCAAACCGCTCCCATTCTGCCACAACCTATTAGCCAAGGCAAGCAGTAAGAGTCACAGGCCATCTGAAGTTCCCCCAACTATCCATGTCGACATGATGTAGGCAGTCAGTCAGCAATGCAGCAGAGGACAAGCTAGATCTTTGTCATACATGTCACAGGCATACCATGGTGACACACCAGGGATCTCCCAGGGCACTTATCACAAACAGTACAAACCCACAGTTAGGAAGGTCACATCTCCACTAGTATTGCTTCTATGAATGCAACATCAGTGCAATCAGACCACATCAAATCTACATGTCTCAGTATTCCAGGTTGCCTACCTACACATACCCTACAGTCACCAGATCATCTATATATGCCTAGTCAGTTCCCAGGCCAATACTCATGTCCCAGGAAGGCCTGTTCTGTGGTGGAACTGTAATGCCAGTCCCACAATCGGTCCATTCCACAAACATTACATGCTTTACATTGCCCCAGTGATGAAAGGACAGTCACACAATCGCAAATACAGGTAGTCTACACAGATGGCAGTAGACTGACACCTCAGAGCTACTAATACAGATGGAGAGAGCTGCTCATATACAATGCTTGGGTGCTACTGACACTCACATCCATTGAGTGGGCAGGATGGATTCACACATGTGCCTATGTCATTTGTGCTTGTCCACATTACCATTTTTGGGAGGTATGGAACAGGGAGACTCCCAGAATCCAGCCAGTACTCACCCCCTTGTGGCTACTGTGCTGCCCTCAAATGCCCATCCACCTCAGGGTAGGCCACCACGAAAATGCGAGCCATTAGCGGGGGTCAGGGTCTGACGTTGGGAAGACATACCCAGCTGGGCCTCTGCGGTCTTCTCGGCCCAGCGTCTCAGGTCCTCCCACTGCTTGCGACAATAGGTTCTCAGCCAGGCATGGACCCCCAGGGTCCGCACTTGTTTGACGATGGCACACCAGATCCCCTTCTTCTGATGGGCGTTGACTGCATGGGTGACACAGACAGAAGGAGAAAGTCATGTACACTAGCCCCAAACCAATAGCAGTAAACTCTTAACAGCAGACCCATCACATGCCCATACATACACACCTCACGGTCCACACGCTTAAATTCCATGCCCCCTCCATGCATTTTCTCCTTGACCTGTACACATACACACACCACTATCACACATACCTATGGCATTGGGCTCACCTACTCCTCTGGTGCCCCAAATAGCTGTTCATACAGGGATAGGACCCCTTCTACCAGGTTCTCCAGCTCTTCGTGGGTGAGGCAGGGGCCCTATCACCTGCAGGACATGGCATGATGACTCCTAGAGACAGTACACTTGCTTGCTCGAGTGTCAGGAGTCAAGTGAGCAAGGTGGCAGAAAATGGCAGTCATGGCCGCCGCGTACAGCACCATCACCTCTGGTGGTGATCGCCATTGGCCCCGGCCCCCCATAGGCAGCACTAATAACCAATGAGGAGTTGCATGGCGGTTGCCACAGCCTACCGCCATGACAACATATGCCGGCGGACTTAGGTAACTTCCACCTGTCCTGTGCAGCAGGACAGGTGGCTGCCACTTTAGGCACATATCATGCCTTGATGAGATGTATGATGGAACAACGAATGCGTTTACAATGCATGCTTTTACAACAAGGTCTTTACAACAACCGCGTCTTTACCACTCATGCCTTTACCACACATGCCTTTACAACAAATTTAGTTGTAAAAGCATGTTTGGTAAAGTAACATGCATGGTAAATTCTCCCCCACCCTGCCCCTTAAACCTGACATCATACTCCACCTGCCCAAACCCTTAAAACTACCCCTGTCCAGAGCCATAACCCCCCGGCCTACCGTGCATAGTCCTAAAACCTCTCCCAAACTTTCCTAAAAACTACCCCAACCCCCCTCCCTGCCCTAAACTCAAAAACCTACCCTGCCCTAAAAATGACCCCACCTGTCCTAAAAACTACCCAGACCCCCACCCTAAACCGTAAATCCTACCCTGGCCTAAAAACTACCCTTCCCTGCCCTAAAAACTACTCCCACCCTCGCCCGAAACTTAAAACCTACCCCGCCCTGTCCTAAAAACTACCCTGACCCCTTCCCTAAACCCTAAAATCTTCCCTGTCTTAAAACCTACCCCGCCCTATCCTAAAAACTACCTGACCCCGTGCCCTAAACCTTAAAACCTAACCTGCCCTGTCCTAAAAACTACACCTTCCCCGCCCCACACCCTAAAAGCTACCCTGTCCTGTCCTAAAAACTACCTCGCCCCCACCACCCTGCCCTAAGCCCTAAAACCTACTCTGTCCTAAAAAATATCCCGCCCTTTCCTAAAAACGACCCGAGGCCCCATCCTGAACCCTAAAACATACACTGCCCTGTCCTAAAAACTACCCCAACGCCTTGCCTTCCCCCAAACCCTAAAAGCTACCTTGCCCTGTCCCAAAACCTACCCCGCCCTGTCCTAAAAACTACCCAACCCCCTGCCCTGAACCCTAAAACCTACACTGTCCTAAAAATTACCACCTAAAAATTACCGGAACCCCTGTCCCACCCTAAACCATAAAACCTACCCTGCCCTGTCCTAAAACCTACTCGCTCTGTTCTAAAAACTACCTAACCCCGTTCTTCACCTTAAAACTTACCCTGTTCTAAAACCTACCCCACCCTGTCCTAAAAACGACCCCGTTCCCCGCCCCACCCTGAATCCTAAAACATACCCCACCCTGTCCTAAAAACTAGCATGACCCCCGCCTTCACCCCAAACTCTAAAACCTACCCTTTCCCTGTCCTAAAACCTACCCCGCTCTGTCCTAAAAACTACCCAACCCCCGCTCTAAACCCTAAAACCTAGCCTGTCATAAAGCCTGCCCCACCCTGTCCTAAAAACTACCCCGACCCCCGCCTTCACCCTACTCCTGTCCTAAAACCTACCCTACGCTGTCCTAAAAACTACCCTGACCACCGTCCTAAAACTTACCCCGCCTTGTCCTAAAAATGACCCAATTCCCTGCCCTAAACCCTAAAACCTACACTAGCCTGTCCTAAAAACTACCCTGACCCCCGACCCACCCTAACTCTAAAACCTACCCTGCCCTGTCATAAAACCTACCCCACTCTGTCATAAAAACTACTGACCCTGCTCTATACCCTAACATCCACCCTGTCCTAAAACCTACCCCACTTTCCCCTAAAAACTACCCTGTCCCCTCGCCCCACTCTGAATCCTAAAACCTACCCACACAGTCCTAAAAACAACCCTGACCCCCGCCTTAACCCTAAGCCCTAAAACGTACCCTTCCCCTGTCCTAAAACCTACCCCGTGCTGTCCTAAAACCTTCCCGACCCCTGCTTTAAACCCTAAAACCTACCCTGTCCTAAAACCTACCCTATCCTGTCCTAAAATCTACCCCGATCCCCCACCCTGTGCTGAAAACTACCACAACCGTCCCTCCCCAACCCAGGCCCCACTTACCTCTCTCCTCTGGTCTCTGCTCCTTTCTGCTTGCTTCCTTCCATTCGCCCTACTGGTCTCTCTACCGTTACCACTCATATGCGTGATAAACACATGCGTAATAAACGCATATGCGTGGTAACGGCAGTGTGGTCAATGCATATTGTATTGACCACGTTATTAGTGCTATTTCCCCCTTGATGCAGCAAAGTCAGCCATATACCTTTGTCGTGGTATACGGAGTAGGCCTCAGTTGTGTCATCATGGTTTGGCACATACATGTGACATGCATGACACAATGACCTTAAGTGGCTGCCTGTCTAATGACCAGCATGTCCAGGGTGATTGGCCCTGTCACCATATAGGTAAATGTCATGACTACATACATGCTCAGTGCAGGACAGGTCAGTGTACCACATATGGAACATGCCACATGTGATGTATGTCAGACACTATGGATCAGGCACAGCAATGTGCATCAAGGGTGGAGTCCATGCAGCTTCAGCATGCCCAATATAGTATGTGTCAGCAGTGTGCGGCATGTCTACGGTGTTAGGTGTGTGCTATTTTGCTATGTCCTGCTAACATGTGTGGTGTCCGTATCAGACTGTACTTTCTTTCCTCCCTAGATACTGTGTCATGAGGATATTGAGACATGCACCAGTGTACCGTCCGCTAGTGAATCTTCCAACCCTGGAGGAGAGATATATAATTCAGACCTATCGTCTGAATCATCAGACCATCATTGATCTATGTACCTAGTTGGAGCCAGATCTATTGCATGCCATTCATAATCCCTATGCCATCTCTCCCACACTTCAAGTCCTGTTAGTGCTACACTTTATTACCATAGGATCCTTGCAGATTACAGCGGGCTTGGCAGCAGGGATGTCACAGCCCATGTTCAGTCTTGTGGTGAAGGATGTACTGTGGGCTTTTTTGAAACACCTGGACAGCTACATCAGGTTCCCCCAATGAGGGGATTTGGCAAATGTGAAGGCAGGCTTCTATGATGTAGCACACATCTCTGATGTGATAGGGGCCATAGATGGCACCCATATTGACTTGGTCCGTCCCAGTGCCAATGAACAGGTGTATAGGAACCGCAAAAACTACCACTCCATTAATGTTTTGGTGGTGTGTGGGGCAGACCAATACATCTCCCAAGCGACAGCCAAGTTTCCTGGATCCGTGCATTGCTCCTACATTCTGAGGAACAGCAATGTCCCCCACATGATGGTACGACTAGAGAGAGAGGGCTTGGCTCATTGGTATACATGCTCTTGGATGTGTGTCTCTGTTATGGCACCTGTCATCAAATTATTCCCTGTGTCTGGACCTGTAATGTAACAGGTCCAACCTCTGTGCACACAGGTGACTCTGGCTATCCTAACCTTCCCTGGCTGTCGACACCAGAAAGGTACCCTGCCACTAAATGGGAACTCTTTTTCAATGAGGCCTACGGCAGGACGAGGCGTGTAATAGAAAGGACATTTGGCCCCCTGAAGGTCAGATTCAGGTGCCTGCACTTTTCTGGAGGTGACCTCCTCTACAGTTCCCAAAAGTATGTCAGATCATAGTTGCCTGCTGCTTGCTCCACATGCTAGCCCTGAGACATCAGATACCCTCACTAGCTGGTGATGAGGAGGCAGCTGAACCAGAGGCTCTTGATGCAGTAGTGGAAAGTGATGAGGAAGGTACAGCTGACTCCAGGCCAAAGCTAATGAATCAGTACTCCCAGTAACATACAGGTATGCTGTGTGTGTATTTGCATGTGTACTATTTCAACATAGTTTGCTGTCAATGGTCCTTCAGTGGTTTATCAGTGGTGGTGTATTGTGTACCTATCCCTATGTGTGTGTTGTGGGGGGGTGACTGAATGCATGTAAGGTGCTGTCTGTAAATGTATCATCTCTACCATGTGTACTCTCAGCAGGTTGCAAGATTCATGTCTCCTGTGGACAGGCCTGTATTATGCTATGTGTCCTGCATTCTCCTGTTCTCGTGTTACATCTGTTGTGGCCAGTTTAGATTGCCATCTGCACTGGACATGACAACTATGAACTGCATATGTGCTCTGTGTAGTGCCATGCCTTCACTCCTGATGGTAGTCTCTGTCATGTTCTTTTTGTAGGTTGTATATTTGGATGTACTCTGGTTTATGGCTGTACTTTTCACTCCTTTACATCTACCCTGGAACATATCTGTTGTACTGTGTCTCCTGCAGAGGATGCCACCCTCTGCAGCCCTTTACACTTCCTGTTGGATTACGGTGCCATACCCACATGACATTTTGCAGTCCAAACATTTGTATGTGTACAAATAAAAACACAAAAGCAGTAGCTGTGATCTGTAGCGTTTATTGTGAATATAGTGGCAAACAGGTGATGAGTCGGGTCTTGGTAGATGGAATCCTCAGAGTAGGTGGCACAGCTGTAGGTAGCACAGGTTCAGTGTCCATGGGCCATAGGAAAATGGAGAAATGTCATTGAACAGTCAAGAGGGTGTCTCAGTGGCACACAAGTGAGAGTAATCAGGAGATGGTCAATTCCTGGCAGTGGGTTTTGCCTTGGCATCTGCTGCAGCTAGATGTTTGGATGGACGTCCACGGTTGTTGGGGGGGTTCCTCAGCTACAGAGGGAGGGGTGCCTGAGGCTTGTGGTTCCCCTGGCATGGCCTCCATTCCACTTGTAGCCGCAGATGTAGATGGCTCAGGTGTGATGTGGCTTGTGGATGGGGCCTGTTGGTGGGTGGAGGAAGCACTCAGAATGGTGGTGAGGTCTCTGAGCACCCCTGCAATGGAGGCCAGGGTGGCATTGTGGGCCTGCCACTGCTGCATTACCTCTTGATGGTATTCCATCTTCAGCCTCTGTTTTTTTCCCAACATGTTAATGATCGGGCCCATCCTGTTCTGGGAGAGTTGATATGCTCCCAGGACTTGGGAGATGGCTTTCTGGTCAGAGGCCTCACTTGGCTGCCCCGTCCTCTGGCCCACAGGTTCCCTCCCACATCCCCTGCCCCCATGTGCCTGTACCCCTGTCAGAGTGTGCCCAGTTTCACCAGGACCTTCATTGTCTTGGGTGTGAGGGGTCGACTCAGTTCCTTTACTGTGGGGCACACAATTGATTGAACAGTCCTTGGGGCACAAGTTTGTGGACGAAGGGTTGAATGACATGTTGTTGCCACAGGGTTGGGGGGGTTGATGTGGGCAGGGTGAGGAAGGGAGTGGTACACTGACCAGGGGTACCAGATGGGCCGGGTAAGTCGTCCGTGTCCAGACTTCCAGCGGCGTTGTCCTCACTGGGGCCTTCATCCTGAGGAGGGCTGGCAGTCTCTGGTAACCTCTCTGTGGTGGCTGAATGGAATTGCACCTAATTTGGAAGAAAGCTAGATCTGTAACGAGAAAGTGCCCTTTTGTGATTTGGGGCCTGTGGTTGTCGGATCGCTGTGGTGGTCCGACTACCACATTATGAGGTTGGCGGGCAGCCCCGCCTACCTACCACCATCTCTGCCGGGATCAGAGATCCCGATGGGTTGCAATCAGCAGGGCAGCGCTGACTTCAGCGCTGCCCTGCTGATTACATGCTGGTTCTCTGACAGCCTTTTCATGGTGGTTTCACTGCCATGAAGTGGCTGGTGGAGAACAAGGGCAGGAGCCCCCCTACCCAGCAATATCAGAATGCGCACTCTCTGCTTTTCAAACGGTGCACATTTCAAGGGTGCTGGTCAGCCCCCTCTGTGCTACAAGATAGCACTGGGCTTCTTTAAAGGGGCCGAGTGCTATCTTGTAGCAATGTTCCCACCAGTCAGGCTTATGGAAACGCTCTATTTGAAGGTTTCTACCATCAGCCAGGTCAGGCCGGTGGAAACCTTGTCCCCTGCTCAGCACCCTCATAATTTGCACTGTCTGCTGTGCAGACAGTGTGCATTGTGAGGGTGCCCCCTGTGGGTGGCAACATTGTGCCGGCGACAATGCTGCCACCACTTTTCTGCTGAGCTGACCAGGAGAATCCAAGGTTTCTGCCGGTCAGCCCAGCACAAAATTTATAATGGGGCCAGCAGGGAGGTTGCCACTACAGTGGCGGCCACCTTGTCGGAGTTTAGTGGACGGGTGGTTTTCCGTCAGCCTAACTCGTCACCAGGGCCTTGGTGTAAATGTGTTCACTAGTTTTTGAGAACATAAGTTTCAAAATTTAAAGATATCAAGAACTGTGAATCCTGCTAGAGCTTGTGCTCTGAATGACTGGCCACAACATAAAGATAAATGTTGCGGTCTCCTTTGCAGGACACGGAGACTCAGTTACTGTGTCCTGAAAATAAAATAAAATAAAAATAAGCTACAAAGGGGCAGGATAGGGGCTACCCTGACCCAATGGACCTTATGGGTGGAGGTCCCTCGGAGCCATATTTAAGAAACAATATTTTTTTCAGTTCCTGCAATGCCACAGGACTCTAACAGGTGCCAGCACTAACCCCTTACTCCCTCAAGAGTTCTGCAAAATTAAAAAACAATTTATAAAAAATAAGTGGGGTGGCATCCCTTGGGGCAGCTAAGCCCTGCAGCCAACCCCACACCAGAAACTGGCCAGAGATTGGCATAGTTATGTATGGTAATAAAAGATTACTTTACATTGAAATACCCTATACATCCACAGAACAAACAAACGTTTGAGGATGTTGTAGAAGGTAATAATATCTTACTTTACATTTTTTTTTAAACCTAGAAATTCACTGTAAAGACAAAGGTTAAAGCAGTGTTATAGTTAGTTGAAAAACCCAGCCTAAACGTAAAAACTAAAAAACACACTGAAATTCACCAGTTATAGTTAACTGAAATAACTATCATTTGTACGTCACTCATGACATGTTCTATAACTTCATTGATAACATCACTGATGACATCTGAAATTACATCATTGGCATTGAAGACATCACTGTGCATGTCAAGGGCACAAGTTGGAGTTAGTTCAGTCACACAACACAAATATATAAAGCCATAGAAATTCACTTTAAAAACCAAAGGTTACAGGGACGTTATTGTTAGGTTCAACTTTTACTCACATAAAACCATAGAAATTCTGCAATTATAGTCATCTCAAATAACTATAACTTGCGCCCTAAGGTAACTATAACTTGTGCCTCCCTGCCTGCACAGTTTTCTCCTCAATAGTTTTACTGCAAATGTTACAGGGATATTATCAATGGTGTCATAGAATATCTGGGGTAATTAGCAGTGCATAGTGAGGATGAGAGTTATAGTTGCCTTAGTACCTATTTCCTAACTACAACATCCCATAACCTCTAGTTTTTTAGTGAATTTCTATGTTTTTTTAACATTAAGTAATTGTAATTACTTTACAGTAATCTAACCACACAAGTGCATGGCCTTTGGTTGTACATGGCCAGAGTCGGCTGCTGGGCCTGGCCGTAGGGTCAGGCCCTGTGAGCAACTCCTTTCAAGCACCAAACCCCACTACTCAAATGGCCTTTTGCCTTGCGCGGCGGGGGTTGACTGTTGGGCCTGGCCTATTACTAAATTGCAATAACTAAATAGGCAACAAAATGGTTATGTTGTATAAAATATTGAAATGCTTCAGTTCTGAAAAGATGAGACTGTGAAAGAACTAAAAGAAGTCTCTTTGAAGTTACATCAAAGGCAGTGCAGGGAGGTACCGCTGCGGAGTTAAGATTTTTTTTTCACTCTGAGGGTGAGGGGAAAAAATGGAGAGCCCATAGGGATCTGTCTCAGCACCTGCTTTTTAGAACTGACAGAGCTGTGCACCTAACGAACCCGGCCCACTTAAAGCCCTGCGTCTTTGTTTGGTAGAGATGTGGCCACCTACCTGTACATTAAGGACGTGCCTCCAAAATCGGCAGGAAACACGTTTACACCAATGGGGACCGTGAGAGGAACCACAAGACACCTGCAGTCCCAGCTGGCTCCCTGCCTCCTGTGGGAGCCGGCACTGCTGCAGCATAAGGGAGCTGCTAAACATGCAGCTCCCTGAATGTGGGAGCAATCTTTCATCTGTTTCCCTGCCCACATGACAGCAGGCATGGAAACAGATGAAAACACTCCTGCTTGCTTGGAGTGGAATTAGTTTGCTCTTGGTTGGCAGGTGCTGTCACACCTCCCGCTAAGCAAATGCAAACAGCTATCTCCCGACGGTGGGCACCTCAAGAGATAGCTGGAGCTGGCCCTGGGGGTGGCGCTCCCAGGGCCATTAGTAGTTCCAGGAGGGGGGGTGTGCAGCCCCATCCTTTCTTGTGCATGGGCTAACCCTGTGGAAGTGGTGTCCCCAGGGCCGTGTATGGCCCAAAAGAGGTCTCACACTTCTTATTACATGTTTGACCACAGGGAGATGGTGGTCCCCGGAGCCCAGGGGTCCACTCGGTCCCCCTGCAAAAACGTACATTTAGTCCTGGGGAGATAATGATCCATTAATGATGGACCCCCCGAGGGCTCCCGAGGAGAGGGGTCAGTGTGGTCCCCTCCAATATTATATTAAAGCCACAGGGAAGTGGTTGTCCCCGGGACTCAAAAGGAGCATAGGAAGGGGACCAGTGCACCCCCTTCTAGTTTTTATTTTAGCCCTTCGTGCCACTGGGACATAGCCCACCTGGGTGCTGCATTTTAAACAAGAACAGGAGAGCACACTTCTTTTTTTTTTAAATGTTTTGCGGATTTGCAGATCCTCCATGAATTGTGCTGAAAATTTAAATAAAATGCTTTTTTGCCATGGCAGGGTTCCAGTGGAAACCCAGCACCAAGGCTAGGGGGTAGGGGAAACCTTCAGAATTGGAAATCGTTAACAGGGCTGATGTAGACTATTGTGAATTTTTGGGACAAAATGTTTTTAGAAGAGGGTTTACTTAAATGTATTGAAAGCGATAACGGGCCTCAATTCACTTCTGATGCATTAAAAAAATTCCTAGTTTGTAAAGTTTGAACAAGATTGGCCACAGCACACAGGAAGTATAGTCCAAAAGTATGGCAGGGATAAGTATCCCTGGTAGTATGATGCTGAGGTACACAGTTGAAAGAAGTCTCAAGTCTTGTATGTAGATGGTGTCTTTATTTAGTAGATACTAGAAATCATAGTGCCATCAGCGAGACACTTCCTGTGTGCTGTGGCCAATCTTGTTCAATTTTGTCTTTGGGTACTCTGATACCCGTTTTGGTGCCGACAGGGTAGTAAGGCACTGGGCCAGTTTGCACCAGACTCTTCGGTTACCTTGATACTTGTCTACCATTATTGTTTTACTGCCTAGATGTGCGGCTCCTTTCACCCTTACTACCCTATTGTGCTTTGCCCAATAGTTTGTAAAGGTATTCGCACAAAACAACTTCTTTGTATCATTGAATCAGGCAATGGTGCAATAGAAAGATTTAACCGTGTGTGTTGTGATCGCGCTTGTGCTCAGTGACTTCAAAGATTATGATGTCACTGAGTTCGACCACTGACAGTGGGTACGGGGAGTTGGCAGTTGGAGAAGGAGAAGGAAGGAGCTCAAAGGAGAGCTTACTGTTGGGGTCAATTATTGTACAAATAAATTCTCCTTGATCTTACCTCCGCTGATGAATCTTCTTAACACCTGGGCACCCCCTTCTAGTGTTTTTTTAAAGACCTTCATACCCCTGTGACCTGGCCCACCTGGGGCTACATTTTAAACAAGCGCAGGAGAGCATGGTTGTTTTTTTTTTTTTAAATGTTTGGAGGATTTACAGATCATCCATGAATTTTGCTGAAAATTTAACATAAAATGCCTTTTTGCCCTGACAGGGTTCCGGTGGAAACAAAGCGCAAAGGCTAGGGGGTAGGGGTAGTCCTACCCTGCGCCTTTTCTATTTTTAATTATTTTTTGGGGGGGGACTTGGTTGAAGCCACGTTCTAAAATGGCTGCCAACACTTCCTGGTTGAAGAGTTGGCAGCCAAACAGATATCAGCATGGGGACTGTTGGATTTGCGGATGATCCACCTCCCTAGATATTTCTTTTTACCTTTGATATCTTAAAAACTACTAAACCAAATCACAAAAACGCTTGATCTGCACATCAAGATCTCGTTTCCTGCCAAATTTGTTGTAATTCCTACCTGTGGCTTGGGCTGTCACCAGTCTAAAGACCCAATGGGAAAATGCATGGGGAAATCATGTTTTGGGCCCGCCTTTTTTCTAGACCTCCACTTGACAGATCACCCCAAAACTTTCAAGACAGCAGCTGAACCAACTCTGTATTTGTTCCAAAAATGTATTGGCGATTCGTCAAACAGCACCAAACTTATTGGCAAAACAAAAAATGCTTTATCTATGGAATCCAGGTCCTAACTATGACAACCTGGTGGCGATCCAAGAAACTGTGTATTGCCTGTGTGCTTCTGAATGGCGGTGATGCCGCAAATAGTGCCACGCCATGCACTGCTGTAAATTAAACTCCCAACTTCTCTGTCAATTCAAGTAAGCCTCTGCGCTCCATGAAATGGTTTTGAAATGCTGGTTTATTTCAACTCTGCGAAGGGCTCATCAATGAGTTTCGGCACATTCCACTCCTTTGTCATGATGCTGACCGTTAATTTAATGGTTCACTATGTACAACAAAAACTTGTGCTGACTCTGACATTGAAGCAAACAACGGACAAAGTGTAAAATGAATAGCACAGCACCATTTTGGAATGACTTCCCTCATCCTTTGTGACTTAATTTTTAAATGTACTCTCATACCTATACTAGCAGCTGTGAAGATTCACTTTCCACAATCCGAAATTAGTACAGATGATCATAATCTCACCCTGTTGGTTGCTATAGTCATGAATCAAAGTCTCTCATGAATGATAAATTCACATATTACTCAGGAAACAACACATAACCTATTTTCTGGATGTTCTGAATCCCCACGAACCTTTGGTATAAAATGTAACCAGTATCACAAAATATCAACCCAGTGCTCAATCTCAATCCGTATTTAACAACAATTGGAATTAAATAACAACATAAAATAACAAAATTATTGCTGTTAAGATTTTCTGTTGAACTGTCTTTCTGTGTACAGAATAACTAATAACCAAATTTTCAGCTCTGTCAAATAAGCCTAAGAGGGCTAAAAATAATGTGTTGCAAAATGTGAAAAATCAGTAAACCTCTACAAACATCATAACGCATATAGCATAATCAAAAGCAAATTCTTCCTGATCATAAATGAGCCCAATCTTAGCCCCTTAAGCCAGCATAATGTCCTCTCATAGAACCTCTGCACCTGCAGAAATCTCCACAGATGGTGTAAAACTATCTAATTTCAAGTGGTGCAGTCTTCTGGCTTTTTCCCTAAATATATATGTTTATTGTGGAGATCATACTGCACATTAAAACGAAAAACTAATTATCCTGTGAGTGTCACGTCTTTGACAGAGATGTCGAGCGAGTCAGAGGTGAACATATGGCTCCTCGCCAATGTTCAATCTAAATGGTTCCTTACTGTCCATCTCCAAGATATACCTGGATTCAAGCCTTTGTAACTTCCTTTCTCTATCTGTTCCTCTTGATTTCTAGATACTTGGTCAATGGCACTGTACATAAGTAGTGTATGATCCCCATTATGCATTTTCTGAAAGTGGCGAGCCACAGGATAATTGATGTAAATATTCTTAATGGCCCTCAATTGCTGGAGCATCAGCATATGCAACAGGAGAATCGTACTCCCGATGTAAACTTTGGGGCATGTTTTGAGTTGATCCATCAAGTAGGGGCAGAGAAAAAGAGGGGGTTCCTAAATGTGTTTTCCCATTTCATTTTTCTATAGGAACTTTAGACAACAGTACAGCCCAAACTGCTGAATGGACTTATACCAAATTTGACAGAAAGCTAGATCTTGGTCCAGAAAGAGTACTTTTTTATGTTTTTGAAGTAAATTTGTTCACTAGTTTTGGAGAAATTAAAGAAAAAATAATTGTACATATTATGCCACGGAGGATCTCCGGAGCTCACAGATCTCAAACTGAGTTCTGATTGGCTGCTACCACCTAAAACAGTAAGTGGTGGAAGTCATCTCAGTCCAGAGTCCTAAACAAAAGTTTTTAAAAAGACATGAGGCGGCAGAATAGGGAACCCTTCACCCCTAGGCCTGGTGGTAGGGTCCCAGAGGGACCCCAACTGTAGTCAAGAATGTATTTATTTTTCTGTGAATTCATGGCAGATCCATTAGTCTGAAGCAAAATTTAAACTAGCTTGGGCTCCCGTTATCCTTTTTTAATCCTCCCTTGGGTGGGCCTGGGCCCAGAGGAGGGCATGTGGCCCGCTTCCCTGGCTATTAGTGGCCCTGGGGGGCCCAAATCCCCTCCAATATATAACACAAGACTGCACCTTCTTCGCATTCATTGCAATGGTGCTCGTGTGGGTGCACTCTGTCCAATCTGTTGAGCTGTGTCGAGCCTCTGAAGCACACAGAGGCTCAACACTTGTTTATTATGCAACGCACAACACGTTTCAGCTTGAAGCAATCCTTTGTCATGTAATGTGCCTATCACATGTCAAAACAATAAGTACACCGTCGACACACAAACATAATAAACAGGCTCAGTTTTTTGCACTGTAAAATCAGTTGTCAACCCAGTTCGGGTGAGGTATTACACATGGATATTATACACTGAGCAAAAGAAGGGGGAAATAAGAAATCACAATATTAACAAAATCATTGATCGCTCATGCTGTCTGAAAATGTTAAAATAAATGAAACTACATTTCCCACAATGCCTATTCTTACTTTCAATGTAACCAAAGCAGACACTTGTAAATCAGATGTGAAAATGCTGAGCAGTTCATTCACTTACTTGCAAATTTGCACATGCACAGAGGTGACAGATTATACCCATATTAATTAATGCTAAGGCAAAATACCATATCTTCCTAGATTCTCGACAAAAAATATCTAGTTAGAAATATACATTGTCCAAAATTATTTCATGTTAATGAAGTTTTGCAGGCTACTCTCATACTGATTCACAGACAGGCAGAAATCTTATAAATAATTAATCCTTGGCATTTCATGAAATTATACAATCATTTCCAAAAGATGAATTGACTATTCCAACTACATCCTATAAAACAGTAAAGTAAGTTTGGGACTTCGGAGAGCTATCCCCACTCCAATCTCCACAACATTATGGAAAGTGGTGGACTCTGTAAAGTTTATATTTGCGATTCCTACTCCAGTCTATGCAACAGTAGGGAAAGTGTTGGACTTTGGAGGGGTTAGATTTACTATTCTCACTCAAATCTACCATACAGTATTGGCACTGCTAGACACTGAAGGGACTAGAACTGCTAATCCATCTCCAGTCAACACAACAGTAGGGAAAATGTTGGACTCCAGAGGGGTTAGATTTACTATTCTCACTCCAGTCTGAACAAAAGTAAGGATTTACTATACTGACTTCAGTCTATGCAACAGTAGCAAAGGTATTTGAATCAGGAGGAGTTATATTTATTAGTCTCACTCCAGTCTAAGAATAGTAGGGAAAGTATTGCAGTCTGAAGGGGTTTATGAGTCTGGCAGTCAACAGACCGCCAGACTCGCAGTGGCAGTCAGACGGCCGCTGTTATGGCGGTCCAACCATGACGTTACAAAGTTGGCGGGCAGACCCACCAACCTACTGCAGTCCCTGTCAGAATCTCTGAACCCGACGGGATAATAGCGGTGCAGGTTGTAATCAGCGAGGGCAGTGCTGAAGTCAGCACCGGCCTTCTGATTATAACCTTGTTCTCCACTAGCCTTTTCATGGCAGCTCAACCACCATGAAAAGGCAGGCGGAGAACAAGTGCAGGGGGCAACAGGGGGGCCCGTGCACTGCCCACGCAATGGACAGTGCAAGGGCCCCTCTGCCCAGCACCCTCAAAATGCGCACTGTCTACTGTGCATGCAGTGCACATTTCGAGAGTGCTGGTGCCCCCTGCGTGTGGCAGCATTGCCGCCGGCTCCATTATGCTGGGAACAATGTTGCTGCATCTTTCCCACTGGACTGACGATTGGGAAGCTTGGTTACCGCCCGTCAACCCAGTGGTAAAGTCGTAATAGGGCCGGAAGGCACACCGTCACCTCAACAGCAGTCTCCTCACTACGTGTCTGGAAACTTGTAATCTGACCCATACTATTACCACTCCAATATACACAGCAGTAGGAAAAGTGTTGGAATCCAGGAGTTTAGATTTACAATTAATGCTCCAGTAACCAACAGTACAGAAAAAGTAGGATTTTAGAGAGACTACAAAAAACAATCCACCTCCAAATCACTTTGTACAAAAAATGTAAATATCTAAAAGAAAATGCAAACTACATTCACATTATAGGTTAAAAAATACCTATTAAATATATGGGTAAAGAATTATGAAATCCATAATGACATTTCTAAAAAAAATAAAAAATAATTACATTTCATTTTAATGTACTTCCCTTTCACAAAAACAGGAAACAAATAATAAAAGAAGATTTACATTTTTTTACAATATAACTTACGTAAAAACGAAATTTAAAATTAAACAGAAAAATTCCATCGTAAAGACATTAATATTAAAAAAAATGTATTACTAAATGTTTAAATAAAATAAATAATGTTCACAACCTTTTCTAACACACATAAAGCATTCTCAAATATAACATATACTGTTATTCTAAAACCTTGTATGCTTCCCCCACCAAACCATCAACCTGCTACTAAAATATATGTTACTAATAAAAAAGTAAACATGGAACAAAAAAAATTAAAATCCAACAATTAAAAAATAAAATACGTTAAATTACTAATGATTAATTAATTAATTGTTAAACAATTAAAAATGTATTTACATTAATATAAAATTATTAGTAATTTAAAAGTCTCCCCACCCCATACCCCAACAAAAACAAAAAATGATGACCTACTACTACAATACATATAAGTAATCGAAAATTTCGAAATGTAAATACACATTAAAAATTTCAAAATAAAAGTTAATACATTAAATAAAGGTTAAACAATTAAAATATGTATAAATCATTGAACTAGTTAATTTGCAATACAATACTTAGTTTACAATAACAATGACATTAATCCTAATTTAAATGACCCCCTCCCTATTCCCCTGCAAACCCCACAGCTGACTACTACATTATAAATTACTAATTCAACAAAAAATTAATTAAACATTTGAAATTACAAACTATATTGCAAAAATAATATTAATAACAATATTAACAAAATGAACATCAAAAATTAACATTATAACTAATAAAATAGTTTTACACAAACACTTATATTTTTACACCTTTATTTAAATAAGCAATATTACATAAAACAATATTATTTAAAACAATATTACATAGCAAAAATGTGATTCTTGACAACGATATTCTGCAATACAATATTTCTACACAAAACAATAAGATGGTTTAGTTTCACAATATTCCGAACTTGGGGCTTCATTTACAAGAATCTGATGAATGGTCATTGTTGTGTGAGATTTGTTGCACCTGCCACACATCCCCTAACAATGCCACGGATGTGCCGTTTTCACAATACAGAGCTCCATGGCACATGTTTTCACAGATCAATTTCACTGCCGAATGCGTGACGGGTGCTACTGCACCCGCTGCACATCAGCATTGCCGCCGGCTCTATTACGAGCCGGCGGCAGGTAGCTAGGCTGTGCTGTTGCCTGTATCTCCCATCCCTGGAGTGTGTGTGAAGGCCAGCACAAGTTTGTCATCCACCTACATGAAATCAATATGAGTGGAGGAGCCTAATATAATCACCCACTCCCGTTGCACCGATCTCAGTTTGCACCCCATTTGCTCCACCGCTAGCACAAATAGTTAAGGCAAGAGTGGGCAGCCCTGTTGAATATCTGTTACCCAGCTCCACAACACTTACTCATCCCATTCTTAACTCTTGCTGTTGATCGCACCTCTAATAGTTGTATCCAGTTCATAAAACCAGAACAAAAATCTAATTTCTTCAGCACCATTACAATGAAATCCCACTTTATTTTCAAAGGCCATTTTATATCTAGAACTGCGAGTGCATAATGTTGTTCTGTGATTTCCAGGAAATATATAATGGGTGTCAGCCTTCTCAAATCAATAGTGGTGCGTCCGCATGGCTTAAAATCACATTGAACAGTGTGTACAACTTAGCTAACTTCTCTCGTTAGCCCGTTCCCTAGTACTGTATGCCGGATCTTAATTCCTGTGTTGATCTTGGACATTGGTTGATACGATGAACAGACACTTGGGTCTATATTTATATTTGGAATCATTATAATGATAGTCTCTTTCATCGCATTCACCAGCATTTTGGTGATGTGTGCCCTCATTGAAAACTTCTTAGAGTTTCTCCAACAGTATATTTGGAAGCTCCGCATACAAATCCACAGGGAAGCTATTGTTTCCAAGGACTTTCCTACCTGGAAGTCTTAAACAACACCCACTAGTTCTGCTTTCATCAAATGAACCACACTCATTTCTGTCTGGTCCTCGGTAAGCACAGGCAGTTCTACGTCCTATAGTGGGTTCTCATGCCTCTGTCATGGTTGTTTATATACCTCCTCCAAGTGTGTTTGAGGGCTATCATTGATGACTATTTGCATATGTGCATTGTCTTGCACCTCCTTCTTAAGCCTAAGGACCATTCTATAATGTATTTGCCTCTTGAACTATCAGGCCAATAGTCTCCCTGCTTAACCCCCATCTCTTTGGAGTGTCTCTCAGTAAGCTGGTCAGATAAACATGGCCAGTACATCCCAGGAGTCTCCTGGTGTCTGCCAGTTAATTTATTTTTTCTGCATGTGTCAACTCTGTGTTTTCTAAGTAGTAATAGAGACATGCATTGTGATTAGTTAGGGTTAGATTACCCTCTCAGTGCCACCTTTATTGCTTCCCTTTCCAATGCAGGACTAACCATTGTTCCCCAACTGTTTTCAGATAAGTCTGTGATACTATCCCTGATACTTTGCAGAAAAACATTGTCCTGCAGTCATTTGGATTCCAAGTGCCACATACGTTACCTGGAGAGGAGCAGTATTTATCTCCCAAGCGATACTATGTTCTCATAACTATTTCTGTCTTACTGAATCGTTAGAACCAGGTCAAGTCTAGGATAGCTGTTGGGTGTGGCAGAGTAACTGGAATATTCCTTAGTTGTGTGGATCAAGATCCTCCAAATACTAAGTCAAGCCTTATACATAACTTGCTGTACCACAGCAGCAATCCAGTGTTAAGCTTTGTTGCGGCAGATGCCTCCTGTTAACCCCATATAATGTGTAACTCATGCCCCTGCGAGGAGAATGGTGACATCCAGGAAGGGCATAGTGCCATCCAACATCCTCCAGTAGAAATGTTTGTCATCCACATTAATAAATGGTGCAGCGCCTTTATCAAGCAGGGGTAAGAGACAGTGCCCCGGACATCTTGAGTCCTCTTCGTGTAAAAGATTAACCATCGTGAGCTGTTGTGATTTTAGAGCTGCCATCTGGGGGTCCCCAAAGGGTCTTCTCTTATCCCCACCTTATTCAATTAGTACGTGGCTCCGCTGGCAAAGCTGGTCTGTTCTTTTGGTTTTCAGGATTCCTCCTATGCTGATGACACCCAGCTTATTATCCCTGTCAATAAGAACTGGGAGGAGGAAGCAAACAGGTTTTACAACCATATGATTGAGATTAATAAATGGATGAGCCAACATTGGCTAAAAATGAACAAAGAAAAAAATGAAATCCTGTTTTTTTCTGCGCTAACAGCTCTCTATGGAATTCTCGCTGGTGGCTGCAATTTTGCAGAAACCTGCCTGTGCCCATACCAGTGGCAAGAAATTTAGGGATCTTATTTGACAATGCTATGCCTTTTGACCTATAGGTGACTCAGACTATTAACACCTGCTACTGGGCGATTAAACCCTCCAGAAAATTCTCTCCTTCTTACAGAAGGATCTCAGAATCTCAGTGGTGCTTGCCTTACTCATCTCTAAATGGACTATTGCAATCCTTTGATGCTGAACAACAAAGGCTCTCTCCACAAACTGCAACTGATTCAGAACACCGCAGCCCGCCTGCTGTTGGATCTTTCAAGGGCAGCATCAGCCAGCGGTAGACTGAGGCGGCTGCACTGGCTACCGGTAGAGAAGTGCATTTTCTTCAAGGCTCTTTGCCTCACACATAAGGCACTCCATTCCGAAGGGTCCAAATACCTTTGCACTACTCTAAAATGGTATGTGCTTAACCGCCACCTCAGGTCCACTAATCTCTATCTGGCCTCAGTCCCCCGCAGGTGGAAATCTAAATGGGGTGACAAGGCTTTCTCGGGGGTGGCAGCTAAACTGTGGAACACTCTCCCGCTCCATACTAGGAAAGAGGAAACATGTATGCCTTTTCGGAAATAGCTTAAAACCTGGCTTTTCTCCCTCAAATTATAACTGTTTCTCCAGAAAGTTGCTGCTTATCCCCGTCTTCTGTTACTCTTATTAGCAATTCAGTCCACTTGGCGCTTCAGTGCTACAGCCAGAACACGCTTTACAAATACAAATTAATGGAGCATATATTCACTAAGCAGGATACATGCCCATCATACAGACCATAGGTTTGGATGTAACTCCCGTCTAGGTGTCCCTGTACCATCCACTCCGTAACCCCACCAGGTATAGGTTGAGTGAGTAGATAAGTATGTCTGACCCCTCCATGCAGATTTTCCCTTCATCTGTATAATACAAATGTATTTCCTGTAACAGCGCAATAGACATTCATCGCCGTCCATATATCATTATTTCCCTTTTGGTGTAGCGGTGTAGAGCTCCTACATGCCAAGCGAGTTCCCTGATATTGCCTTCCATGGCACTTTTGTAGACCTCGCCTGTGTTCCCTACTTTATTTTACCACTTAGTTGAGTAGCATCACTAGATACTCCTTAAACAACCGCTGTGACCTTTGCCCTGCCATCTTGTATCCCGCCTTTCTTCCTGCCCTTTGAAACCTTTTACGACTGTCATATCCCTAACCCCAGCCTCCCAGAGGCCACATACGAGAACCGAATTGTAGATGCTCCGCTTAACCCAAAAACCGATGCCCAATCCTACCAGCCATGTTTCCAAATCCTGAGGCCCCCTTTAACCTGGTGTTACAGCTCCTACGTTCCAACACCAACTAATAATAATCCTAAGCCCTGCAAACCAGTTAGTGATCTTGTACTCACAAGCTGAGTCTCGGATGGGTTTACTGCAGTTCTCAATAGGCCGGGAACCTGAATCATAAAAGGAAGATTTTGTTGGCAGGGCTGCTGGAAGGCGTGCTCCTACTGTGGGTAGTTATGGAAAACAACCATGTCCACCCTGTCAACAAGCATGGCAAGCTTCTGCTCACTGTAAATGAAAGTAATCAATCTGTAACCCTGTGAAATATCAGGTTAATTATGTAGATTGGAAGTTCGCCTAGGGTGCTGCTTGTGTATAAATGTGATGCCCTGACAATATTTCTATTTTTTTCTTTAAATACGAATCATTTAACGCAATTGCTTCGCATCGCCTCTTTGACCTCCCCACTCTCTGGCTGTGACTGGGAGGGGCTTGAAATACATCGTGCATTTTAAGGTATGCAGAGATTAGATGATTTGCCTCCTGCAGGTCTGTTATTTTTTTGCGACCCGGAGTGAATTGTATTAACTTTTTGACACAACCTTTACCCACACTGAAATTAGGTGCCAAATCTCATTCCAACCTGACAGCCAGCTAAACCTAGGCCTTGTTAATGCTTCGTTCCCTATATTTCCGTGCAGCGACATGGTCTCGCGATTTCACGTTATGCGAGGTTAATGGAAACGAGGGCTCTGTTTCCATGGAGCAGGGAAAACGTGCTGTATAACGGGCCAGGTAAAAGTGCCGTTTCGTGGAACAGTGAAAAAAGAGTAAACAACCTTTAAGAGTGACTGTTTCCTTGGTGCCTAGGCTCAAATCAACCCACACTGACATAACAGGCATAAGGACATAACCTCCTCGTGTAAAACAGTGATTTATTTCATGTTTCCAAAAGGCTTTCAATTCCTTATTTATTAATTATATTCTTACTTTAAAAGGAAGAGTATGTGTTCCATTCATACTTAGGAAAGTAAAATAATCTTACTTACAATGGTATACGCTTACTCGCCTAGTGGCTATACTATTCGCCTTGACTTCCAGTTGGCAGTTGACACCAGTAATGGCGGATTCCCATGTTGTCTCCAAACCAACGAGCAACCTTATAGCTAAAGTGAAAACAACCGATGTTATTGATTTGTGTGTAACGCACAATCGTCCACTGGAATGGTGTGGCACTTGCAACACTGCCTGCTCGGTTCCAGTTTGTGCCACTGCACGACTTTTCAAGTGTTTGTCAATCTCCTAGGTCTTCTTGTCCTAGGTGTGTGGGAATTCAGCTCTTCCTCTGATGTATTGCAGATGCCACAGGAAACGCACTCAGTCAGACTGCAGTACTTCTACGGTTTGCTTTTACAAGACACCAGTGACATAAGTTTAACAAATCATTGGGTATCAAACTTTCAAAAGGGACCATGTGGCTCTTTCCTTTTCAGCTGGATTTGGAATTCACCTCCTTCGAGATGCCCATAGTAGTATAAGACAGAGTGGTCCGATGTTTCCAGGCTCACAATTTTCAGGTCCAGAAATATTGGACATGTTTTACTCGGTGTAGATTCGCACCTGGAAAAAACAAGCAAGGGCTGGAGAGCAGAGACTAGCCCACCCTCAGCCTCCCAGGTACTAGGGGCAGTAGCAATGATCCTCCCACCGCCAAGTGCTCTCCATGACCCTCACCACAAACCCCTCAGCCTCCACTGCCCCCACAGTGGTAGATGTCTGTGTTAAACTCCCCAGAAAAGTTGACAACCTTGACAAAAGGGACCGGTAGTTCTGGGTCCAGCAGGTTATTCCCCTTCCTGGGGACTTTAATTTGTTAATCGCTAATTCCACCCCTGGTATGTTCCCCCGGGGATAACAGCAAACTCAGAACTGAGGCCTCTAGTGGAGAAAAAAGCAAACGTTTTTTAACACAGCCCAGAAGAAGAAGTCACAAAGTAATCAGATTTGTGTTACCTGTCTTAAATACTGGAGCATTGCAGATGTATTGCTGCTGAATTGATCGGATGGAAGAGGATGTCAATGTTGGTCACTGCACAGTTTTTATCAGCATTAGAACAACAGTGTTACAAAACATGCTTATCAAGCTTCAGGTGCCACCTCTTTATCACACCGATATATGTGAGCTATTATAAGGTGCATCAAGGTTAAACATAGTGAATGCCCTAGCACAGTGGTTCTTAACCTGTGGTCCGGGGACCGTTGGGGGGTCCACGAAGTCTATTCAGGGAGTCGTGGCTGCTTAGAAAATTAATTGATTTTAACTGATGAATATAGTGTATATAAAGTAAAAACCAAAATGTAGACCAGTGCATGTGCATCAAACACAATATGATATTGGCTATGAGTGGCATCAATTGAATTTAGAAGAGCTCCAACCTTCCTATGGACTTTTTTTTACATTTGTTTTTCAATTAAGTAAAATACAATATTTATAAAATAAAACTAAAATATTTAATCATCTGTGTATTTGGTTGATGCTGTTTGCTTCTGTATATTTTGTGTATTGTTTTGTGATTCAAATCATCAAAAATGCGTAGGCCAAGGGTCAGTAGTCACTCAGCGGGGGTCCCTGGATTCCAATGATGATTCATTGGGGGTCCCTGGGTTCCAGTGTTGATTATGTGGGGTCCACAGAAGTTAAAAAGTTAAGAACCAATGCAGCATAACAGAGACTTTTTCTGTATACACATCTGGACCTGAACGTAAGTAGTTCAAGTTTCACTCGCCACATAAGCCATCATCTGCTGCATAATCTGCAGATTTTTAACAAAATAATTGTTTCTAGTTCAAATGGTTCAAAACCTAAAAGAGGGGACACGTGTTGCCACGTACTGAAAGGCCCTTTGCAAAGCTTGGCCGGTCACCTTCCTGTTACTTATTGCTAGATCTGGCTGTTAAACTGACACTAATCAGTTGCAACCAATGCCTAGAGTGTTAACAAGAGTAAAAATGGCAAAATAGTGAAGAATTGCTATCATAATATGTGCTGCATTATGCAGCATAATTTGTCTTTTCTTGCTGCATGGTTTACTCAACCCTGCCGCCTAATTTGACCCTCCAGGCCACATAATTCCAGTGGCCCTGATGATAGCATGGTCATTAGGAACGTCAGAACGGTTGGTGTCACTAGTCATTCTGGTTGCATTCTTGTCACCTGTACCCTCAAGGAGGAGGAGTGTAATTCAGATAGGAGATCAGACAAAGAGTGTACTAAAACTGAAATAGAAAGGAACAGGGACCTCAAAGAAGATTAGGTAGAAAAGAAGCAGGGAAAAGAGGTGGGAAAGGAGCAAAAAATAGATAGGAACAGAGCGAAAGAGCTCTCCAAGGTACCTCTTAAACAAGGGGGGAGGCTGGACCCGTGAGGTGCAAACAGCAGGAAGCTAGGAAATAAGGGGAAGGCATTCGATGTAAGATTAGCAGGCAAGTGGCACTGACTGTTAACAGAGCCAAGTAATTCTCAGCAGTTTTTAATATCTCCATGAATACTATTATAATTCTGGCCAGGAGAACAGAGCCATTTGTGAAGCATCTGGATTTTTCTTCCTTTATTGCTTTGACTATTGTTTGATAAAAATCTAGGGGTGTATGGAGAGCTCTGCTCCACAGGCGGAGCTAACAGTGTTTTTGGAACTCTGCTTGGAGCGTGGAGTTATCCCAAAAACTCTGCTAGCCCAGCCAGCGGAGCAGAGCTCATCCGGTGCGCACTGCAGCCCAGTAGGGCTGCACAGCGCAAACACAGACCTCTGCGCTTGTGCTGTGCAACCAATAACTGGGCTGCAGCATTCACCAGAGAAGACCAGAGAGAGGAAGCGAGCTGAGACTCATCGCCATCAGACGACGAGGAGAGGAGGAACCCCCGGGAAGATCCAGGTATATCCTCGTCTCTTTTGCTGTTGTTGTTTTTGCACACAGGACAGGCCAGTGCACAAGAGGCCTGAAACTGCAGCTTTCACTGCCTACAGCCCTCTTCAATGTGCCCATCTCGGAAGCGCTCAGCAGAGGCATGCTTGGCTGATCATGCCCGACCCAGCTCATCACTTCTGAGATGGACGCATTCAGGAGGACTCCACAGGGCACGGAACTCCGACTTCACGGAATTCCACTGAGTTTTTATTCAACTCCACGGAATTCCACAAAGCCGAACTTTGTTCACTCCGCCCAGGCCTACTGGGATACATATTGTACAGGGCAGGGTACGTAAAGAGGCATTGTTCACTCCAGTGGAGGAGAGGGCAGTGGAAGGAGTGAGCGTGTTAGAGCAGGTAAGAGCAAGGAAGAAGGATGTGGATACCTTTATTTTGTCACCAGCAGGGGCATCCTAAGGTCCCCTTCTTCCACTGTTAATCTGGAATTAATGTCATTTTCAAAACACATGTCCATTTCTTATCTTTTTCCCCCTCTCTGTATTTTTCTTTTCGGCGTGACAGGTTTGCTGGTGTTTTCATGAATATTTTTGTGTGGCCCGGGTTTTATCCCCTTTTGGTGACTGTGTCACTCATTTTCCTTACTGCTGTCGTGTAGTGGTAAGGTGAAGTAAAGTCAATTTTATGGTTTATTGGTAGGTAGTAGTAAAGAGAGGTATGGCTAACTATATATATGTATATATATATTCGCAGAAAAAAACAAAGGTGACAGGGATGTTATAGTTAGGTTCTTAATTTAGTTGCTCAAACCATAGCAATTCAGCAGTTATAGTTATCTCAAGTAACTATAAAGTAACGTTTAACCCGTGCCCTAAGGTAACTATAACTTGTGCCCCCCATGCACAGTTTTCTCATCAATAATGTTACTGCAAATTTTACAGTGATATTATCAATGATGTTATAAAAGATGTTATGAGTACTGAAATATATGGGGTAATTAGCAGTGCATGGCAAAGAAGCGAGTTATTGGTACCTTAGGGCGTGAGTAAGCACCCTTGAGTTATTAGGTAGAATCATCTTAGCATGACAATTTCTACCTAACATAGAAGACTGTGTGTAGCAGGTACTAGCCTATGTACATGTGTTTTTTTTTTTTCAGACGATGGGCTTTCTATAAAGTTTTCACCACAGTATGAAGGCTGCATTAGCGCCTTCAGATCTTGGTTATTTTAAGTTAGTAGTCACTTTTTGGACAATGTTTGCCAGAGTATACAATGTGCTTAGTAGATACTTTTTTAAATCTGTGGTGTATTTCTCATGAGAGTCTCACTGTCTACAAACAGTGTGGTAAGAGTCAACTCTCTCCCTAGAGTAAACACTGTTAACAGTATCCACTTTTCTACTCATATCCACTTCACTTCTCACTGTATGTTCTATGACTGCCAGGGGTTTGATATAGGTAAAGAATGTCAGTAGTAGTGCATTAGTTATGCAACAGGGAGTGAGTATCTGAAAGAACTTGATTTGCCCTGAACAGCTGTATACAGATTGAACACTGTGAGCAGGATAGGTTACCCTTTCATATGTGGTTGATAGTCAACATGAAGTGTATGGTAAAAGACCACCAACTGAGTGGTAAAGGCATGAGTGTTAAGGGCTGCATGGAAAAGGCATGCATGGTAATGGCATGCTCTGTAATGTCACACATCCTTTCTATACAATTTCACCAAATTGCTCTGTAAGCTTCAAAGGGTGTCCAGTAATGCAGCAAGGTTCCTGTGTGGACTGAAGTTAAACAACATCACTCTAGGCCTGAATACTCTCCATTAGCTAATAATACTAGAATAATTGGATTTCAAACCCTTCTGTCTTGTTCACAAGTCTTTTTAAAGCTATTCGCCAGCCTTTTTCAGCAAGTTGGTTAGCCCATGCCTTCCAACCAGATGTCCAAGGTCTACCCAAAAAATATATTGGCCTTATTGCAGTCATTATACAAAACGTGATGAAAGATTGATCAACATAAATGGTTCCGCTTTTTGGAACACCCTTTAAGTTCAAGACAAGAATCTGATTTGCTAAAATTCTGTAGATCCACAAAAACACACCTCTTTACCAGCCACATCATAAGCCCACCTCCTGTCCTGGTCCATATATATGCATCTTCTATTTGATTTATCTAAAACCAGCCACTGTCATTTCTTACAGATCATGATCATGCTGACTTTGTTGTCTCTCCTCCAGTTCTTTCCATTCATGGTTTTGTGCGAGCCAAACCCCAATAATCATCTGAACCCCAAAATTTGGATACCCTGAAATGTTACCTAAATGATTCAGCTCCAGGGTCTCCATTTCGATCTAGTGGTTAGATACTACACTCCTCATCCGAATCACACAACTTTAGCAGAAACATTGAAAGAATAAAGAAGTGAGTTGTAGCCCAAAAATAAAGCAAAAAGTGGATTTTTAATTCAGCAAAAGTTAAATGTATTATGGAGAAAGTATGCGTACATTGCCATTAAAGCTCAAAATACAGAAATACAAGAAACACGCCAGCAGTCTTAATGACAGCTGCAAAATCCCACAGAACCCCTAAAGGATCAGCTTCATTAAGCTAGGACTAAACTTCCTCTCTGACTAAACCCCAACTAAACTTGAACAGCTGAAGTTGAAGAACTTTTACACACAAAAATAGATTCAGCAAATTCAGAATGACATGATCATGGTTAGGGTTGCATCAGGAACATGTAAGTAATTAAAATAGACATTATTACTAAATTATCTTTAATGCAATAGAAATCTTCTATCTTCTCCCTCAGCAACCACATTCTAGAGATGATCAGCACAAAATGAAACATCCACGAACGGTGGCTCATAGATTCTGCACGTCTACACTCACACTTCCAGAGGAAGTCATTGAAAATGTTGCTTTGGGTACATGGTGGAAGCTTCATTCACAATATAGGCCCTCACCACAACCCTGGCGGTCTGAAGACCAACAGGGTGGCTATGGCGGTGTCACCGCCGACAGGCCGGTGTTGAATAATTAGGAGTATTGAGGTTTGGCCGAAGCCAACATGAGCCTCCACCCATCCCGCCACATTACTGCATTCCACGGGGCTGGAGGTGAGCACCTCCAGCACAGCGGATGGCTTGATACCACTAGTGGTATCACCACAGGAAACTGCCAACATTTTTCTGGTTGTCGCACTACTAGAAAAAGGTGGCAGTCTTGCACCATGACGACAGGAATAAGGATTCCTGTCGCCAAGATACACTCACACACAAGTCCTCATACCCGCAAACATGCACTCACACACTTCTACACACAAACAAATGCACCCCCACTCACCCATGCAAACGCCAGGTATAGACCGTTTCACACTGACAAACATACACAAACACTGCATAAACGCATGCATTCACTCCCCCCCTCCCCTGGTGCATACATACCTTCACACCTTCCTCCCTCCTGCACCACATACATACATTCACACACCCCTCCCCCTACACTGCATACATACATTCACACCCCCTGCATTGCATACATACATTCACACCCCCTCCCCCTGCACCGCATACATACATTCACCCCCCTTCGCGCCACATACATACATTCACACCCCCTCCACCAGCACTGCATACATTCACACCCTCTCCTCCTGCACCACATACATACATTCACACATCCCTTTCCCCCTGCACGCATACATACATTCACACACCCCTGCCCCCTGCACTGCATACATACATTCACACACCCCTCCTCCCTGCACCGCATACATACGTTCACACCCACCTCCCCCCTGCACTGCATACATGCATTCACACATCCCTTCCCCCTGCACTACATAAATGCACTCACTCGCTCTCCCTGTCCACTCACACTAACACCCACCCCCTCCCCATCCACTCACATACACATACACATGCATACACGCAGTCACCCCTTCCATCCACTCAATTGCACTCATGCACTCACTCCCCTCCTCATCCACAATAACTCACTTGCTCCCTCTGCCCCCTCCCCCCAAGCACATACATACATTCACACATACACACCTCCCTGCACCGCATACATGCACTGACCTGCTCTCACCATCCACTCACACAAACACTCACCCCACTCCCCCGTCCACACACAATCACTCACACACACCCTCCCCTGTCGGATGATCCACTTACCTCGTCTGTGGAGCAGGTCATCCGGGAGGGGACAGGTCCTAACACTTTCACCGCCGGCAGGGGCTTGCCATTTGGACAACCGCCACGCAGTATTACGGGTTGTAATATGGTGTGCTGTCTCTTTTTGGCGTGGCGGTCCCACGACTGGTCCCAGAATTCCATCCTATTTGCAGTGGAATTCAGAGATCAGTCATATTAGGGGGGTCTTAAGACCACCAGCACTGGCGGTATTTCAGTGCCGCCAGCTTCGGCGGTCTTTGGAAAAGACCGCAGAAGTTGTGATGAGGGCCATAGTCTTTCTAATAATGTAAATCACTGTGTCATTTATGTCATTTACTTGGTGTTCTGTGTAGACAAGGGGAGAGATGGTTTTGCAGCAAGATTCTGATTGGGGGCAAGGAAATACGCAGGATGAACAGAACATCAGAAAATTCATTCAAATTAGCAATAATGGTGTCACACAAGAAAATGTGGCATAACTATTAGCCTCATTATCTACCTGTGACGGGCCACCTTCGGATCGCCCGCACATGGACGGGACTAGTGCTGGCGCTGCCACTTGTGCTCCTGACCTTCCCGGCCTCCCGTCCCATGATTGGTGGACTGGACTATGGGCGCGGGATGCCAGGAGGTCAAATACCCCGGTATCAGCACATACGGTGTGTGCAGGAGGAAGAAGAGACGGGTCTGAGGAGCAGGAGGAGGATGGCGAATTCCCCGCATACAAGGAGAACAGAAGGAGGAACCGCGAGTGGAGTTCGGAGATGGAGAACCCCAGTTCGTCGCAGAGAGGACTTCGGAGGCATTCGGTGGGATCTCCAACAGCAGGCAACCGGGAGGACGGAATGCTGCGCCCCACCACGCTTCTGGAGAAGCGTGCCAGATCCAGGTGCGTGGGCCACATCCCGAAAGGAGAGAGAGAGGAAGAGTGAGAAGGGGGGGGAGAGAAAGAAAGGGGATTCCCAAAAACGGGCACTGAATAAGGGGGGGTGCCGATGAGAGAGAGGTAAAGAACTGGGGAGCATTATCACTAAAACACACCAAACTATTGTAGCACTAATAGTTATCGCACAAGGCAACGAGCGCATGATTCTACAACCACAGAAGAAGATAGACGAGACATAGACTCAGACAAGGAGAAAAGGAAAAGAGGGAAGAGAGAAAGAGAATAGCCTAGGAAGCAGAGTTAAAGAGGAAAAAAAACAGAGAAAGAGTATCAGAGAAGACAAGACCATAAGAGAGTGAAAGCAAAGGAAGTTCACCACGAAAGGAGACAGGAAGTGAGAATAATAAGTGTTACTGAGAGATAAACCCTGACCACTTACTTCTGTTGTTCTGTTCTCTCCACATACGCTTCCCGGGGACACCTGTGAAAGAGGAGACAAGAAAGGAAGAGTGAAGGACAGACTACGTGAGATAAACCCTCCCTGTCCACGTCAGGAGAAGAGAGACTCACATCCACCTAGACTCTAACCTACAAAAACCTACTAATAAAACCCTGCTATAAAGCACGTGTGTCCTGAGTGCTTCCACTGTGACAATACTGTTACACTACCCTTCTAAATGACTTGGGTAGTTCATATTAGTTGCAGCATCACTAATTCATTGGTTAGAAGTCTATGCATTGTAAAAACAATAATTATGAGAAATATTTTTTACACAATTTTGCTCATTTTCATATTTTCGAACCCGATATCACCGTTTCAAGTGCCAAGTCATGAAATGGAAGGATCTTGTGCCTCTCATGTACCAGACCTTTCCTCTTCTTTGCTTCAAATACAAAAAATATTCTGGTGTCCCTTGCATTAGTTATTTGGAACGTTAGCATCAGACCCATATCTTTGTGTCTCATGGTAGAAACGCTGCCAGATTATATATGGGGGCACTTGTCCAGCTCTATAATGTTGTTGTCTTTTTCAGGTTCCCAAAAAGGAGGAGCCAAGAGGGAAAAATATGAAATAGGTGTGCCCTTCTCTCAAACAATGGCTCAGACAAACAGTCACGGTCCAAATATTAGAAATGGGATTTCTTTGTTTGCATCATTCTCTTTGTTCAGGTCAAGAGCCTACATTATTCATTTTAACTAATGGCACCCCGAATCTGCAGATTGGACAAAAACAACTGGGCAGGCACACCAGATTTTCACACAATCGGGTACAGCAGAAGGAAAGATTTGCAGCCTATGGGGGTAGCCATTGCCACAATCACAAAGGTGGGTGTAAGAGGGCGAGAACAGGTACTGGGATCCAGCTAATACACTTTTGATGAGCAACATAATACCCCTAACTTTAGACACCCCAAAATTTAACTGAAATCAAATCTCCCACATTTACTGTATCAGAGACAGTGTTGAACCCTAATTTCATGGTGCAGTGTGTCCGCACATTAAGACATCTCCCTAACATCAAATCCTGCAGAGTAAAACAGCTCATTAAACAATGAGGTCCACTCAATATCTTAGGGCCAAATTTTGAGTGTGTTGGTCCTTGGACCGCCAAACTCACGGTGGCGGTCGGACCGCTGCACTCCTGGCAGGCTGATTGCCAGATTGCGATCCTGGCTGTTGGACCCTCAGGAGACCACTGCCAGGATCAGGGATCCAGACAGGTTGGTGGTGGTCAAAGTCGTGGTCATCCTCGGCGGCGCAGAGTTAGGCACTGCCATGCTGATCACAACTTTGTTTTCCACCAACCTTTTCATGCTGGAGTCCCCGCCATGAAAAGGCTGGTGGAAAGGCAGTGCTGGGGCCCCCTGCAAGCACCCTCGGAATGTGTACTGTCTGCTGCGGCACAGAGTGCGCATTCCAGGGGCGCTGTGTGAGACGGCATTGGCCTCAGCTCCCTAAGGAAGTCAAAGTCAATGCCACCACACTGTTTTCAACCGGCTGACCGTTGGAAACATTGTAATTGCCTGGTGGAAATATCGTAAAACAGCTCATTAAGCAATGAGGTCCACTCAATAACTAAGTGCCTAGTTACGAGTTTGGCGGTCTTTGGACTGCCAACTGGGGTGGAAGTGGGACCGCCTCATTCCTGGCGGTCTGACTGCCAGATTACAATTCTGGCGGCGGGACCGCCAGGAGACCGCCGCCACCGCCAGGATCAGAGATCCCGACGGGTTGGTGGCAGTCGAAGTCGTGGTAAGCCTCGGTGGCCCAAATTCGGCTCTGCTGTGCTGATCACATCTTTGCTTTTCGCCAGCTGTTTCATGGTGAGGTCCTGCCATGAAAATGCTGGCAGAAAGGCAGTGGTGGTGGCCACAGGGGGGGGCCTGCACTACACACAACCAATGTTGTGGGCAGTGCAGGGGCCCCCTGCCAGCACCTACAGAATGCGTACTGTCTGCTGCAGCAGACAGTGCGCATTCGAGGGTGCTGTGTGCAACGGCATTGGCCAAGGACAATGTCACCCCACTGTTTCCACCAGGCTGACCGGCTGAAACGTCCTAATTGCAACATTTCTAGCAGTCAGCCTGGTGGAAACATCGTAATACGACAGGGGGTGAGGCTGCCAGCTTGACGGCATCCTCCTCCCAGCAGGCTTCGGAGGTCCGACGATCGGACTGCCAAAGTTATAATTAGGCCCTAAGTTCTAGGTCAATGAAAAAAATAAAGGGTTTCATTACAAAAATTAAAAATAAGCAGTACAGAGTCAATGCCATGAAGGCTCTCAAAAGCAAAGTTATACAGAGTAGGCAAAAATCTGGAGATTTTATAAGTCCCAGTGAGCAGCAAAATCAGAAAGAAATTGGCCGGCATCCCTAGAAGAACAGGAAGGTCTTCTGAAAAAATCTCTGGCTCTTCCCAAAATCTAGGGGTTTATATACACAGTTCTTGCAAATTATTTAACTGTTCTGCAGTTTCATCGTCCTGAGTAAATGTATAATTTCTTCAGCAAATCAGAGCACGTAAAAAAAAGAATATTTCCTTAGCACCTAAGTACTAACCAACTTAAAGTAATTATTCAACACCTTCTATGCTATTGTCACCTAAAGATATCATTAGGAGCGCCGCCTGGCCTACATTACTGCTCCAGTGCCTTGCTTCCCTTAGAGGTGGCAAGCTGTGCCATACAATTAGACATAACATAACAGATGTTCAAACAATATATAAAGCGTTGACATTAAGGCTTTTTTTCAAGTGAATTGGTGCAGTGTAGCTATGGAAGATGTGGTTACAAGTAACAAATTTACATCCGCACCATAGAAAGTTCATCATGAGCAAAACAATTCAGCAATGAACACAATCTAATATGACTTAGGCTTGACTGCATGCTTCAGTGCTTGTAGTGAGAGGATATGCACAGGAAGGAAAAGCACAAGTGAGTAAGAGGACTGGCATCCATCAGTCTAAGATGGTGTTTCATACAGAAATGTGGCACAACTGAAATACATTATCAAACAAATTGATATCAAACATTGGAAATGTGATTAAGCTGTAACTGGATTATATCAGTTTATATATGTAAAGTCATATCTAAAAATGCATATTACATATTGTTAAAGATACACAAATTATGAATATTTAAACAACTTTATCATAGTTACCTACTGTATATACTTTTGTACTTTAATCTTCTGTAAATCTCAAATGTTGTGTGTTAACCAGTTTAATATACCATAGTGAACTTATATACTTTGAACTGCAATCATCTGAAAATCACTAACAAACACAATTTTGCAAAACAATTGCTTTGTTTTGCCACCTGCCTAAACAAGGCTGTCTCTTTTCAGATCTTATCACAACATTCTTCTGTACAGCACCTAGAAGCCCTGTTATGTGAAGTTTGCTCTCTATGAAACTAAATAAATGATAAAGAAATAAACATTTCAGCTAATATCTACTCGGGTTCTCAGTAGCTGTATGAGGGTTCTCACCAGCTGACCTTACCTATCAGTCAAGTTTCTGTGTCGCCCGGACTACCATGATGTCCTCTTTGATGCATCATAACCTCAAATTATCAAGATGAGAAATGGGGTTGGACGATGTCTCATGATGCTGCAGGAATGACTAATCTGACAGATGACAAAATTAAACAAATAACCTAGCGTTGTTACAAGCGAATGCTATATCATCAGTGATGCAGTCTTGTCTGGGGTTCTTTGTTTTAGAGCTCAAAGGATGGTTGTATTCGTATTTGTAAAATGATTGTATAAAATCCCAGAAAATAATTGGAATTTAAAGAAAAACTGAAAAAAAACACAAGCCGATACCAATAAATTTGCATTTTCATAGTTTATCTTTGCGACAGTGCTTAAACATTAAACAGTGGTTGTTTTTGGTTCTCCTGCTTATGATACATCGCAACAACTGCAAATCTAGGGCCAGATGTAGGAAACAGTTTGCGACTCGCAAACGGCAAAAATTGCCGTTTGCGAGTCGCAAACCGGAGTTTCCTATGCAGAAATGCATTTTGCGAGTCGGAACCGACTCGCAAAATGCATTTCCGACTCGCAATAGGAAGGGGTGTTCTCTTCCTATTTGCGACTCGCAGTGGGATGCAATTCCATTTGCGACCGCGTATGCGGTCGCAAATGGAGTCGCAGTTACCATCCACTTGAAGTGGATGGTAACCCACTTGCAAATTGGAAGGGGTCCCCATGGGACCCCTTCCCCTTTGTGAATGGACCCCAAAATATTTTTTCAGGGCAGGTAGTGGTCAAAGGGACCACGACCTGCCCTAAAAAAATTCCGAAACAAAAGGTTTCAGATTTTTTTTTAAGTGCAGCTCATTTTCCTTTAAGGAAAACGGGCTACACTTAAAAAAAAAAAACACTGCTTTATTGACAAGCAGTCACGGACATGGAGGTCTGCTGACTACAGCAGGCCTCCATGTTAGTGAGTGCCCATAGTCGCTATGGGGCCGCAATTTGCGACCCACTTCATTAATATTAATGAGGTGGGTCTTTGCGACCCCATAGCGACTCGCAGACGGTGTCTGAGACACCGTTCTGCATATGGTTTTGCGACTCCGAAATTGCGAGTCGCTCTGAGTCGCAATTTCCCAGTCGCAAAACCAAGTTTTGCTACATCTGGCCCCTAGTGTGATCTTCCTACAGAAGGATCAATGTTAAATGGAAGCAGCTTCTGCGTTCCTTTGTGTCTGAGCTTACTGCCTATTTATATGTACTAAACTCCAGCTCGATATACAGCCGGTTTGCTGTTTCATTAACTTTTAACATTGCTGTTTCGGATCCTTTTACATTCCTCTTCTGGAAAAAAATAGAATTATTTTTCATTTTCCTCACTTAATGTTTCATTTTTTTAATCAGTAGAACCAGAGGCTTAAGCGTCGACACTGTTGAAATAGCCATAAATAAATAATTTGTCAATATACTGCTGATCCCTTCATTACAAGGAAATGCGAGAGAGGTTGTAAGCGTGTTCCAGAATTACCCCAGGCTGCTTTCCACAAATCAATCCAAGCACATAACCACCTCTGCATTTAATGGGATATTTGCAGGTTGGACTGTTAACACTACGAGGTGTTGGGTTTATAATGAGGCCCTTCTTATGGCTCCCGTCCTCCCCTGCACTTCTGCGCGTTGAAGGATTTCAATGGGAGAATTGGCTAGTATATTCATTAAGAAAGGCGGACGCTGTCTTGGAATCGGCTCATTGATCGCCCCCTGAGTCGACATGTGTCTGTTTGGGTTCAGCAGACACTTTTTAATGAGCAGGGTGTCCGTTAGTGTATTTGCACAGTCGTGTGTGCTGTCGCGTTGCCTGCCAAGCCGGGGCACTGAATCTTTTCCCGGACAGTCCTCTAATTGGATCATAGTGGATCCTTTATGCCGCCACAACTTTCAGTGTTTGCATCGAGCCGCGGGGGAATGACTGAAGGGCGCGCAGCCTCGTTCTATAGCAGTATGTCATGACCCAGTGTGCGTCTGCAAGTCCAGAACATTGACAAGATGAAGGCGACCACTAGTTGCCTCAAGGGGATTTACAGTAACATGGAAGTTCAACGTATACATTGGGACTGTGGAAATTCTGATTTCCGAAAGAATGGTTTATGGGTAGGCCTCATGCATATGCATTAAAATTATTCTGTATTTTTAAATAATTTTGAACTGAGACGGTTTTGGTAGAGCAACAATATTTGAGAGTAATTCTAGCTAACATTCATAAGGTGTATAGGTGTAGCAAAAAATGTAGTTGTAAATGTTCAAGTATATTCCACCAAACATATCCAGTTAGAGAACAAAACAATGGTTACACTTTGGTGAAGAACTATTCCCCATGGCCACCCCAACATGGTTGTCAAGGACTCAAGGAACATCAGGAGGTCTGGCAATGAAAAAGGGGGTCTGTTCTCAGTAAAGGTAAGAATATTCACTGTGGGCCCAAATTCACAGAGGGCCTTCGCAGTTGTGGCAGAGGCCCTGCCAATGTGTCGGGACCTCTGAACTGCAGTCACCCATTGCAGACATCCTGTCATGAGCGCTGGTTGCCCATCACGAATGTGGGTCCTCCTTCACGACTGCAGAAGCCCTTTGTGAATCAGGCCCTGTGTGTTGATCCTCAAGTTCCTTTTCCAGAAAAACTGAGCACTATGCACTTCCATGAACATTTCAACCTGTCTTATCTTTGTGCACAGAGGGAAAAATGACTGGTTTCCACAGAATGAGTTTCGATAGTACATCAGTTCTATGGTAGTTGACTACTAAAAGCCAAAAAAATTCTGAAATGCTGGGAATATTTTCTCAAGTTGCTCACAAAGTCTGGTTTAAGAAGGTTAACTGACTGCTTCCTCTGAATTCTGTGGAAGCCCATTGAACAGCACCATCAGTCACACTCTAAAACAAGCATTTGCAATGCAACGGGTCTCGCGTTTGCTCATGTTAGAGCTGATCGCGTTGTAAACTCCTAACCCGACTTTTCATCTATCGGCAAAAGTGCTTTTATGTACGTAACCCGAAAAAGTGAAATTAACTGTGTAAAGCGCTCGACTTCTGCCAAGCGAAATCGCGCTAGGAAAATAGAGAAAAAGTAGTCCACGATCCGACAGAAAACAGCGAATCTCGCATGTTTTCTGTACTTGGTCTCTGCGCTCGAGGAGGGCTAACCACCAGAAAAGGCATGATGTGTGCGTGCCTTCCACTAATGAAAGCATGCAGATTTTACTAGGCAAGCCCACAACCAATGAAACACACTGACGTGACATCGACAGGGCTCCGAGCCCTTTTCTAATAACTAATGTGTCTCGCTGCGATACGCATGCGCGAGCGCATGCAACGCAGGCTCGACCCTAAAAATGATATGTGAACTGTAACGATTGACACATTTGTCTTCCAATTGTGAATGCTGTTGTTTTTCCCCATGTTTTTACACTTTCTTTCAGTTTACTATTTCCTTTTCATTGTAAATGGGAACGTGTGTGTTTTTTTGTTTGTGGTGTCATCTTTATATGGCCATTTCTCTAACACTACCACAGTGGCACTATATTAACTATAAATCTACAAAATGTGTGCTAAAATATTATTTAACAAATGATTTTGTTTGGATTACGTTCAGGTTTAATTGGTACAGATACATTGTAGGAAAGGTACACTGGAATGACACTTTAAGCATATACTCACCAAAAGATCATAGCACATTACTACTTTTTTAGGGACTCTCCTCAACTCATCCATATAGTTGTATACAATTGCCTCATCATTTACAGGCGCTATGCCGTGGAACGCTTGGTATCAGAAAGGACATCGCCCACAAATGAAGGGAGACAAAAGTAGATACTAGACAATGTATTTGCATAGCATACATCATATACATGAAGCTGAAAAGCAGACAAAAATGAGACATCTTAGACAGTCATGTGTACGGGCCACGTTGTAAGTCAAGCACATAAGACTTATAGCTATGGCCTCATTTAGAGACTGCAGAATTGCATTTACCAAAACAGTTGGTTGTCCTCTCCATCAAACTGCCAGTTCTTCCACCCTATTTAGAGATGGGAGAGATGCAGTTTGCCTGATGGCAGAGACTCAGTTAACCCTGCTGTTGGACTCCCTTGACCTAATGGCTCATCTGGCACTCGCCTGCCAGGCCTCTGATTTTTCCAATGGGATGGGAGTCATAAGCAGTGAAAACGAAACAATGACCTGTGAGTCAGGGCCATTGCTGTTTGTTTTACAGAAACAAACTCCCACTTTCTGGGCATGTTTGAGTAAAACAACAAATCATGTTAATTAGGATCAAAAACGGAGTGCAGCTCGGGTATTGCTCAGCCTACAATCCATCAGCTGTACTGGCAAAGGTGAATTATAGTGAAGGAGGTATAGAAAGACCTGCCAAGTAGAGATGGCATCAGAAGTGAAAGTGGACTTTAAAAGTATGTAACATCTATTGCAGAGTTCCAACTAAACTTCTCAATCTCCCTTTTAGGATCATTCTATGTCTATGACAGTAATACCTTTCACTTGATATTTGAACTGTTTCTGCGGCCTCTGTGAGATGCACCATAGAAGAACGAGCATGCCCCCCTACATTAGACCCATTGGACTAGCTGTAGGTGAATATCCATCCTCAATTTGAATTACAGCTTCCCAATGATGCTTTATGTGAAATATTGCATACGTAATTTAATATTTTGCTATATGGAGCCATTAGTGTAATTCTGTTGCTAAGCTCAAGATGAGCAAGCTTTAGAAAGAAGAAAATGCCCATGATGTGTTTGATCTATGCATGTGGGACACATTGGTATGTCTCCAAATGAAAAATCCTATATCTTGCACCCTGCGGCTTAGTATTAGAACGCTAGAGGGGTTATTCATGATACCAAGGCCTGAAAAGGGAGCCAGGGAAACAGAGGCACTATAATTATGTCCGACTATACAGTGGGATTTTGGCAAGCTTTGGTGCCAGTTCCCAATATTTTCATTATCCCCGTCCCTTCTGTGTTTTGGAAAAAGCTGCATTGTTCGAAACCTGTTGTATTAGTCCAATGCATTGGTGTAAGTCAAATCCATCATGTTTCTCCCTATGGCAGAAAGGGCTATGGCACACCATGATTATTGATCCATCTAAACCAGAGAGTACATTTAGGGCTAGATGTACGAAGATTGGTAATGATTGAATAAATATTTTTAAAAGCAGGCAAATAAGAATAACACTTTCTATTACGGTTTTCCTTGACGGAAAACTGGCCTCATTTAAAAAAAAAAAATGCTTTCTTTATTTAAAAGCAATCACATACACGATGATCTGCTGACCCAAGCAGGCCACCATCACTGTGATGTCAGTGAATCCTAGTGGGTCACAAATAGCGACCTACCTCATAAATATTCTTGAAGTAGGTCTTTTTGAAACCCACTACAAATCACTAATGTGCCATATATAACTTTTGTACATTGGTCATAGTGATTAACAAATAGTGTTTCACAGAAAATCACTATTTGGTCATCGCTATTCTCAAAGGGGAAAGGGGGACCCCTTCCCATTTGCAAATGGGTTGCCAACAACTTTGAGTTAGCTGTAAAGTGTGAATGTTTTGCGACAACTTTTCGGTCACAAAACATCCATACATACTATTGTGAATCGGAATTTGGAAGGGATGCCCAAACCACGCCTTTTCAGAATACCGATTCGCAAACTCAGATTGCAATTCGGTAACAGGTTTGGGCTTTGTACATAAGAAAAGCATTTTTGCAGTTGCAAATGGCATAGTTCTGCAAATTGGGCTGTTTGCAAACACAAAAATGTTTAAGACATCTAGCCCATATAATTAAACAGCATGTGCAATAATTGTACTGATATAGTACCAAACATGCTGTGTCCTACCTGTCTTACAAAGCAAACATTTGTGTTGCTTAATAGAACTACTTGTTCCACTCCTCCAATTATTTATTAGTTTTCAGTGGTGTCTATCTTGCAAATGCCTAACATACATGCATAGTCAGAATAATAAAAAGGGTAAATAACATTTAGTTAGCCATGGAGGCTCAAAAGGCAAACTGTAATATATTAAAACAAGCATTGGCAAAGCTGAAAGCATGGTGTCATCTGACCTGTTGCCTTTGCTAACTCTTTTTACTGATGCTGCTGTGGATCTGTATAAAAATGACAGGAAAAAATGTTTTATTTTTGCCAGTGCAGAACAGCAGAGGCAAAAGCGAAAAAGAAAAAGACACTACAGAGTAAAGAGATATATGTGTGCATGCACCATCATGAATGCACACATGTGTATCATGAACTGGTAGCTGTTTTTTCTTTTTCTAACTTAATTTATAATTTCAAAATAGCTGATGCCAATTTATAGCATTATAATAAAATAAAAAATATGCTCCAAAGAGCACGAACAATAGAGATGCTTTAGGGGTAAAACATAAAATAGAATGGTGTAAGGAAGCAATGGATGAGCTGAAGGAGAAGGTGAAGAGTGCACAACACAGCGAGCAGGATAGAATGAATGGGGTCATAAAGTAGCACATTAAAAAGAGAGAAAGAAAACACAGACACTTGAATGTCAAAGAAAAAACTGTTCTCAAAATGTAAGCAGTGGAAGGCACAAGTCATCCAATCAAAAGCAAGGTAAAGAAGCAATGCTGCATGAGCTGGACAAGCACTAGAAAAGGAAGGATAGTCATTGAATAAGAAGCAAGCAAATGGGATGGTCAAGAAAGCCAACCAATGGTAAGTCATGGGTGGGGTTGACTCAAAACCTACTGTAAGCTTTGGTGTAGCCACAATAATTCTTAAAAACAGACAGCTAAATGTTGCCCGTAGGTGAGACTTAAAAACAGAGTAGCATCACTTTTCTGTTGGCTAACTCACCACATATAAAATGAGATCTCCTTCCACAATCTTACAATCCCGAGTATAGACCACTACTCAACCTGTTAACGATTGGATGAACATCCAGATTCTGCAATTTAGTAGTATCCTGATAAAGTTCAACCAAGACCGGATCGCAAATTATGTAGCTTGTTGTGGTACATTTAGTAGCAGTATGATTTTGCCATCTTAACACAACTCATTGCCTCTTGGACCAAAGTTTCATCTCATCAGCACCAAGTTAACATGTGAACAGAACTAATCAGCAACTGAAAAATGGTGACTAGTTAACCTTTATAAATTCTATACCACTCTTGAACCACACTTTTGATGCCCTTATTTGGTAACTTTGGATCAGTTTGGGCTAGAAGCATATTTTGTTTTCAAATATGCAAATTATGCAGCAGAAGGTGGATTATGTAGCATTTTTTTAAAATCAATAATTATTCAGAAATGTCCATGGTCACAGAATTCAATAATGCCAGTCGCCCTTCATAGATGCAGGTGCTGGAAACATTGGCTGGCATGAGGGATAAGTCGTTGAGACACGGAAGAAGTGTTGGAAGGGACGGCGGTGAGAGTTGGACAATCATATCGTGAGCAAGAGGACATTATTTAGGTACCAAGCTTTTAGTGTAAGAGCAATAGCAGAGTTGGAAGTGAAGTCGGGTTAACAGAATTACACCAATCAGTGACATAGGCTGAAAGGATGAGGAGTCAGTTCATGACCCTGGAGTCAACATCTCTGTCAGACGTCCACAGAAAAATACTAGACAGGTATTTCCTAAGGTTCTTGTAGGAACAAACTTACGGGTCTATGTATTAAGTTTTAGCACAATTTTTACATCACAAAAGTTATGCAAAATGGTGATAAATCGTTTTTCAGTAATTTACTTCCCAGCGCTAGACTTGTTTAGCACTGGAAATTCACTTGAAAGTAGTGCAAAGCAGCACATAGCGCTACTTTGAATTACTTAGCGCCAAGGGGACGTACCATGGGTGATGCATGGGTGTTCCCATGCAACCACCCAAGGTTTCAGATGCTAACCAAGGTAGACAAGGTTTAGTGTTAGGAAATAGTGCCCGTTTCAGATAGGCACTATGAAGGAGAAATGCTTTTTTCTCTTTTATTTTCCAACTTTGTATGTGTGCTGCACTGTACAGCACACACACAAATTGGGAACATGTATGAAGTTAGCCTAGGCTTAGTATTTTGTACTGGAAATGTATCCTTCCAGTACAAAACCTAAGCTGTACTCATGGAGACACCCTTGAACTACAGCCACGCATTTTTGCACCGGCCTTAGGAAGAGAAGAGGAGAGTGTCATGTTTCTGTAAAGATGGCGCTCTCATGCAGAGCAGCGTTTGCGGCTGCTGAGCTGCGTGACAAACTGGTAAATCTGGCTCTAAGTGCGTCTTCGCATTCTCTTTTCCCAGCTACACTGGGAGATCCAAAACTTAAATTGCACCTCATGCTTCGAGGAACAAAATACATAAACACAAAACAGAGCGCATGTAACATTTAAAAGGAAGGTTAGGAAACTACAGCCCCTTAGTTGAAAGTTGGGACAAACATTGCGTTTGCAACGTAATAGATATGTATTTTCTATGTAGCACTTCATATCCAAATGTCACATTTTTTGAGCACTGTAAATTACAGATAGTACAGTTATTAATTTTAGGGCCCAAGTAGGAACCCTGTAAACATTGTTGTAATGACAATGCCAGTAGCTTTTACTCCCGAATCTAATAAAGGCCTATTATTTTCAGGAAATTATAAACAACTGCATTGCAGGGGCGTAGCTTCGGGAGGGGGGTGGTACACCCCCCTAATAAATGAATTTTCTGATAAATAGTTGGGTACAGATGTTTCAAGTCGGGTATGGGGAAATTTCAGCAGGATTTTTACATTCATTCAGACACAAATGCACACACTCTCTCCATCTCAGTTTTTAAAGTCGTCAAAAATATTGGTAATTTTACAAAATATTATGTTTTCCCTCATTTATTACCCCTACCAATCCGCATTACTCTCTTTCCACTGCCCTTTAGGCCCCTCCCATGCACCCTGCTTGTTGAATAATATATTTAAACATTATATGTCAGCCTGATTGTTGGAAAATCTGAAGCTCACACCCCTCTAATCTTACTGACCAGGCTACGACCCTGCTGCATTGCCATTTCCACACCCTCGCTCCAGCTGAGAAAACATTATGGGCGATGCAGGAATGTGTGCATTATCGGGACATAGTCATTGACACTAATTTTAAGTTGTGTAAAAGGCCATTTATTTAGGGCAGGATTGCATCTTATAAACATAACATTTAACATGATCTGAATCAACTTCAACTTTTCAAACCCCACCCTTTGAACTTCTCACAGTCTTCCTTTTCACTCATCCCCCCACTTTTTCTCCATTCACCCAGTCTGCACTTCCATTCACCCACACATCCCCTTTTTCTTTCGTCCCCTGCCTGCTTTGGGCATCCCCCACGCTGTCACCCTTCACCTGCTTCTTTTCACTCCTGGAAGGGTGGCCAGGTCCGCATCTGACTTTCCACCCTCCCCCATCTACTGCCTCCGAACCCCACTTGCAACCTGCCCTAACTGACGTTCTCCTGTCCCTCCACTTGTACTGCCCACACACTTCTCTTCCCTACCCCTACCTACCTCTTCTCTTATGTAGGGTGGTGGCCAACTTCCGACTGCGCGATGGGTGGGCGCAGAAGAGGCCGGTCACTCCCTTAGCCCCCCTATAAATAACCTCCCCTTAGACACCCCCCCACATAACTTACCTCCAATCCCTGTCCTTCTGTCGCCACGTCCACCTCGAAAGCTCCCGCGGAGAGACTAGACTGCGTCTGCTCTCTACGGGGCCCTCCATTACTTCGCCTTTACTTGTAGCTTCCATAATTGTGATGTAGCAGAAACGTACAGTAATCCAACACCTTTTCCACATTACCAATCTGTTCTAAATGACTACTCTAATGAAACTCTATTTATCAATTACAGGACAATGAATGGCTAAGTTAATTTTGACAGGAATTGCACTGGTGAACTGCAGCAGAGTTGCAACAGATAAAGAAAGCCAGCGTATAACATCCTGCCTGTTAGTTTCCACTCACAATATAAGCAACATAACTTTGTCTCTGCGTGGAACACCTTGAAACAGTAAGAGATGGCAGAACCCCCACTGCTCCTAGAACGAGAAATGTCAGGCGTTGCTTTCATGAGCTAACCGTCTGAATTAGCTGATGGAAATGCTCTTTGCGATGAGAATATATAATTGGTTCTTGGTAAAGGTTTGATTCAATTATTCTAATTCTGCCTACTCAGGTACCTCGGAAGGGATGCACGGGGGGGGGGGGGTGAGCCTGTTCTAGCGGAAGCACAGCGCCAGCAGAAGCTGGTGGGGGGGGGGGGGGGTGGGATGCCTGCTCTGATGTGTCCTGTGCCATGCTAGACACCTGGGGTTTAGGCCCCAGTGACCTTCATACACATTTAATCTACAAATGAGATCTTCTTGCGACAGCTATGGCTTTTGGTTACTTTTCAAGGCTGGCCTGTTTCTGTTTTCTTTTTAATTGATATGCGAGCAGGTGCTTCTTTGATGCTTCGCTGTAACATGTGACTAACAAAGACCCAGAATGAGATTTCATCAAGTAGACAATGAGGGACAAAATTTTATCGTGATCACTTTGTATCTCCTGTCTGTTCAAACATAATAATAATAATATTAATAATAACAACAACAATAATAATAATACCTTGTCTTTAGACAGCACCTATGCCATTTCTAAGCGCTGCCGTCCCTTTAGAATTTAATCTCTCAGAATAAATGAAAAATGAAGTTGAAATGGTGGGCTTTTCAGCAAAGTTCATGCCTGAAGAACCTTGCAGTTGGGAAGATGTTTTTTTACTCAATTTCGATTTTTGCAACAACCCAAAAAAACCTGTTATAATTGAATTATCTGTGGTCCCCTATGGACGTTTTGCTCCAGGAATTCAAATTCCACATTCAAATTTACCCCCGCCCCGAATAAGCAAATGCCAGCGCAGACCGTCCACTCTTAGCGCCAGATGTAGTAAGCTGTTTGCATGGTGCTAACTACGAAAATCGCAGTTTGCGCCATGCAAAAAGCCTTCTGCGATGCACATTCACAATTTGCGAGTCGGTACCGACTCGCAAATTGTGAATGCAACTCGCAAATAGGAAGGGGTGTTCCCTTCCTATTTGCGACGCGCATCACAATGCAGAATTGCTTTGTGACCGCGAATGCGGTCGCAAAGCAATTCGCAGTTACCACCAGTGTCACACTGGTGGTAACTCATTCGCAAAAGGGGAGGGGTCCCCGTGGGACCCCTTCCCCTTTGTGAATGTTGCCCAAAAGATTTTTTCAGAGCAGGTAGTTGTCCAATGGACCACTGCCTACTCTGAAAAAACGAAACCAAATGGTTTCGTTATTTTTTTTTATTTTGCAACTCGTTTTCCTTTAAGGAAAATGGGCTGCAAAAAAAAAAAAAAAAACTGCTTTATTTAAAAAGCAGTCACAGACATGGAGGTCTGCTGACTTCAGCAGGCCACCATCCCTGTGAGTGCAGGGACTCGCTATGGGGTCGCAAAATGCGACCGCCTCATTAATATTTATGAGGTGGGTCTTTGTGACCCCATAGCGAGTCACAGACGGTGTCTGAGACACCGTTCTGCATCCGCATTTGCGATTCGGAAATTGCGAGTCGCACAGACTCGCATTTTCCGAATCGCAAATGCAGAAGTTCCTACATCTGCCCCTTAATTGCTTAATGCTAAAACCAATGGAATGTCCTGTTTCTTAAAATATTGTTATTGTTTGGAGACGACCAAAAGAAGCAGCTGGTCGAGAAATACAGAGCATTTCACTCCCTAAAACCGACAAGGTCGAGCAGTCTCAAGCCATTTTTGAAAATCTGCTGAGGCCAAGATTTCGTTTTTTAATCAATTTATTCAAATTGTTTGAGCCTGTGGAAAAACCCTGACTTAACCATGACAACTCCAGAACGGCACTGCCCCCCCCTACACCCCCTCCGTGAACTGCATTAGTCTCAGGCCAGGGGGCTACTTATAATGGAACCATTCACTATTTCCGGCCCCCGACCATCCCCACCCCCTTTTCCTTTACGCCCTGCCAGTTCTGTGTTTTTTTGCATTGTTTCCCCTAGTTTGCTAACAGGGTCTCCCGGCGTAAAACGTGATGTACTGAGCAGGTATAGGAAATGCATCTGAAAGGACAAATAATGCCAAGCTTCACAATGTAGTGGTTTTTGTTGCAAACTTCCAGTTACTGATCGCCTTACCGAGTGTTTCTTAAATATTGAACTCTGATTTAGTTTTTTTATATATTGGACCCCTGTAGCTTTAGCGGCAGTAGGGATGCTGCTTCCAATGTGGCTCGGAATTTAACAGCTGTTAGGGAGATTGTTTGCTTAGCCATAACTTATTTAAAGTCTACTACAACATTGCATATATCTTCATGTGCCGAAAAAACATAAAGCATAGCAGGAATAGCCCATAATGGGGCTGCTGGTATTGTGCGGCAACTGGGGACCAAATTGAATGACATATTTATGTAATAAGAAAAGGCAAATTATTCAGCATAATTCTGCCTATTCAGTTGTATTAGTTTGCCATTTTAATATATGTTAATGACGTTTTGGCAAAAGTTTCACCTTCATTGTACCAAATTAGCACTTAAATCAGTATTATTAATTTGAGCTGGTGGTTTTCGGTGCTCGGAATCAGCACTTAAATAGTCTGCCACCTGGTGGCACTGTCTGTCTAATTTAGAGATGATCACAAAAACAGTTGTTTATTAATTCAATATACTTTAAAACTAACTATTGGCTGCTGCCCATGCCATTCTCATAACTTTAGGTGCCCGGAATAGGCTGAATTGTCACACTTGTAGGAGTGTGATGATTAGTATTTGTGTTGGTACTGCCATTGGCAGTGCTGGCAGGTGCAATGTGTGGTTCATCCTACAGTGGCCTCCTGACAAGGGCCCAAGCACTCATTTTTTTTTTTACAAACTAAGCACTGACGTGAATACAGCAATACGCAACAAGAATGTGGCCATGTAGCCGTTGTAAAGCATCTGCTGCCATGTAGCTCCAGGTGTGAAGCTTCGATTAAATGCGTTTGATCCATTTGAGCTATGGAAACTGTATTGCTTTTTGGCACCACTAATAACTCTTTAATTCAACTCACAAGTACTTGTTTTCAGTTGAATGAACGACTGACTTATCCTAATGCGATTAAGTCTAATGTAAAGTGGATTCAAAGAGATGGTAGCATTCATGTTACCCCTTCATCCGTTCTCCTCCAACCAAACCTTACATTTAGAGTTGGCCCTGCCTCTTAGACAGACACTCTGTGCTTTGTTACGCTTTGTTTCCAAAACATGCACAGGGGTTAGTCTTTTTTCCATTTCAAAATTCCCCCCTTTCTCCGTAGTGGCCTGACGGTTTTTCAGTCACTGAGTCGGACATTCTTGGGTTCAGGAAAGAGTATATAATAATGCACATTATTACTTATGCAGCATTGCTGCAGCAGGGGGGCTTTGTATGAGTGCTGAATCATCGGGCACAGTTCCCGCTCATGTGTTGCGCTGGGGAGGTGAGCTTAGGTTGTGCTTGTGGCTGTGCAGGTGGATATTTCCTCATAACAGCGGTCCTGACTTCAGACGGTGTGCAAGTGCTGAAGGAAGGCAGCACGTGTTCTTTTAGCAGGAATCCACATCTTGCAAGTTGAGAATTCATTGCTAGGACACATATATAGAGGGAATCACTGTTTTGTGTGGTTTGTTTCGAAAACACCACAATAGAACCTGCAGAGTGCCCCAAAAGGTGCAAAAACACTAAGCCTGGGGGGGGGAGGGGGGGCCTTGCAGAGTGACTAGTAAGTAGGACAGAAAGACTTGGAAAGAGACAGAGCTCCTAATGCATACAGAAGGCTGAGCATTAAATGTGGCAGGGCGTATTTTTTATAAATATTGTTCACATAGCTGCCAAGTTTTCAATTGCTCATGTGTGATATTTCATATGGCCTCATTAGGGGTATGGGTAACCGCCTTTTCTCAGATGTGTGACACTTCCAGTGAAACACAGATTAAAGAAAAATAACCATAGAACAAATCTGGTAAAAAAAAAAAACTAAAACTTTAAGTTTCGGTTCTAATTTTCCATGGCTTGGGGGGAATCCAGAATAGGGGAAGTATTAACACAGATATTTGTAGGAATTTCCTTTGACAGACATCCAAGATGGTCTGTCCATCAAAAACAATGTGAGGTTCAATCATTGTCCACAATAGCAGGACTACACATGCATGATACATGTTATGGTGATCTATCATCTGCCACAAACACTCTATGGTGCAGAGCTGTTTAGTTTAGACAGTAACCTCACTTGGGAGTTAGTGGTGACTAATACATTGAAATGCCTATTGTTACTTCCTAAATAACCAATGACCCAAGCTATTAGGCTGGAAGTGCAGCTCACATCATAGCGTGACGTAGCGGCAGGATAAGCTATTATTATCATTTGATAACATGATAGCGCCCTTTTGCTATAGTTAGCAAAAAGTGAATTATGGGAAGGGGGCACAAATTTTGCAAAAAAAAACCTGATCTGTACACTGAGTGGGAGTTCCTGCTGGGAAAACAATACCCTGGGTTGTATCCTGAAGAACTCCAAAAAGATGTAAAAGTGATAATTAATAATACTTCAGTGTCAATTGGTTGTCAGTATTTAGATTCAAAGCTGTTAGTTGCTATGTTTAGACATACCTGGATTGAAGCTGAAAATGGCCCATATCAGATCAGATTACCAGAACATTCCCTGCCCCCTGAAAATTTAAAATGTCATGTTAGTCGCGACCCTTACTTTTTTAACATAACTGTTGCGAATACAATGCACCTCAATAATGGCTTCTGCTGGTTTCCCTTGGGAGAGACGGAGTGGGGTGGAGCAAGGGTAGGTGGAGTGAGGGAGAGGGTTTTTTTTACAAATGAGCATATTTCATTGGATTGTACTTTTCTGTTATCCATTCTTCAGTTCCCTTTTAAATATGATGCTGTTACTTGAGACTCTGCCAAAAATCGTTTGGTGGAAATGTGCCTTTTAGATGTAGCTTGTGTTGTATGTCATTTTTTTAATGGTAGTGTGTAATTTGAAAGATTTTAATCTGTTTACCTGTTATATTGCTATAATCAGAGTGTCACAATATGTTTCCGTGTGTAACTTTAACAGACTATTGTCTTAATAAACTATTTATTTATTTAATTATTTATCCGAAATGTGACGGGGTGATTGATTGGGAAGAGTGACTAATGTATCAGACAGATGCAAGTGTTGGAATTGCATGAGAAGTTATCATGGCATGGATACCAGAGAATGAGCTAGGATGCTGGTGAGTGAGGAAGGGTGACAATTGAATGAGGTAGTGTGACCGGTAAATGTAAATAAGCCAGGAGTACCCTGTACTATCTGAAAAGGTGGGTACATGTAGAAACCTGTAGCCAATGCCAAACCACCACAAGGATGCCTGGTCCGCCGGTGTGATCGCACCGACATGGCAGGCATCAGGCCGCCGCCTGCATTATGAGGCAGCAAACCGCCAAGACCGCCAAGAAAACCCCGGTGAAAACGCACCCGGTGACAGGAATCCCCATTCCTGTCACCGGCACCCCCACCCCCACCCCCACACGTCCACGCACCTCCATGCACCCCCCCCACCAGTCCACACACTTGCAAACACCCCCCCACCCGTTCACACACCTCCATAAACCCCCCACCAGTGCACACACTTGCAAACACCCCCCCACCCATCCACACACCTCCATGCACCCCCTACCCATCCACACACTAGCAAACACCCCCCACTGGTCCACACACCTCCATGCACCCCCACCCATCCACACACTTGCAAACACCTCCCCACCCAACCGCACATATCCATACAAACACCCCACCCGATTATACACATACGCACCCCCTCCACAATCATTCACACCCCTACCCCCATCTGCATTCATGTAAACCCCCAACCCCCACGCATGCATACATTCACACAATCCCCCTTCGCGTCTGCACAGTTGCACACAGACACCCTTATCCGCATACTTGCACACAGACACCCCCACTCACTCACAGACTTGAACACATGCACCCCAATCACATGCATCCCAATGCACACACCTACTCACTTATACACCGACACACTCCCCTCCCCTGCGCATACATGCAGACACACCCCTCCAACCGCACGCATATATCCAGACACCCCCACTCGCTCGCTCATACACATGCACTCGGACTCCCGCATTCGCACATATACACGCACTCAGACAGATACCCCCAGCCCCCTGCAAACAAACAAACACGCACTTGCACCCTGACACACACCCTCCCCTCCGCATACATGCAGACACACACAGCCTCCACGCATACATAGCTACACAAACACGCACCCATTCAGGCACACACACACTTACCACACACATGCACCCAATACCCGCCACTCTCCCCTTTTGGTCGATCAACTTACCTTTTCCAGTGAGGTGGTGGTCTGGAGTGGATGGATCCTGGTGTTTTCCAGCGCCAGCATTGCACAGCCAACAGGACTCCGCCACGCCGTATTATGTAACGTAATACCGCAGGCGGTGTCTTGTTGTCACGGCAGAGCTGGTGGTGGAACCGCCTCTTCAACTCTGTCGGCCAGGCCGACTGGGTCGGATTTCCACCCGTAAACGGGCAGAAGTCCTTTGAGGTCTCCTAATATGCCCGTCAGCAGACTGCCAGCACTGGCAGTCTGTTGACTGCAGCGGCTTTAGAGGCCTTTGACAAAGACCGCCAAAGTCGTAATGAGGGTCTATATGCTAATTTGTTGCTTATCTTTATTTAGTATGAGTGATACCAAATCGATACTTCATGCTTTTGGTATCTTGTAGCTTCTATTTATGTATTAATTTAGCGTCAGTTATGCATATATTCCATACACTATAATTAACTATATCTCTATATTACTGTTGTGACTAATGTTATAGTCTGGTTTCCAATATAGTACCAATCGATGCATATTTTGACTTTCTGCCGGGTCTTTCACTCCTCTTCTGCACAGCTCTCTGAATCCCATTTGGATGGAGCTCACGCTTTCTTAGATAACAATTCGGGAGATAAAGTGCCCTTGAGAGGCTCTGATGACATCATAAACCACAAGTGTGGAGACCTCAATGATATGTTAGTTCATTTGGGCATTTGAGAGATCTTCTCTGATTAGCGTGCTTGTATGTTTAGTTTAAAATATGAGTAAAGCTCTCAAATTACAGCTTGTTGTTTTAAGATGGATTAAGTCTCATTGTTATGGAAAAAAATATTTTTTTATATAAATTCTTTTCATTTTTAAGTTTTTGGCAATACAGCAGTAAACATTTCATACTTCAACAGAAGAAGCATATCTCAAACGTTTTTGAGTGACCCCATTTCCGAACAGGTAGCAACATCAGTGCTTGAATTAGCAGAAAATTGATAATAGAATTCATAGTTGTTCCAAAAAAAGATTCCACAAAATATGTCTTAGCCAGGGCCCCAAGAATCCTTAAGAATACGCTGTTGAAGAGCATCTCCAATAATTACAAATTATGAGCCAAAAAATATATAGCACTAATATAAAATTGAAATTTGAGTAATATTTTTTTCAATTTGAAAAAGTGTGTGCATCCTTTTAGTCACCTTCCTTTTAAAGGGCCTCTTTATGCGAGTCTTCTACATTTTAGTCGGGTCCGAAATGGGAGTCGCGTTGGAAATATGAGTTCCACGGAAACATCAGGAGCCCAGTGTACTTCAAACACAAACGCTAGTCTCTAGGAACATATTAGGTGGAAGGAATGAAGAAATTGCCAAGTCCTCATTTCTCAGGAAACCGTCAGGGACCCACAGGTAATGCCTGGTAACACCACCGCGTCCTCTTCCGAGCTTTCAATGCCCTACGAATAAAGCCTTAGTGTGATGTATATATCCGATTATCTTCAAACACACCACGTCGCACACACAACGCACATCCATCACAAACAAAAGCACAGACATACATAGGAAAAAGATAATAGAGGCTCACATAGGAAAAAAAAGACTGATAAAAAAATCGCTTTAGGAAAGCTCTTGGGTATCCCCTGTCTACTCTGATAAAAGAACAAAGTTACTTATTCAGTGACATTTTGTTCTTAACTAGTGATGAATGTCAGTGATTTTCTAGTGGCCTTAGTACATTTCCTCCTAAGGGACATATGCCAAGCTGTGCACTTGTTTCTCCCAGGACTAGCATAGCATGTGGCTCGCCAGGACACCCCACTGACTGGGAGTGGGCGCTGGGAGCTTCAGTGCCAGGCGCCAGACAGAGGCAAAGCGATGAATCCAACCATATTCGTCCCTCGAGGCAGGCACGACTTCGAAGAAATGGATATAAAAGTTATAAAATTACTCCCGTAAACGTTTAAGCAGCCATATTAATTGATACAGTGTCCAAGTTTATGATGCTTCAGCGTGCAGAAGTATCCATGCGGTAACACACAGCGCTATATAAACCTTGCAAATGATTAAATTAGCATTTGGTTATAGGATGCTTTAACATAATGGACTTCAAGCAGTGTTACCCGGATCCTTTGCTTATTTGCCACTTTTTGCATAATTAGAAAAAATCCTATGCAACATGCAGAACAAAACAGCCACATCAGCTGCATATTCGTGGGAACGAGGTTATTGTAATGTTTTTTAAAAAGAGACAATTAATACTGCTTAGATTTCACAAAGAAAGTGGGCAGGTGTAAATCTAGAATGCAGTTGAGACTCTGTTCGGGGCCATGAAGTGTTTTATTACTGCCGCCTACCCTCGGTCTCCTTTGAAAATAAACGTGTAATCAGTATAATTAAAGCCATAACTTACATTTGTTCTACTGTTTCTTTTACATGCAGTAAATGATTGCATTGTGAAAATAATAGCTCCTCTTTGTACAGAGAAGCCCTAATCACATAACTATTTTGCCTGTGGCAATTATTTCTGAACATTTGAGTGAACATTGTAGCCTTCATCGCCCAAACTATATAAATATTTGAGACGTTTTAGGGAGAGGAATTTCCTTACATACAATCTTAAAAAAAGAAACAATGTCTATGATGTGCAATCTAGCCACTTTATTCCCCCACGATAATCAGAACTCAGGAAACAAAAAATGTGGTGGAATCCCCTATAACATATTTTTCTAATTTTCAAGTTTACAAGTCGACTAATTTCTTTCTTTAGCCATACTTGACAGTTAATTCTCCATTTTTAATTCGGTTGGGGCAGAGATCACATTTCCTGGTTTCTGAATCTTCCGCTTTATCAAGGCTGTACAAATATGAATAATAAATAAGAACAAAAAATAAAACGAAATATGTTGGAACTCCTAAAGTATGGACAGTGGGTTTCAAATTTGCCCATAATTGACACAAAATAGTACCAATATTACATCTTCCAATTAGGCCCTATTCGGAACAATATGAATCATATAAATTTAAGTATCAACCTCATATATCAATAACAGACACCGTGTTGTGTAATTATTCCCCTTTTCGATTTTGTAATCTGCTAAATTAGCATAGTGGATTTCAAACTTTCACATTTTAGTATAGATTATCAAAAATAATTGTTTCCAAAACAGGACGGATCATAGAAGAAATCAATGATTTACAAATCTAACACGACAATAAATTAAATCCACAAAACCGGAGAGACATCATATTGAAGAATATTTAGTGTCCCTCTCCCCTCCCCGCCCTCCCTCCCGTTTAGGGTCATAATGAGCCTATTTACTCTATGTGGGTTAGAAAATGTAGATTGTTTGAACAGCCAGTTGCAGCAAAGTGGTCCTATAGCGGGTGCATTATTGCAATTGTTCTACATGGTAACTTGGCTGTGACCACCATTTACTCGTCCTTCCTTTTTCCGATTGTGAGTAGGCCAGGGCACAAGTCCTAAACAAAGAAGTGGGAGGACTCACCAAGTTAGGCAGTATGGAAGTTACATCATGGTGCATGACATCACAGCGGGACATCGCACTTGGCTTCACAACCCATGACCACCGGGAAGTGGCATCAGATCTTATCACATCAGACACATGTTTAGCAGTTCTATCACCACTACATATGAGTGCATTGCGAGATTTAACAAGTGAAATTTTGCGTTAGGGTTGTGCCAAAAAAGGCACGCAACCCCAACACAGAATTCTAGGCCTCAATTTATAAATGTTTTTATTTTTAAACTGCTACACAAATTGGCATCAAGGAAAATGTGACAGTAAATAAGTTCTGCTTAATTGGTTGCAAAATCTACATTTTAAAATATCTTATGGGATTAGGGCACCGGCTGCAGAGATCTTTGTGTGCCCAATAAATTTCAGGGAATATTAATAATGGTAAGAAAACTCTGGGTGTTAATGCATTTGCTGGTGAGATCTGTGCTTTGCCTGGTCCCAGTTTTGAATCAAAGTAGCATTGAGGGTTAATGTGTCTCCTGCAAAGCACATGATGTAATGTGCATACAGCAGATTTTTATTGTATGTAGATAGGTAATTGGGTTACTGCTTTTAGCACAAAGATCCATTTGTAGCTTGCAGCTCACAACTTGTAATCCTTCTAATATAGCACAGGGAGCTATAAAGGACATGTCACTCCTACACCTTGTACCCCAAAATGTATGATTTAACACATGCTGTACATTGCTTTACACAATTTATTTAATGTCAATGTATAATGTTTACCTATGAAATAAAGCACTTGGATACCCTGTATTGGGATGACTAGCGCTATAAAAGAAATAAAGCAAAATAGTGGTATTTAAATTGTTGTTTGTGTAAATACTGGGACAGACCAATGCACCTAGACATTCTTACACTGCATGCATATCTCTACTATACAGGGACTAAACAAAGTGAAAAACATGCCTTTCAAGTACCTGTAAAGTTGTGACAAGCTGTGTGCCTTTGTTTCCTCCATTGCAGCTAGGTGTGAGGCTCCAGACAGCTTTCAGCCAGGATAATCAAATAAAAGGCGGCCTGATGACCTCTGAATGTGGGCCCTTGTCCTGGGTGAGCAGGAAATTAAAATAGGAAAGCCCTCACCTGCTCTGCGTGTTGCTGCTCAGAAGGAATGAAAGCATGTACTGGCACTGCTGAAAGAGTGTGCAGGTACTGCTGAAAGTGTCCCTTTACATCGGGACAAATTCACAATTTTCTACTGGGACCCAACTTCTTGGCAGGGGGGGCCGCGTCCACCCTGTGAAAATAGTGGGTGGACGCTATCCATCCGCATGTACCCCCAACTTGTGCCCTTAGTAAGGCACAAGAAATTCTCCAGTCAGCTTTGCCCTATCACCAGGTTGACCCTTGCTGTACTGATATTTCAGCCAAGTCATCCTTCCTATCCACCTTACAGCTTACTCTCCCTTCTAACCTGTTTGTTTTACCTCCTACCCCAAACCTGTTTAGATTTCCCAGCATCCTGGACATATGTAGAAGAAATGTAGTGTCTGAGCAGAAGGGCCGGAGTCCACTTTGGCATTTCTTTTTGGGCGTGCGAGGTTTCCCTGCACACGTGAAGGGGCCAGTCTGGTTGCTAGGGGGTGCGGAGTCAGGCCGCCATCCCCTCATGATTCAAAGCGACATTTTATGGTACTCCAAGGATATGGTCAGCTGAGTGCTTTATTAGTGCTTCTTATTACTATTATTAGTCCTGATGATGACCCGCTTGTAACTTATCTACTAATAGGGTCATAACGTCGACACAGAATTTAATGTGAACTGTGACTAAATATATTATAGAGGATTAATGACATTCCAGATTTCTGGGAATTATGATGTGGAATCACTATAAACTCTGACAGCCACATGTTTATGGTTTTTACCTATATGTAAATATCACTGGCTGAAGTTCACTTACTCACTTTTCACTGCGCCACTACTTTTGTAGGAGAACCGCTATACCCGATTGTTTTTTTGTTTTTTTACTGTTTTTATTGATGTTCTAATGGGTACTAGTACATTGGTTTATGAAAAAGTTTGTTCTTCAAAAAAGAATAAAGGATTATTACTCTAGTGAAATTAATTATACATGGACCTTACCTGTTTGAGAGGGAGTTTTTTTCTTTACCATTGAAGTCAAGGCTTATACTTCCCCCACCCTGCCTAATTTTTTGTATTCTCTTTCGCTATCCAGGTCCACAGGATATAGGGTTTACTCCATTTTTGGTATATACAATCCTGTTCTCTGTCTCGTTTTCTCTGACGTATCCTTTTTCTGCAAGTTTTCAGTCTGTTTGCCGACCACCTCCTTATCAGTGACTAGGAGAACCAAATACCCCCTTTCTGGCAACTCTCTGGTCTCTTCCCTCTCCCATTGCTGATCAACTCTATGTCTCCACCTGTTCTGGAAGGTATATGAACAAGCAGGGTGGAATGACTGAACTTAAGGAAATCATGTTTTATTGTTTAGTTTCTATTTTGTTTGTTCTAAATATCTAATGTATTAACCAGTGGCAGATGGTGCCCTTTAAAAGTGGTGGGGCATAATCCTTGGGTCAAATTCCAAAGAGTTTTTTCTTGAAGGGTTCTCTCCCACTTTCTTGCATTAAGTTTACTGTCTCACTCTGATACACTCAGTCTCACTAATTCAAGCAGTCTCACTCATTCTATTCTAGCCCACACTGTCTCACTCAATCCCACTCATACTCTTACTGTGACTCTTTCTCACACACAGTAACACTCTGTTACACTCACTGTCATTCTCCTGACTCGCTCACATTAATTCTCACACATACTGGTCCCTACTGTCACTCATTCTCGCACACTGTGACTCATTCCTTCATTTACTTTCTCTCACTTTAACTAACGCAGATAGTCACACACACATGCTCACAGTGCTGGGATTTCACCAGCCCTGAACAGTATCTCTGATGGCTGATGCAGGCATCTTTATGCACCTCCGTCAGCAATCAAACAATGTCACTAGCTGCCTCAATTTGTTGATGGATCTGAAGCGGGTCTGCATTTTATTTTTATTATATCAAGAGTGAATAATTATTTACTCATGATACAATAAAAATGGACCACAAAACAAGGAGGGTGTAAAGTAGCTGTGGACCCCATAAAGGACAGCCACCACTTGTCCAGGGACACCTATCCATCAAACCAACCCATCCACTCAATTATGCAACCTTTCACTTATCCATCCCCCTTTCATCTATCCATTCATCCATCCATTCAATCATCCATCCATCCTTTCACTCATCCGTCCACCCTTTTGCTCCATCTATCCATCCTTTTACTCCATCCATCCATCATTCTCCCTTTGGCTCATCCATCTATCCATCGTTTTATTGAGCCATCCACCCTTACACCCATCCATCCACCCTTCGTCCCATCTATCCATCCATTTATATATTACTCCATTTACCTTTTCACTCAGCCATCCATCCTTTTACTCACTCATCCATCTAGCTATCTATTCATCCATCCATCAACTCACCCTTTCACTCATCCATTCATCCATCTTTTCATCCAGACATTTATCTATCCTGCCTTTCACTCATCCACCCATTGTTTCACTCATCCATCTTTACGTACATCCTTTCGCTCATCCATACTTTCACTCATCCATCCATACTTTCACTCTATCCATCCGCTCATCCATCTATTTAAACTTCCACTCATCCATCTACCAATCCTTTCCCCCATTAATTCCACACATACCGCTTAGTCCACTAGTGCAATTGTTGTCCGCAGCTGGTTAATTCCCTCTCTTGGGCCTCTACATTCGAGATAAGGAGCACTATGTCATTCTCAGTTCCATAATGTTTTTTTCAAAGTGAAACCAAATGCAGTACTTAACACCTGTTACTGCCAGGAGAGCAGCCCCCTGAAGCCCTCCAAAAGCATGCTTCTCTGTGCAATCAACAAATTGTTGCCACCCACTCCCTCCTTGTCCTCATCGGCCTGCCCCATCCCCAGCCATTGAAGTGAATGGATCTTTCCTAACTCATCCCTGGGCCACTGTTTTTGCCCCCAAAAGAAACCAGATGAATTGCATTGTAAATAAGGCCAACTTCTCTAATGATGTCACTGCTGTAGCTTGTGCCTGCAGGTCGAGGAAACCCTTGACCGGCTGGCACTTGCACAGTAGGAATCTGCAAAGTTCACTAGAGATCACCAAAGAGATTCAGCACACTGTCTCCGAAAAGTGATTTATTTTCAGCTGCTCTGTGTTTATTACCCTGCTCTTGCTTCTACACGATGGAGGGTGGACGGGCAATGTCCCTTTTGCCCATGAACACCAGTCACCCCTGGTATTGAACTTCACAGCAGCAGTAGCTTTTAGACCAGCCTCAGCCATAGAAATGTGTGTGCTGGTTGAAAGGATAACCATTTTTATTTTCCAAAACGCCAGATATGTCACACTGGTACGACAAATATACATGTACAGTAACCTTGCACAATTTGAGACAGTACAGATATGAGAAATAGGAGAAAAATATATATTTCCCACTTACTTCTAAAAAAATAGCATTTGATTAAGTTTTTTTGAGCAGCTCCGGCCTGAGGATATATTTTAAATTTATAAAAATTTATTAGATCTTAAATTGGTATCTTTTGATAATAAAGTTCTATCAACAATTTAAGTTCAATTCTGGTTACCGCTTAACCTCATAACTGTTTTGGAATATAGCCTTATAGCACTCGGCCGAGGGCTTTACCAGTTGTTAAACCCGAGTTATAGGCCAAGCCTGAGGCATAAGGGCTATAAGTCTATTAGAACATTCTATCCACAAATGTTAAAATGCTGTAATTCAAAAAGGGAAAACAATGAAGACAAACATTGGAATGTTAGAGCTCGGGGCTTATATCAGCCATTATAAGCCTGGAGCTACTCCATTGTCTTCAATGGAGCTCTCAACAGTCCAACATTCAAATTCAGTTTTTTATAGTTATAGTTAGGTTCATGTTTTACCCACACAAAACCATAGAAATTCAGCAGTTATAGTTATATTTATAGATAAATCTATGTTAAGAAACTATAACTCATGGCATGAAGTTACATTCTGGCATGAGTTATAGTTTCTTCAGATAAGTATAACTAAGTATAACTATAGCTGCTAAATTTCTATGGGTTTCTGTGGGTAAAATGTGAACCGAAATGTAATGTCCCTGTAACCTTTTTTTCAGTGAATTTCTATAGGTTTTTTTAAAAGTAAAGTCATATATAAATACCCTATGTCAATACAACCACTCCACGCACGTCTGAAGCGGCCAGGCCTGCTGCCAGAAACCACCACCCTGCAAGCACCAAACTCCACACTGCGCACAGCTTTTTACTGTGTGTGGCGCAGTTAAGGTATGAGAGGATGAGTTTTTTTTTCCATTGGGCTTCGGATCCACGGTTCTATCATGGATTTACACTGGGGGTCACCCTGCGTTCCACAGTAGATCTGTGGATGGACCAAAAAAGAAATTGAGCAATTTTTGTTCCTATTGGAGGTTCCTTAGGGACCCCTCCATGTGTCATATGGGGACATAATATCTCTATCCTAACCCCCTTATGTGTGCTTTAATGTATGTTGTCTTCCCCTCAGGGGCCCGGCCAAGAAACAAAATGGTGGCCGCAACTTTTCTTTCAGGTTGCGGCCAATCAATCAGGGCTGTGCTTTTTGCTAATATCCGCAGGTACCTACAGATACGCATAGTATCCTCGTCCCTAGACATCTTTATTATTTTCTCTTTAATAACGCTCAAACTACTCAACAGATTTAAACCAAATTACAAAATGTTCAATCTGTAGACCAAGATCTTGCTTCCTGCCAAATTTGGTGTAATTCTGTTCAGTGTTTCTGGTTGTAGCTATGTCTAAACCTTGCAAAATCTGCATTGACATAGACTGGGGAAAAAGCATTTTGGGGCCCGCCTTTTTCTTGGCCCCCGCTTGACGAATCAGAATGAACATTTTCAGACAGCAGCTAAACTAACTTGTACACTATTTTTGAAAAAAAATATATATATCATACATATTTCTTTCTGTGAGTAAACCTCATTGGTGCCTTTGATGGTTCTTGCCTGGCAGGGCAGCCACTGCTTCAAAGGTCAGACCATACAATTCTTGCTGCCGCACCGACAACGATGCATCCTTTTTAGCTTCATATTAGCAATTGTGTGTTCTCTGAGATTACTGGCTGGAATATTGACTTTACAGCTGATCCTCTCACACAGTGCATCTGACTACGAGATCTTCCTGTCTACTGCTCGACCAACTGATCTTCTAATGCCAAAAGTAAACATTTGCGGTGAGATAAACCACTTAACTTCTAATGGGCAAAGGGCACTCCACGGTTGGCAGCAGATACTACCCATGTCCAGATAAATGGCATGGAAGAAATTTGGACACGTTTCATTCTGTTTTGCATTTGACAGGATAGCACCAAACACCTTTTTCTCAAGAGACATTAGCTACTGAATTCAGTAGATTGTCTTCTGGAGAGCTGTCTCCCTCCCTGGACCCCAATCATAGACCACAAAGCAAGGAGTAGGTTCATCTTGTGTAGTAAAGCCTCTCATTGAATATCCATGCCCCACATAGGCCTGTAGTATTTCTTTTAGAATGCTGCGCCTGCTGCACAAAGCTGCTTGGAAATGATCAGCCTAGCTCCAGTGTGAATTCTTTTGCATTTCTCTTCATCAGTATTTTGCTCCCAGGGCCTTATTTCCAATTGTCGGCTCATGGAATATCTCCCGACTCCTGAACGAAACGCAAAATTCGAGGTGAGAGAGCACTAGGAATAACATCCACCACTCTATCCTTCCAGTGTAAGTAATCCACCAGGGTAATCTCCTCTGATTCGATTACTTCCTCTCGGAATCAGAGAGGTTTCGCTATCATCCGACTACAAATCATGCCGGCAGTCTTAAAGGCTGAATATTGAAGTTAGTTGCAATGGTGGCGGATCGGACCGCTGAATTGGAGTTCACTACTCTCCCAGAGGTAGAGGTCAGCAGAGTAGGGTTGTAGAATAGTAATAGTTCAATTACAACCTCTGAGGTGGAAAGTCAGGCATTCGGTCTTGAGAATTGCCATTGTTGAGAGTCCTCCTGCAAATAGTCAATAATGGCACTGCAAGTAATGCTGTTAAATATAAAACTTATTTCCAATTCATTTCTTTTATTAGAAAAGTGTATACGTCCACATTCAATACTATTTTAAAACTGTACAAATATAAAGTCTTCACTATAAAATGTTAAGCCTAAAAAGCGACCTCCTGCTGGCTCAAGGGCCCACCAAAAATCACAAGTGAATTTGTAAAGGTAGTACTCGCACAGATCACTGGCTGTAGCTGCACACATTGTTCTCAATAATAGAAGATTGGTGAAATCTATTAGAAAATTGTTACCTACACATTTTTAGATAAAACATAATGTGATTTGAAAGGTAACCAAACCTGTCTATACCCATAAAGTTTTTTGGGTAGATTGAATATCTCATCACAACTATGGCGGATGTTCTGTCCGTAATATTATAGGTGTGTTTTAGCCTATGCAACAGCTGCTGCCACAAATCTCAAGGGGAGTGGTGGTGGGGGAGGTGGACTGGGGGTTAATGGTGAACAATAAAAAATAATAAAAAAACAAATAACAGTAATAAAAAAAAACTTACCTTTCCCGCCGCCTGCCACCTCACGCTTCTCTTCTGATGGGATCCGAGCTTTCACTGAAACACCAGCACGGGCTACACCTAACATGAGAGCAGCACCAGGATTGGTCTGAGCTGCTTGTTATGCCGCTCAGTCACTGTGTTGGAGCCTGTGCAGTTTCTCCAACCAGGCTGTGTAACGCAGCTGGGTTGGAGAAACCTAAGTGTGCATGTCAGTTTGGCCAGCCTAAGACAGCCAGCAAACTAACATGCACACTTAGGGGGTCATTCTGACCCTGGCGGTCATCGACCACCAGGGTCGATGACCACGGAAGCACCGCCAACAGGCTGGCGGTGCTTCCTTTTGTATTCCGACCGCGGCTGTGAAGCCGCGGTCGCCCAGCCGGGTCCGGGATTCCGACCCCCTTCCCGCCAGCCTGTTTCTGGCGGTTTTCACCGCCAGAACCAGGATGGCGGGAACGGGTGTTGTGGGGCCCCTGGGGGCCCCTGCACTGCCCATGCCACTGGCATGGGCAGTGCAGGGGCCCCCTAACAGGGCCCCAGAAAGATTTTCACTGTCTGCATTGCAGACAGTGAAAATCGCGACAGGTGCAACTGCACCCGTCGCACCCCTGCAACTCCGCCGGCTCCATTCGGAGCCAGCTTCATTGTTGCAGGGCCTTTCCCGCTGTGCCGCCGGGCGCTCCTTTGGCAGGCGCCCGCCGGCCCAGCGGGAAAGCCAGAATGGCCTCTGCGGTCTTTTGACCGCAGAGCGGCCAAGTGGCGGTTCCCGTTTGGCTGGCGGCTACCGCCGTCAGCCAAACTCGGAATGAGGGCCTTAGTGCACTCTCTCCTCCTCCCTTCACAGGCTGGCTCAGTTGAGCCAGCAGCTGAAAAATAAAACTAAGGCCCATATTTATACTTTTTTAGCGCTGCGTTTTGACGCAAAAGCTGCGCAAATTTACAAAATACAGTTGTATATTGTAAATTTGCGCTGCTTTTGCATCAAAAAAATATGCAAATACGGTGCTAAAAAAGTATAAATATGGGCCTGAATATTGTTATTTTTTTTTAGCTACTGGCTCATAGCCAGTGGGGTGATGATCCTTCGCCATTGCGAAGGAGCCACCCCTGAGCCTATGGCACTTGTAATGCAGTGGACAGGATAGTCAGCATATTTTGATGGAGCATTCCTTCCATCAGATTCAAAATTAGGCCCCTAGGAATAAAAGGCACCACTGTTTTTATTGTGTTTATTTTCTGATGCTTATGATGTTCTATCTTTCTCGCAGGTTTCTTGGTATTGCGATTTTGACAGAAAACAGCCTACTCCTCTCCAAATAAAGGCATGGCTCTGCAGTCAAAAAGCAATAATGCATTTTATGCTCACAACTCGCAGAATCAACAATAAAATATATATATATAAAATGCACACATTTTATTCCAACAATAGTGTTTGTAACAATTCGTTAAATTAAAGTCATCGTTCTAGTTTATGTTGACCCGTCTCTGTGGTAATTTTATTGTATGTCTTTTACAAAGCCCCATACATCTGTGCAGTGCTACGTGACTTGTGCAATTCACCATTCATGAAAAAGTGAGAATAAAGCTATATTGTTAACCAAATGAAAATTTAGACATTGTCCTTGTAAAGTGATATATTTGTTTTTTCAGTTAGTAATTGTTTAACAGACATGCCAAGATCCCCATTTATCTGGTGTCCAGTAGACCTTTTCGAGACTGTTGGTGATTACAGACTACTCCATTTTGACAAATAGCAGTGCCAGCATTAACCATCTGCTGTGGGACTTGCTGTGTTAGAATCGACTGCAAGTCCCAAAAGTAATTTTAGAACCTGTGTTCACATTGTGTCCACTTCGAATAGGTTGTTAATCATGCCAGTTGCTGAACATTGAGTGTGTGCACAATTAAGCAGCTATTTATTACTTTAAAAAAAAACAATATCGATTGAGTGTAAATAAAATAAAATTATCACTGAAGAGGCATCAACCCTGTTAAAATGCATCTGCATGGAGTCAACCTTGATGATTTAGGTGCATCTTGAAATCAATTATGTCATTTGAGATGTCATCAGTGATGTTATCACTGATGACATCCCAAACGACGTAAATGATGTCATAGAACATGTCATATGTGAGATCATAAGCAATGTATGGCAGGGGCACAAGGCCATGGTTAGTGCTGATAGCTATAGCTACTGAATATCTGTGGTTTTCTTTTACCTCAAAACGTTAATATTGTCACTGAGAAAATTCACCTAACTATAAGGTTACATAAACCTTTGCGTTTTTTCGGTGAATTTCTTTCTTTTAAACAAAAACAGATCTTTTTATTATACTTAACTATAACTTTACATTGACCTTTACTTTTTACAGTGAATTTCTAGGTTTTAAAAAAAAGAAAATTAATTATGTTTTGTGTGTATGTATGGTGGAATAACTATATAATATATCAAAGAATACAGGTGTAGATAGTGGGGTATATGGAGGGAGTGCCCTTTATGTTACAACTCTCTCTTGGATGATGAATATGCATAGTAGAGTGTGTGGCTAGATTGGCCTCTCCTTTGAAGTCTCTCTCTCAGATGAAAGCTATGCATAGTTGAGAGTGGGCAGGGACTGGCCTCTCCTTTGAGACCACTCTCTCAGATGACAGGTGTGCATAGTTACGTGTGGAGAGGGACTGGCCTCTCTTGTCAAACCTCTCTTTCAGATGATGTGCTCCCTGCTAACAGCCCTCTCTCTAATAATGCACGTGCAGGGCATAGAAAGGACCTTTACTCTATTCACATCTTTACCAAACCGATGGGTGTAACTAGCTGACTCTGTTAAACACTATCTCCAGTAAGATTCTTTCCCACAGTAGCAAGTGTAGAAAATATGGTGTATTCCAAGACCACCTATTCCTTTCTACTTTTCACAAAGCCTTGTAGAATGTAACTTTCTATTCATTACAGTATTTATCTCTTACACATTTACTCTCAAAAACAAAAAACATAATATGCAATCCTACTAGCAGAGTATATAGAGAACCCATCTACTCCTTTTCACTATTCACAATCCCACTAGACTGCTGCAAGATTGTAAAAATTATTTTAAAAAATATACATTTATTTTCATCACAGTAGTTATCCTTTTGAGACCTCCTCTTTAAAGCTAGAGGGACAGCATACCTTTCTGCTGCCCCCTATAGAGCTTTTTTACTTCATTTTCACAACACCTTCAATTTTTCACAGTAAACAGTAATGGTGATCATTTTATTTCTAACATTCCAACAGCCAGCCAGTCAGAGCACTTGCTCTTCGGGGACTCACTGGAGCCTCTCGCTCCCACAAGAGCATCAAGGTTGGCTGGAAAAAAACAGGTCTCTCGATTAATCACGGGGCTTCATTTCTGATTTCACACTTTCGCTGAAGGAATGCAGGACTCTTGCAAGCCCAACTTCTAATACCTACAATTATATTTGAACCTTAATTTCTCCAAAACTACTGAATGGCTATACACCAAATCACAAAAAGCACAATCCGCGGAACAAGATCTAGCTTCCTGTCAAATTTTATGTAATTGCGTTCAGCAGTTTTTCTGCAGCCCTGCCTACAGAAGTCTATGAAGAGTGCATGGAGATTTTACGTTTGTGACCCCCCTTTTTCTATGGCCCCTGCTCTGCAGATCAACCCAACACTTTCCAGGAAGGAGATGAGGTGGATGAATTTTTTTGGGGAAAGTTTTGTGAAGGTTCGTCAAACGGACCAAAGCTATTAGCAAACCAAAAAAACGATCCATCTGTAATGTGTATATATATATATATATATATATATATATATATATATATACATATATATATATATATATATGTATATATATATGTATATTATCTAGTTGCCACTAGGTGGTTATAGTTAGGACCAGGTTTCTTTAGAAAGAGCATTTCTTGTTTTGCTAATAGCTTTGCCACAGGTTGACGAATCTTGACGAAACCTTCCAAGAAAATAAGCCGCTAACTTGAGCTGCTGTCTGGAAAGTTTCTGGGTAATCTATCCAGGAGGGGCTGAGAAAAAGGAGGGGTCTTTATTCCTTTTTACATAGGGATTTTGAACAGCAATAGTGCCAAAACTACTGGACAGAATTACACCAAATTTGGCAGTAAGGTAGGTCCCTGTCCAGAAATCAACCTTTTATGTAGATGTAAATTCATTCTGTAGTTTTTGAGGAACTAACTGCAAAGTAAATTTGTATATATTGGGACGTGGATCCATCGTGATTCCGATGCCAAGCGCCACGAATCAGTGATTCACATTGAGGAGTGTGATTGGCTCGCCGCAAGCTTTTCAGAAAGTTGCAGCCCCCCGTTTTATCTATCAGCAGCGGTCCTGGGGAATGGTTTATGGGCAAAAAACTGTTGTATGATGGGTCACGCATGCCAGAACAATGCATGCCTTAACAATGCGGTCGGAACCACAACTGTATCGTTTCCACGCATTCCATGCATGCCTTTACAATAAATTTCATTGTAAAAGCATGCCTAGTAAAGGCATATGTGGAAACAGCATGCAAAACGGCATGCATGGTTCTGTCATACAACCCCACCACTTGCCCTGGGGCACAAAACTACCACCACCCCTAATACCTAAACTACCCGACCTCCACCGACTCTGACCCCTAAAAAAAAGAACTATCTCAATCCCCACCCCTGCTCCTAAAAACAAAAGTACCCCAAAGCCTAAAAAAAACTATCTCAACTCCCTAAGCCTGCCTCTAAAAACAAAACTACCCCAAGCCCTCACCCGTGCTGAGCCCCTAAAAAAACACCCCAACTCCCCCACTCACCCTAAGCCCTGAAAAAAAACTAACCCAATCCCCCCCCCTGCCCCTAAAAAGTAAACTACCCGACACCCCCCACCACCCTGAGCTCTAAAACCGTCCCCCATATCGGTATATTTCCTTGACCTCCATCCTCGCTAAGCCCTAAAAAAAACTACCCTGACCCTCCCATCCCCTGCCCCTAAAAACTAAACTACCCCGACACCCACACTCACCTTAAGCCCTAAATCCGCCCCTAAAAACAACCTAACAACCCTGCCACAACCTCACTTACTTCACTGTGTCCCCTCCTGATCTTTCCTCCTCTTCTCTCCTCCCTCCTCCCATCCTTCCTTAAACGTTCCCCCTCCCTTTAAAAAATAAACTACCCCACCCTAGACCCTAAATAAAACAAAAACCCAAACCCCCACTCCAGTCGCTTTAAAAATAAACTAGCCCAACCCCCCCACCCTAAGCCCTAAAAAAAATACCAAACCCCCACCCCACTCCTTCAAAAAAATACCCCTCCTGACCCCCACCCACCCCAATCCCTTACTCCACCCCTGCCCTAGCTCCATTTACCTCACTGCATCCTCAGCGTCCTATCCCGAACAATGCATGGCTTTTTCTAAGCTTTAAACACGCATATGCATAGTTTAACACATGGGAGGTTAAGGCACAAAAAAGGCATGCGTTGTTCCGGCAAGTGTGGTTACGCTTCAGTGGAAAACGTCTGTGCTGTTCTCAACGCAAAAAACAATACAAGGAGTCAGAGTAGAGGCCTCTGACCCGATAAATGGAATTAATAGGTTGCTGATGAAATATTTATCAGTTTAAATAGGTGAAAACACCCTTTTTAATGATCATAGAGTCGCAACTCCGTCACAGTGCTCAGCGCCCCCAGTGTAATGTTGCGACAGAGTTCCAAACCCTGACATAAAAGTACAAAATATATATAAATACATATATATATTTATATATATAAATATATAATCAAACATATATATATATTTCACAAACGAGTCACTCCATAACAAACGGGAACCAGGCTTCCTCAAATTCTCGCCGCATGAATGATGTCGGCACCGTCAATCCAAATCCGAAAGATTTTTCTTTATTTCATAATATAAAGTATAAATACATATATATATATATATATATATATATGTATATATATATATATATATATATATATATATATATATATATATATATATATATATATATATATATATATACCATTGCAATTCACTGAAAAAAAACAGGTTACAGGGACGTTATATTTAGGAAATAGAATTTTTTTAAATCAAAGAGATTCACTTAAAACACCAAAGGTTACCGGGATGTTATTGTTAGGCTCACATTTTAAACAAACAAAACCATATAAATTTACCAATTATAGTTACAGTTGCCTCCAGTAACTATAACTCTTGGCCTAAGGTAACTATAACTCGCACCCCACCATGTAGTACCTGAATCTCAACAGTTACCCCCTGATTGGGATATCAACACCATACAGTAATTTGGCATTGAGCAAAGTAGTGGAAAGAGTAAGTTTAAGATGAACTCTCGATTCATCCCACAGACACCTCATGATGCCATTGACTATTTCCATGAGGCAGAAATACAAGACCTTGATAAGTTTAGAATGCAGAAAAATCATCACCGTCAACATTTTAATCTCTCCAAAGAACAATGGCAAGACCTATTGGATCTCAGAAATGATCCCTCTGTGGTGATCAAACCATCTGACAGAGGGGACAATATTGAAGGAACAATACATGAAGGAGGCTCTTAGATAACTAGAGGATAGGACATGATATCATCCAATTTCCAGGACACAATATCTGGAGAGTATCCAGGAGTTTTACAACTTATTGGATAAATGGAGGAACCGGGGAGTTTTGGACTACGAGGAATATCAATTTCTCAAAGTGAAAAATCCCTGTATCCCCACTTTTTTTTATCAACTACCTATGGTGCATAAAAATGCAGATGTCCCACCTGGGCCTCCTCTAGTGTTGTCAAGGGGAGCCTCCTTGAACATACCTCAATTTTTGTAGATTCATTTTTGTTTCCTTTCGTGCGAGATCTGAGTTCTTTTGTAAGATATACCACTGATTTAATGAGAACTTTAGAAAGGTTCCAATGGAATGACAACTTTCTTCTTATTACTCTACATGGGCCATATGTACGAACACATTTTCCCATAGACATAGAATGGGTAAAACCCTTTGCTACATCTGGCCCCATATAACTAGTCTGTACACATGCATTTTCCACCAACAGGGTCTGAAAGCACTGGAATCTTTTTTGAGAAGCAGACCCTTGAAGTATTATGAACATCATTTGATTACTTTGGACCCGATTGCTTTGTGCATAAATTCAACTATATATATTTTTTTCAGGACAACTGTACCAACAGATCCAGGGGACAGCTATTGACATCTGCTACACCCCCAGTTATGCAAATTTATTTGAAGGCTAGTGGGAGAAACACGTGGCCTGGGCTGAGGACAGTGACCCATGGGTGGAGAGTGTTGAATTGTGGGTGTGGTATATTGGCCGAGGAGTACATAGACAGACTAAACAACAACACTCCTAATTCACTCTTCAATAGCAACATAAATTAGAATTTAGTGGTGTTTGTAGACTTACAAATCTACTTGTAGGAGGGGCAGTTACATTCTTTAGGAAGCCCACTGCGGGCAACTCTGTCCTGCACACTAAGAGCCAGCACTCCTATAGCCCAATTAGAAGCATAACCTATGGGGAACTGCTGTGCATCCGGTGCAACTGTTCCTTGCTTTCAGGCTATACAAGAGCAGAAAATGAAGCTTTACTGAGGTTAAAGCAGAGGGGATATTCTAACAGAGTATTGGGCCAGGTGACTGAAACAGCCAACTGCATAGACAGACAGTAGTTGCTATTGCATCGATCTGATAAGCAAGAAAGCAAAGAGGATGTGGTGAGATTGATCACTGGGTTTTTGATGGATTCAGTGCCGCTATATGGTATCTTTAGAAAGAATTGGAAGGTTTTGATGACTGACCATATATTTAGACCGATTTTACCATCAAACCCAATGGTGACATACAGAAGGAGTACATCAATGTGGAACCTTTTCATACACAGTCATTATACTGAAAAGCAGGCTGATTCCACTAAGATAACTGAATTTTTCCCCTGCAATGTAAAGCATGCAAGCGGAGGAGCATAGTGAAGGATTATGAGGTGCCAGGTAAGCCAGCAAGGAAATCCATCACAAAACTATTGAATTGTAATTCGATCCATGTTGTGTATTGTCTGCTGTGTCCTTGTGGATAAAGTATGTGGACAGTACAAAACATGCAACAAAAAAGAGGATATTAGAGCACATGTGTGCTATCAACAAGGCTGATGTGATACCCAGTGGCAAGACATTTTCAAACTGAGAATCACTGCAACAGTACTTTACTGTAATTCTTCTGTATTGACCAGGTCCCCATGGATGAAATAGGAGGTGACAGAGTGGGAAATTTGAGATGGTTACAATCACATTACATCATTGAACTACAGACCAATGTGCCTAGAGGTTTAAACATTGATGCGGATTTGTGGACACACATTGGCTAATTTACAAGGGATGTGAAATGGGTAAACAGGGTGTGACCCTAGGGAACCCGATGGGGGTTAAAAATGTGGTTATGCAATAGAGGAAGGCGGAGGACTGTTACAAATGTGAATGGTGCAGGCTTGCACACAGTCCATTTCAATGGTCCATTTGGGGTTTACTGAGGCTACCATTTCAGGGTTTAATAACTGTATAGTCACTTCATGACAAACATCTCATCAGCAGCAATGATGTTGGGGAACAACGCAACTTGCCCTAGATGAGATTTCCTTGGTGGGTTCATTAAATATTATGGCCCTCATTACAACATTGGCAGTAAATCCCACTTACCGCCGTGCAGAAGACCGCCAATACACCGCAGCGGCGGCGGAATACCACTACAGCTATTACGACCCACAGCCCGGAATCCGCCAAAAACCAGACACCCACACAAGTCCAAAGGTCAGTGATAAACTGGCGATAACAAAACCTCCACCGTCACGCCAACAGGAATACTCCCACACTATCACAACCCACGAATCCACGCGGCGGTCTTTCAACCAAAGTATTCCATTGGCGGTAGACACCACCGCGCTCAAAATACACACACACTTACAAAACACAACCACATTGGACAATTCCAAATACACACACCTGATACACATACACACACCACTCCCATACACTGAATACAATATAAAACACACACACACATCACCCACAAACCCCTACGACAAAAATTGAGAAAGAAGCCCAGAGAGAGACACCACCAGAAACAACACTAGTATCCAAAGGCACACAACACCATCACTCACACAACATCCACGCACCTCAGACAACACACACAAACACATCCCCTCACACATCACAACACACACCACCTCACACATCATCCACACCATGGCACCGCAAAGACACCCCAGATTCTCTGAGGAGGAGCTCAGGGTCATGGTGGAGGAAATCGTCTGGGTAGAGCCACAGCTATTTGGATCACAGGTGCAGCACACCTCCATAGCTAGGAAGATGGAGCTATGGCGCAGAATCATAGGCAGGGTCAACGCAGTGGGACAGCATCCAAGAACTAGGGATGACATCAGGAAGAGTTGGAACGACCTACGGGGGAAGGTCCGTTCCGTGGTCTCAAGACACCAGATTGCAGTACAGAGGACTGGCGGCGGACCCCCACCTCCTCCCCCACAACTAACAACATGGGAGGAGCAGGTCTTGGCTATATTGCATCCTGAGGGCCTCGCAGGAGTAGCAGGAGGAATGGACTCTGGTAAGTCAAATCTTAAATATTACATCCCCCACCCTACCTGCATGCTATCACATACCCCACCCTCATCCTCACCCCATCACTCCAACAACTCACAAATGTCCCACTATCACAACCCACACGTCCCAACACCAAGCCCTGCATGCAACACTAAAGCATGGACACCCATCACCAAAGCATGTCCACTACAGATACTCACACGGACCCCAAACCAATTATCACACAAGGTCCTACACAAGAATGCAAGCACTGGAGTACAGGGTCACCCACCCCTTAGCACACAATGGCAAACACAGATGCAATAATCATACCTGTACACCCTTGCAGGACCCCTACCTAACGTCACCGGACAGGAGGTTCCAGACATGTCCACTCCCCCCACAGAAGAGGCCCACAGTGATGACAGCAGCTCTGTCCAACTAGATCAAGATGACCAGCCCGGCCCATCTGGGACCTCAGGACAGTCGGTTCCCCTGACACTGGCACAAGCCACCACAGAGCCTCCCCCCTCAGGAAACACTAGCACAGCACCCACCCAGCGGGCACATCCGTCTGTCCCCAGGACACCTCAAGCAGCAGTGTGCCCTCCACTACAGGGAACCCAGGCAAACCCACCAACCCAAGAAAATCAGGGACGTGGGGCAGTGGGCACATGGTTCAGGGGACAGAGGCACTGGAAAATAGGGGAACTGGGAGGACTGCTGTGCGACAAGGGGAGGACAGGCCCAGGGAACCCACTCTCCACGAGGCCCTCTCCTACATCATGGGAGCGTACCATCATTCCCAGGAGACGATGTCAACGGTACTGGCCAACTTTCAGGAGACCCAGCGGCAGCAGGAGGAACACTATCTGGGGATCAGGGAGGCACTCAAGTCCATCAACACCACCCTGGTCACCATTGTAGGGGTGCTAAAGGACCTTGTGAACACCAGGAGGGACAATGTGGCACAACAAGGGGCCCCTGACACTAGCCTGGATAATGAACAGTCCACCACCTCTGCCGGCGCTAGTGGATAGGAGGCACCGCCACAGGACCACGACACCATCACCCCACCCCCTGCAGAAGGAGAACCACCCCACTAACGGTCCCTGAGATCCAGGACAAAGACAGAGAACAATGCCAAGACCCCCACCTGGAAATGAGACCCCCCTGAATGTCATCCCTCTGTCCCACTTCGTCACCCTGTCCATCCATCAACTGCCCTAGCTCCACTTCCTATGCCCCTTTGGACAATGCACCTGTGAAACAAATAGACTGGACTCTGCCATGGACAATCCTCCACCATCACCCCAGCCCATTTTACAACCCCCTCCACTATTTTGCACTGAAATAAACACCCTTGAATCACAAAACAAGCTGGAGTCAGTCTGTGCTTTCACAAATGTGTATTTGCAATAACTATGGAATATAGCAATGTCGATTGTATTGTCAACATACCGATGTAACACAGCTCTAGTCCATGAGGTAATATAGCAGAGGTCACACATTGGGACCCACATCTGTGAAATGGAAAGGCAAAGTGACAAGTCAAGGTCCACACACTGGGTGAAAGTGAGAGACATATGATAGGTCTAACAATTGTATTAGAGGTGTGAGGCAGTGACATCTTCTTACCTGTGTCTCACTGGAAGTATTGCTCGATAACGTTGTTTCTGTTATCCTCTTCTACCTCCTCTTCTTCACTGTCCACAGGCTCCACAGCTGCCACAAGACCTCCTTCTGGACCATCCTCCTGCAGAAAAGGCACCTGTCGTCGCAAAGCCAGGTTGTGCAGCATACAGCAGGCCACGATGATCTGGCACACCTTCTTTGGTGAGTAGTAGAGAAAACCACCTGTCATATGGAGGCACCGGAACCTGGCCTTCAGCAGGCCGAAGGTCCTTTCGATCACTCTCCTAGTTCGCCCAAGTGCCTCATTGTAGCGCTCCTCTGCCCTTGTCCTGGGATTTCTCACTGGGGCCAGTAGCCATGACAGGTTGGGGTAACCAGAGTCACCTGCAAATGTCGAGGGACAACAGTTAGACACACACTAACCCTTAGGGACAACCCCAGACCCAGACAACTATTCACACAGTATAGGGTCCTTGTCCTCACCTATTAGCCACACATGGTGCCTCTGGAGTTGCCCCATCACATAAGGGATGCTTCTATTCCTCAGAATGTAAGCGTCATGCACTGAGCCTGGAAACTTAGCATTCACATGGGAGATGTACTGGTCAGCCAAACACATTCATTGAATGGTAGCTCTTCCGGTTTCTGTATACCTGTTCACTCCTGCGGGGGTACCAAGGCCACATGTGCCCAATCAATGGCACCTATGATGTTGGGGATATGTGCCAGGGCATAGAAGTCACCTTTCACTGTAGGCAAAGCCTCCACCTGAGAAAAAACGATGTAGCTGCGCATGTGTTTGAGCAGGGCAGACAACACTCTGGACAACACGTTTGAGAGCATAGGCTGGGACATCCCTGATGCAATGGCCACTGTTGTTTGAAAAGACCCAATTGCCAGGAAATGGAGTACTGACAGGACCTGCACTAGAGGGGGGGATTCCTGTGGGATGGCGGATTGCTGACATCAGGTCTGGCTCCAACTGGGTACACAGTTCATGGATTGTTGCACGATCAAGTCTGTAGGTGACTATTACGTGTCTCTCTTCCATTGTCGACAGGTCCACCAGCGGTCTGTACACCGGAGGATGCCTCCATCTCACCACCTGCCCCAGCGGACGTGCCCTATGGAGGAGAACAGCGAGCATAGAGTCAGCCAACACTGAGGTATTACTAAATGTCATTAGCAAACATTTGTAAATCCTCAATGTGCCTGTTACTGTGTGTATGCTAGGCCTAGATAGGTGTGACGCAATTACTATTAATGCCATGTGGCCCCCTGAAATGGCGGCTGCCTGACCTGTAAGGTGGGACAAGGGGATATGAGGTAACTGCGCTGGCGTTCTACACCGTCGCGGTAGGCGGTCAAAGACCGCAGCGCAATTCTGCATTGGTTAACATTGGACCCTCTGAGTCCCAGGAGCCAATGACGATGTACGCCGGCAGTGACGGTAAGCACCGCCGCGGACGTGACCGCCATTTTGTGTCTGTTCACTCACTTGATACCTGACCTTCGACAGGAGAGGACCTGCACTGCAAGTGCTGCTGTGAACTCAGTCTGTAAGCGACGATGGCTCATGTGTCTGGGGAAAGGGCCCCTGCCTTCACTTCGGAGGAGTTGGAGAAGTTAGTGGATGGGGTCCTCCCCCAGTACACGCTATTCTACGGTCCTCCAGACAAACAGGTGAGTACACTGTGAGCATGTTGCATGGGCAATGCCTGTTTGGAGTGGTGTGGATGGAAGAAACCTGCGGGGGTGGGGGGGACTGAGGCCTGCATGTGAGTGTATGTGTGTCAGGGCAAGGGTGGGAACGTGGGCCAATGACTGTGACAGTCCGGTAGGTTAAAGATTTTCCTTTTCCCTTGTACTATTCCTCTAGGTCAGCGCCCACCAGAAGAAGGATATTTGGCGTTCCATCGCCAAGGATGTCCGGACCCTGGAGGTCCACCACAGACGGAGCACCGACTACCGGAAAAGATGGGAGGACATTCGCCGCTGGAGCAAGAAGACAGCGGAGGCCCAGCTGGGGATGGCGTCCCAACGTGGGATGGGTGCCTGTCGCACCATGACCCCCTGATGTTCTAGATCCTGTTGGTGGCTTATCCGGAGTTGGATGGGAGCTTGAGGGCATCACAGCAGCCACAAGGGGGTGAGTACCGTCACATCCATCTGACTCTGCGCGCATTACGAGGTGTCTGGGTGGGGGAGGTGGGCAGTGGGTTACCCTAGGCCAGGGCGAGCTTTGTAGGCAAGGAGGCAGGCTATGTGGCACCCCAACCCCACCAGTGGTAAGAGCCATCTACACCTAGTCAGGCTCCTGTGACTTCCATGTGTGCAGCAATCGGGCATAGGCCTTGTATCCCATGGGCATGTGATTAATCTAGGAACTCTAAGTGCATGGCGTAGTGCAGAGGGCTGCTGTGTCTGTAGTGTCCGCAACGGTAGTGGTATTGCATGCACTGAACATGTATTTCTTCTGTCTTTCCCCCACCCTTTTTGTGGTCTCCCTGTTCTTGTGTGCAATAGCATCATCAGGCGGAGGAGCAGTGGCACCGGAGCAGGAGGGAGCTGCATCCCACTTGGCTCTGGAGGGCAAGACAACGGAGTCTAAAGCCACCAGTGGGATGGAGGGCAAGGGGAGACCCATGGCGGGGACAGGAGGTGACATCAGCGACAGCTACTCCTCCTCTGATGGGAGCTCCCTTGCGGTGGCGGGCCCCTCTGTGCCCCCCACATCAACAGGTACAGCCACCACCCCCCTACCAGCACCGCCCTCCCAGCAACCCCTCAGCGTGTGTCCCGTGGCCGCTCACCCAGGAGGGTGGGCATCTCCTTCGCCCCAGGCACCTCAGGCACTGCCCCAGTCAGCCCTGCTGCCCTCAGTGAGGAGGCTATCGACCTCCTGGGATCCCTCACTGTTGGGCAATCTACCATTCTGAATGCCATCCAGGGAGTCGAGAGGCATTTGCAACAAACAAATGCATACCTGGAGGGCATTCATTTTGGCCAGGCAGCCCAACAGAGAGCATTTCAGGCTCTGGCCTCAGCAATGATGGCAGCCATTTTCCCTGTGTCCAGCCTCCCCCCTCCAACTTTCTCCACCCAGACCCATTCCCCTGTACCTCACCCTATCCCAAGCACACCATCAGACCAGCATGCACATACCTCATCACACAAGGGTGGCTCAGGCAAACATAAGCACCACACATCCCACAGGCACTCACACAAGCATCCTTCCCATGCAGACATACCAACATCCACTGCCTCCACTGTGTCCCCCTCCTCCACATGGTCCTCCTCCCTCCCTGTCTCGTCTCCACTCACACCTGCATGCACTACATCTTCAGCAACTACCTCCATCACCAGCACGCCCATCACCACACACCGCTCACGTGCACTCACCACCCCCACTACCATTCACACATTCTGTGTGTCCTCTCCCAGTGTGTCTGTGAGCCCTCCTCCCAAAGTACACAAACACAGGCACACACCCACCCAACAGCCATCCACCTCTCAACAGCCTCCAGCCCATGCACCTTCACCCAAATTCAGCAATCATACACCTACAACCACAACCTCTTCCTCCACTCCCAAACCCACTCCATCTACCTGTCCCAGTGTGTCTAAAAAACTTTTCCTGGCTAACATTGACCTCTTCCCTACACCTCCCCCCCACTCCATCCCCTAGGGCCAGGCTTTCCAGGTCCCAACCCAGCACCTCAGCCACCACATCACCGGGCACAGTGGTCGCAGCAACAGCAGGCTTTTGGAGTGCGCCAAGCATCAGGGCAGTCAGTGTGCCATGGAGCGAGGGCAAGGACATTCCGACACCTGCGAAAGTCACTGAGCCCGCCGCCAGCACTGATGCCACAGAGGCCGCCGCAAGCACCGCTGCTACAGAGTCCGCCGCCAGCACCGATGCCACAGAGGCTGCCGCCAGCACCGCTGCCACTGAGCCCGCCTCCAGCACTGATGCCAAAGAGGCCGCCGCAAGCACCGCTGCTGCAGAGTCCGCCGCCGGCACCGATGCCACAGAGGCTGCCGCGAGCACCGCTGCCACAGAGGACGCCGCCAGCACCGCCGCTACTGACACCGCCGCAAGCACCACCAGCGGCCCCGCGACATCCTGAGCCAGTGGCACCACCGCAGACATGGCTGCCATCCCCAGTGGTCAGTCGACCGAGCCTGGTGGTCAGTTCCAGGAGCCTGGAACACCTTCAGTGGAGAAAGGCATCCACTACCTCAGTCCTTGGCAGGATGAAGCACTCTGGGTACAATGGCCCTCCAGAACCAGAGGAGTATCACATACGCTACCTCAGTCCTTGGCAGAATGAAGCACTCTGGGCACAAAGCCCCCTCCAGAACCAGTGGAGTATCACATCCACTACCTCAGTCCTTAGCAGGATGAAGCACTCTGGGCACAAAGCCCCCTCCAGAACCAGTGGAGAAAGGCATCCACTACCTCAGTCCTTGGCAGGATGAAGCACTCTGGGCACAAAGCCCCCTCCAGAACCAGTGGAGAAAGGCATCCACCTGAGTGACTGTGGCTTTGCACTCCTTAGGATAAAACAGTGGCCAAACCTCCCACTGGAGAGACTTGAGAGACTGTGGCTTTGCACTCCCCAGGATAAAGCAGTGGCCAGACCACCCACTGGAGAGACTTGAGAGACTGTGGCTTTGCACTCCCCAGGATAAAGCAGTGGGCAACCCACCCACTGGAGAGACTTGAGAGACTGTGGCTTTGCACTCCCCAGGATAAAGAATTGGCCAAACAACGCACTGGAGAGACTTGAGAGACTGTGGCTTGCACTCCCCAGGATAAAGCAGTGGGCAAACCACCCACTGGAGAGACTTGAGAGACTGTGGCTTTGCACTCCCCAGGATAAAGCAGTGGGCATGGAGCCCCCTTGTGGAGCAGTGGCGTCGTGCACTCATCTGGCTGAGGTGCCCCCCCATTCCCTTCTCCCTGAGGTGCCTGTTTCATTTCGATCTGAAGCCCCTGCAGTGTTCTCTCCGTTTGAAGTCTGGTATCGAGTGTGGGCCTCGCCCATGCATTTTGGGCCCAGTGGTCCACGGACAATAATTGGTGCACTATCCGGACTTGTGTAGTTGGTGTACATAATTGTATATACTGTATTTCGAGTTTTGACTACTGTTTTTTTCATGATTACAATCGTTCAACTCATTTCCTTTTGTCCTTGTGTTCTTGAAGGGGGGCGGGGGTGTAAATGTAATGTTGCAGCATGTATTTGTGTGTATGTTGTTGTGGGTGAGGGTGGGTGGGGGTGTTGCGTGTGATGTGTGTGTGTCACTCTCTTTTCCCACCCCCTCCCCTCTGTTGTAGGTGCAGTACTCACCGTGGTCGTCGACACCATCTTTGTTGCTCCTGATAGAGGAGCAGGAATACCATCGCAGGGAGTATTTGGAGTTCTGGCTTCATGGCGTCCTGGTTCCTCGTGGGGTGTGGAGAGGTGAGTGTTTTCCCTTCCAAGTCCTGTTTCCGCCATGTTTTTGTTCGCATTAGTTCTGCCCCAGAAAAGATGGCGGATTGGCCTCTCATAATAGTGTGGGCGGTAAATTGTCTTCCGTCTGTCTGTTGGCAGTGACCGTCACGCCGTGGCGGTGGGAGTGTTAAAGTGGCTGTCTATGTTGGCGGTTTCCGCAACGGTCATGATTCCATTTTTTTTTCCGCAAGCCTGTTGGCGGTATTACCGCTGCTTTAACACCGACTGCCAGGGTTGTAATGAGGGCCTATATCTATATAACAGGGACACTGTTTTACATAGATTGTGAAACTAGGGAACCCAGAAGCTATGAAGGACGATACAGTGTAACGGAGAATAGAAGAGTGTCTGTTACGACTGTGGAGATTGTAGGCTTGTGCTAGGTGCATCCCAGGGTCCATTCAGGGCTTCATAAGTCTGACCTATCTAGGACCGTGAGGTTTGCAAGACAGTACTTTGATTAGAATTAAAGACTCGGGTGAATAATGTAATATACCCTAAAATAGACTCCTCAGGTGGGCTCTTAAAGTTTCATTCATTTGTTAGAGGACACGTCCCAAAGCACAGGTGTATGATGGAGCAGCAACACCGATCATAGGATTGTTGGAATATGTGAATTAAGGGATTGCTGATTTACTTTGATTTGATTATTATTATTTTTTTTAATATTTGTAACATTATATTTTTTCATATGAATTAAGTATTTGGATCGAATTGTAATCATGGCAATAACATTTGCATTTTAGGCAATAGAGTTTTGCACTTCAAAGTTGTCACTGTGCTCCCTATGTGGAGTCAACAGGGGCTATGAATTGTGAGTGTGTTCTCTATGTCAACTATTTCTGCCTGCTGCCAATGAAATGTCACTATGATGATTAAAATGGCGAATTTAAGCCAGCAAGCTTGACATTGATAAAGGCGCTCTGCCAAACGTGTCAGTCAAGATTTTATGTTTGTACTGGTGATTTACATAAATGCCTATTCCAGTCTCTGTGAGTGTGCGAATTTCTAGTTGTTTTGGAGTATATTTCGTGACACCATTCTCACGTATCACAGCACCAACTGGGAAGAAATGAAGTGGCTTGATGGGATTTGGAGATAAATATATATGTATATCTTAGAAGTGATTCAAAAAGATGATCTCACCAAAGAACAAAAATGTATTTCTACTAATTTCGACTACATTTCAGCTTCTGCCTTCCTCAGGTAGTACAAGATGGTTTGCTCAATCACTGCACAGCTGACACTGCTGGATTTTCAATAAGCATCATGAGTGAAGATTCCAATTGGAATGTGGAATCAATGCAGTCTGGACAAGTCTTCAGATATGCAGAAAACAACTGGTATTATCAGTGATGTTCAGTCCATCTGGATGCTGTGATTTTAAACGGTACATCCAGACATTTTCTCTGATGTCCAACAGTTCTTTCTTGAAAACACGTTCCACAGGGAAAATCTTCAAATCTGATAGTAAATGGTCCCCAAGGTTAAAATGATTGGCTACAGGCTGGTCAAATTTCTGTTTCTGTTAATTATTGCTGATTTGTGGTATGGAGGTCATTCACTGTTTGGCCTACACATTGTTTTTTGCAGCTTTGACGTTGGCACTGAATCACATAAATAATGCATGTTGAGCAACATGTAAGATGCTGTCTTATTCCATAGGTCCTTCTTGTAACAGAGCTAGTTACTGATGATGTTTGTAAAAGGTATGCACATGTGATGCACCTTTTAGAATCACAGCAATGAACTCCTGCATTTGTTACAGCTTGCTTAAGTTCAGCTCTCACAATAAGCGATTGTAAATCGGTAGCTCAGCGATAAGCAATGATTGGTTGTTTTGGATAAAGCTTTTGCAATTTTTCACAAGTGGATAGTAAGGAAATGTTGTTTGTATTATATTACTGTAGTTGGGAGCTGATGGATGATAGCCAACCACAAATGGGATTCTGTCACTCTTGTTTCTTCTGTTGGTATTCCAAATAAGTGCTTCCCTAGGTAACTGCAAAGACTTGTCAATTTGTTGCAGAAGTATATGCAGAGGATAGCCTTGCGTTTAAATAATGTAACAAGCTCCTGTAGATTGTCTTTACAAGTGTCTTCATTGTGGTAGATGCATCTTATTTTGAGTGCTTGGCTGTAGATGATGCTGAGTTTAGAGTGGTGTGGGTGACATGAAGTCCAGTTTAGATACAAATGAGCATTTGTAGACTTGTGGTACAGGTCACTTATAATTTTTAGTTCATGAATGGTGAGTAACACATCCAGAAAAGGGAGATGAATCCTCTGTTTAGTATTGCTGCCAGTGAATTTGATGGTTGGGTGGATACTGTTGATAAAATCTGTAAATTGCTCCAGAGTTCTGCTTCCTGCATTCCATATTATAAATATGTCATCAATGTATAGCCATACCAATGGTTTGATGTTAGAACTCACAAGTATATAGTCCTCCAGTTTGCCCATGAAGATATTTGCATAGGAAGAAGCCATCCAAGTGTCCATGGATGTCCCTTGTGTCTGTAGATAGTGTTTACCATTGAAGATACCATTGTTGGATTTAAGGATAACTCTTGCAAAGTTGGTAAGCACATTTGTTGATGGTTTTTTCACAGTTCTTTTACTAAGCACTTCAGATAATGCCATAAGCCCATCATCATGTGGTATGTTGGTGTATAATGATGTAATATGAAATATAGCCAGAAGAGTGTCATCATCAAATGCGTTGGATTGGTTTAATTTTTCAGTAATCTGAAGAAAGTGACTGGTGATGGAAGTTCTTGGACAATGGGCTGGAGTTTTAGGTTGACAAATAAAAATAGTCTCTCAGTGGTTGTATCAGTGCCAGAGATTATGGGGTGGCCAGGATTGATCATTTTGTGAATTTGGGGAAGCATATAAAATCTTCCAGGTCTTGGTTTGGGGTGGACAAGTATATCTGCTGTTGTTTCATCAATGAGGTTTAAGCTCCTGTACAATGCAACCATGTTCTTGATTTCTTTGTTCAAGTCTTCTGTGGGAACAGTTTCTAAAGGTTTGTAAGTGTTGGTATCCATCCGTTGTCTCATTCCCTTCTCAATATAATCACATACTTTCATGGCAACCACTGCACCAACTTGTCTTCCGGTTTTATAATTACATCTGTTCTCTGTTGAAGGTGGTGGAGAGCTTTTTTTTCCTCTCTGGTAATGTTATCAAAAATCCTTTTAGGTGTTGATTCTTTGATGAGTTTGTTAATGAATAAAATATATGTATCAAGAACGGGATTTCCACCACATTGAGGAGTCAATGATTTGGGATGGTGGAACTTCTTAAATGGATCTGGACAGTAGCTTTGCAGATCAACATTAGAATTATTGTTAAAGTATTCTGCATGTCTGCATCTTCTCTCAAAGGTTTTTAGGTCTCTCTTAATGTTGGCTGTGTTATGATCCTTGGGTACAGGACAGAAATAGAGGCCTTTGCTCAAGAGGTTTAATTCACCTGGTGATAGCAGTCCTCCAGTTAAGTCAATAAGTGTATCTGATGTCTGGAAGGGTTGTAGCTGGCTGGCACTATGCAGTCTATTATATATATATATATATATATATATATATATATATATATATATATATATATATATATATATATATATATATATATATATATATCTTTTATGAATTAGCTGAGCCTCAGGATAGGGTCCCAAGGCCAAAATCAGCAAGGGGAGTGGGGGCCACGTTGCCCCCCTCCTCTTTTTCTATTTTGGATTTGCTGGTCTCTGGGGATGAGGTCCCCGGGGTCACATTCTGACCAGAAAGAGGGGTCATGTGCCTCCCCCATCCTTTCATGAATTTGCAGGGCCCTGGGGGTGGGGTCCCAGGACCAAAATCAGCCCCTCTCCTTTCACCAATTGACTTGGCCCAAGGGATGGGATCCCGAGGCAAAATCGGCCCAGTGAGGGGGTTGTCTTCATATTTTGTTTTACAGTGAACTATGAATACAATAGTAAGACACTGTTAATGGTTATTTTATGACATGTTTATTTTTTTTGCTAGTGACACTTATGTTACCTGACGTTAAGGTAATAAATGTACTAACTACCAGAACACATGTCAGAGAAGTTGTGTTATTACTTACATCTGAAATGGTTGTGCGTGATTTCAGCTCTCCTTTGCCTGCCCTCTGCTGCACTGGTCCTGTCTGCTGGCTGTAGTGGGGGTATGGGATCATCATCCTCATCTGAGTCTGCATCAGATATTTCCACAGGTATGCCCCTGGTGGTAACTATATTGTGCAGGATCGCACATGTAGCCACTATTCTACTGTCGTGTCCGGGCTGTACTGTAGTGCCCCTCCACTTTTGTGGATGCACCGGAAGCGACTCTTCAGCAGGCCAAAGGTACGCTCCACCACATTGCGGGTTGCCCTGTGTGCTGAATTGTATCTCCGTTCTGCTGGTGTTGTAGGATTTAGGTAGGGCGTCATCATGTAGGTGCGCACTGCGTAGGCACTGTCTCCTGGAAGGAACAGAGGGTATAATGAGTAAGTGAGCCATCTGATATCACAACGCCATCAATGCACCAGTGTACAGAGGGACAATACCTAGTAGATATCCTTTACCAAACTCCCCAGCTAGCAGTCTTGTGTGAATCCCGCTGTGGCGAAAGATGTACAAATCATGTGTGCTCCCTGAGTACCTGGTCAGGAGATCAGTTAGGATGTAGGAGGCATTGCATATCACCTGTATATTCATGGAATGTTGGTATTTACGATTGCGGTGCACATACTCTGTGGCCGATGGTGGACAGATTGCAACATGTGTCCCATCTATGGCACCTAGGACGTGGGGGAACTCTACTATCTGGTAGAAATCTATTTTTGTCTGCTGTATTTCCTGTGGGGGAATCTGATGTACTGGTGTATCCAACTCAGCATGGTGTTGATAAATGCATTGAAAAAGGGCACTCTGTGATACTCCTCCAGCTGCTGCTATGACCCCTTGATAGCTCCCTGAGGCAAGTAGGTGCAGGGAGCATAATACCTGCACATGGGTGGGTATGCTATTTGTCCTATGTGTTGAGCGCTGCAGTATGGGTTGTAGCTCAGCTATCAGGTCAAGTATCACGGCTGAGTCCAACCTGTACTTATCATATATCTCCTCCTCAGTCTGGTCAAAAAGGGTAATGCACACTCTGAAAATGTGCTCCTGTCTCCTCCTCCCTCTCCTCAAACCTGCCAAGATCCTCATTCTCCTCACCATGACGTAGAGTGCAGCCATTGTGGAAAAGAGTCTGAGGCATTCTGGGCCTCTTTATATAGGTTGCACCTGGTTACCACCTGGTTTCACTCCATGGTAATTTGCATGTGCAAAAGGCTATTCTGCGAAAATTCGCAATTTGCGAATTTTTGATGCATCGAATTGCGACATGGTTTTGTGTGTCGCATTTTGCGTCTCGCAATTTCCGACGTGAAATACTGAATCAGTATTTGCGAGTCGCTACTCCGACTCGCAATTTGCAAAATGCTAATAGCAATTCGGTATTTTATGTCACAAATTGCAAGACGCAAAATGCGACATGCAAAACCATGTCAATTCGCAAACAATCGCAAATTTTGCGATTCCTTGTTTTTGGCCTGCGAAGGCCTTTCATGCATCGCAGACCACGTTTTTGCATTCGCAAACGGCCAAATTCTGCGATTCGCACCGTTTGCGAATGCAAAATGGTTTGATACATCTGGCCCCAAATTTTATAGGGGGGTAGTGTAATGTTGCAGCATTATGGAATTGTGGGATGCATTTTCCTTGTGTAAGTGCAGGATTGCCATCTAGAAGTCCCAAATGCCTACTTCACATCCCCTTCGCCTGTTCCAAAGAACCTAAACCTCTTCAGGTGACACGATTAGCTCTGCAAATGTCCACACGTATTCCTAATGGACTCTAACCATTTTCAGGTATATTCAGAAGTGTATTTGAAAATTAATTCCCCGACTGTGTCCTAACATTAAAATGTTCTCTAAAAGTATTGCTCGTTATAAAATATTCTCTCACAGGTTACGAATTTTATTTTGAAATCTCTATTAAAGCTTTTTCTAAATATGCAATTTTGGGTGACAAATCTTTTTGAATACTAATAATTTTCTTAATAGCTTATACCGAAGCACTCACTACAAAATAGTCTGAACAGTACATTTAAAGTCCAAGAATTCTCAGTATAGATGAAGTAATCCAGAATCTGTTTATTAGTGAATGTAGAAAAATGGCTCCTTGTTGCAGTTACTATCCACTGTGACCAGGGAAAGTCCTTTAGGGCTGGAGCTTGTGTTGTGCCGCCCTAAGGGACCCCTCACCTAACACATGCACACAGCCATTGCCGATTGTGTGTGTTGGTGGGGAAAAAAAGGCAAAGTCGACATAGCATCCCCCTCAGGATGCCAGGAACACAAAATACTGCCTGTGGCATAGGTAAGTCACCCCTCTAGCAGGCCTTAAAGCCCTAAGGCAGGGTGCACTATACCACAGGTGAGGGCATAGCTGCATGAGCAATATGCCCCTACAGTGACATTGTAAGTACAGAGTGGCCATATTAAGTATATGGTCTGGGAGTTTGTCAAAACGAACTCCACAGTTCCATAATGGCTACACTGAATACTGGGAAGTTTGGTATCAAACTTCTTAGAATAATAAACCCACACTGATGCCAGTGTTGGATTTATTAAAACATTCACACAGAGGGCATCTTAGAGAAGCCCCCTGTATTTTACCCAATCCTTCAGTGCAGGACTGACTGGTCTGTGCCAGCCTGCCACTGAGAAATGACCTTCTGACGCCCTGGGATGCGAGCCTTTGTGCTCTCTGGGGCCAGAAACAAAGCCTGCACTGGGTGGAGGTGCTTCACACCTCCCCCCTGCAGGAACTGTAACACCTAGCAGTGAGCCACAAAGGCTCAGGCTTCATGTTACAATGCCGCAGGACACTCCAGCTAGTGGAGATACCCGCCATCCGGACACAGCCCCCACTTTTGGCAGCAAGTCCAGGAAGATAATGAGAAAAACAAGGAGGAGTCACTCCCTCAGCCAGGTCCACCCCTAAGGTGACCAAAGCTGAAGTGACCCCCTCCTTGGAAAATCCTCCATCTTGTTTTGGAGGATTTAGCCCAATAGGTATAGGGATGTGCTCCCCTCCCCAAAGGGAGGGAGCACAAGGAGGGTGTAGCCACCCTCAAGGACAGTAGCCATTGGCTACTGCCCTCCAGCCCCTAACACACCCCTAAATTTAGTATTTAGGGGTAACCCTGAACCCAGGAAATCAGGTTCCTGATGACCCACAAAGAAGAAGGACTGCACACCTGAAAACCCTGCAGAGAAAAAGGAAGACGACAACTGACTTGTCCCCAGCCCTACAGGCCTGTCTCCTGTTTCAAAGAACCTGCAGAAGAAAAGCGACGCATCCTGCAGGCCCAGCGACCTCTAAAAAACCACCAGAGGACTGCCTGTATCACAGAGGATCAAGAACTCCTGTGGACAGCGGCCCTGTCCAAAGAAGAACAGAAGAAGAAACCTCTTCCGAAGGACTCCCACCTCACTCCAAAAGCGTGAGTCCCCACCACTCTGCACCCGAAGCCCCTGGCCCGTGTCCAAAGAAAACAGTGACCCAGAGAGGATCCCCAGGCGACTCTGATGACGTGTCCACCCTGGGGTAACCTCTCTGCACCCCCATGACGATGCCTGCAGAGGGAATCCCGAGGACCCGCTGACCGGGTTTGCCCGGGTCAAAGACACCCAACGCCTGGAAGAAGCACTGCACCCACAGCCCCCAGGCTCGTGAAGAACTGACAACCATGCAGCAGTGACCAGCAGGCGGCCCTCACCCTTTCCCAGTCGGTGGCTGGCCCAAGAAGCCCCCCTGTGACCTGCCTGCAATGTCTGAGTGACCCCCGGGTCCCTCAATTGAAATCTATTGCAAACCCAACACCTGTTTGCCCACTACACCCGGCCACCCCTGTGCAGCTGACTGTGTGTTTTGTGTGCCTACTTGGGACCCCCTAATGCTCTACTAAACCCCCCTGGTCTGCTCCCCGATGACATGGGTACTTACCTGCCAGCAGACTAGAACCGGAGCACCCTCTGTCTCCATAGGCACCTATGTTATTTGGGCTCCTCTTTGACCTCTGCACCTGACCGGCCCTGTGATGCTGGTGCTGGGTGTCTGGGGTTGACTTGAACCCCCAGTAGTGGGCTACCTATGCCCAGGGACTGAACTTGTAAGTGCTTTACTTACCACATTAACCTAACTGTACTTACCTCCCCCAGAAATCGCTTATTGCCATTTTATGCCAAACTGTGTACATTACTCTTTTGATTCAAAGTTCCAACTAAACCTATGCAAAGTACCTTTCACTGAATGTACTTACCTGCAATCTGAACATTGTGGTTCTAATAATAAATTAACAAAATAATATTTCTCTATATAAAAACCTACTGGCCTGGAGTTAAGTCATTGAGTGTGAGTTTTCACATATTGCTTGTGTGTGTACAACAAATGCTTAACACTACCCTCTGATAAGCCTAACTGCTCGACCACACTACCACAAATAGTGCACACTATATCGTATTTTGATATAGTATATACAGAGCCATCTTCATACATTGGTGGATCAGCGGTGGGGTCTAAGACTTTGTATTTGCTGGACTACTCAGCCAAGACCTGATCACACAACTAAATTCCAAAATTGTCATTAGGAAATTTTATTTGGAATTTTGACAATTTTTCCAAAATTTTAAAAGTCCTGCTAGGACCTTGTGTAAGTCCCTGTTAGCATCTCTTTTTATGTTTAAAAGTTTTGTAAAAGTTAGGATTTAAGTACTAGAAGTAGTTTTTAGTTTCTTAAAAAGTAATCCCAACTTTTAGAGACATAGGCCCTCATTCTGACCTTGGCGGGCGGCGGAGGCCGCCCGCCAAAGTCCCGCCGTCAGGTTACCGTTCCGCGGTCGAAAGACCGCGGCGGTAATTCTGACTTTCCCGCTGGGCTGGCGGGCGGTCTCCTTCAGACCGCCAGCCAGCCCAGCGGGAAAGAGGCTTCCACGATGAAGCCGGCTCGGAATCGAGCCGGCGGAGTGGAAGCTGTGCGACGGGTGCAGTTGCACCCGTCGCGTATTTCACTGTCTGCGCAGCAGACAGTGAAATACATTTAGGGGCCCTCTTACGGGGGCCCCTGCAATGCCCATGCCAGTGGCATGGGCACTGCAGGGGCCCCCAGGGGCCCCGCGACCCCCCCTACCGCCATCCGGATCTCGGCGGTCCGACCGCCGGGATCTGGATGGCGGTAGGGGGGGTCAGAATCCCCGGGGCGGTGCAGCAAGCTGCGCCGCCGCGGAGGATTCAATGGGGCCGCGGTACACTGGCGGGACCCCGCCAGTGGTGCCGGTCCGACCGCGGCTTTACCGCCGCGGTCGGAATCCCCATTGAAGCACCGCCGGCTTGTCGGCGGTGCTCCCGCGGTCCTCCGCCCTGGCGGTCAAAGACCGCCAGGGTCAGAATGAGGGCCATAATAGGTAGCTCAGAGGATATGGTGATGGAACTCAACCTCACCTCTTACTTTCATCTAGGGATGACAGAGCTAAGGACCCTCTGTAAGCTAAGAAAATTGAAACTGGTTCCAACCCTACCAAGGTCAAGCTCCAGGAGCTCTTGGCAGAGTACACCAGAGACCATCCCACTGAGGGGGAAGACCTCCCCTCAGATGAGGAAACATTTCGGGATCAAGAAGTATAATTCCCCCCTCCTACCCTAACTATGGAGACCAGGGTTCCAAGACCCCTGTCTCCACAAATCAGACTCAGAGACTCTGGTTCTTCCACAGGGGAGTCCAGTTCCTCTTTGAACATTGAGGGCAGCCTCAATGAGGAGGACATCCTTTTAGCAAGGATGGCCAAATGATTAGCCTTGGAGAAACAGTTCCTGGCTATAGGAAGGGAGAGAAAGGAAATAGGTTTAGAACCCATAGATGGTGGCAGCAACAAAATAACTAGGGACAGAGAGTATTCTGACACCCCTAAAATTCTTAAAGGAATTGTCCCCAAATATGAGGATGGTGAGGACATCAGCAAGTGGTTCATAGCCTTTGAGAGGGCCTGTGGAACCAGAAGATTAAAAAAGTCTCAATGAGGAGTTCTCCTTTGGGAACTGTTTACTGGTAAATTTAGGGATAGGCTCCTCACACTCGGTGCAGATGCTGAATCCTATCACCACTTGAAGGCTACCCTGATTGAGGGCTTTGGATTCACCACTTAGGAGTATAGAATTAGGTTCGGGGGGCACACAAAACATCGAGCCAGACTTGGGTTGGTTTTGTAGACTACTCAGTGAAAACACTGGATGGTTGGGTAACTGGAAATGAAGTGCATGACTATGATGGGCTGTATAGTTTGTTTATGAAAGAACACATTTTAAGTAACTGCTTCAATGAAAACTTGCATAAATATCTGGTAGACCTAGATCCACTTTCTCCCCAAGAATTGGGAAAGAAGGCCGACCACTGGGTCAAGACTAGGGTAACCAAAACTTCCACTGGGGGTGACTAAAAGAAACAAGTTACAAAGCCTCCCCGGGAGAAAGTGGGTGACCGTAGGAAGTTGGCTCTGTATGCACTATTTCAAAGTAAGGAATAGTATGCACAGAGTCCAAGGGTTCCCCTTAGAGGTAAGATAGTGGCAAAAAGAGATAATTCTAATGCTCTATTTTGTGGTAGTGTGGTCGAGCAGTAGGCTTATCAGAGGGTAGTGTTAAGCATTTGTTGTACACACAGGCAATAAATGAGGAACACACACTCAGAGACTATTCCAGGCCAATAGGTTTTTGTATAGAAAAATATATTTTCTTAATTCATTTTAAGAACCACAGGTTCAAGATTTACAAGTAATACTTTAAATGAAAGGTATTCCACTTAGGAACTTTAGGAACTTTGAATTAGCAAAATAGCATATACAGTTTTCACATAAATGACATATAGCTATTTTAAAACTAGACACTGCAATTTTCAACAGTTCCTGGGGGAGGTAAGTGTTTGTTAGTTTTTGCAGGTAAGTAAACCACCTACGGGGTTCAAAGTTGGATCCAAGGTAGCCCACCGTTGGGGGTTCAGAGCAACCCCAAAGTTACCATACCAGCAGCTCAGGGCCGGTCAGGTGCAGAGGTCAAAGTGGTGCCCAAAACGCATAGGCTTCAATGGAGAAGGGGGTGCCCCGGTTCCAGTCTGCCAGCAGGTAAGTACCCGCGTCTTCGGAGGGCAGGCCAGGGGGGTTTTGTAGGGCACCAGGGGGGACACAAGTCAGCACAGAAAGTACACCCTCAGTGGCACGGGGGCGGCCGGGTGCAGAGTGCAAACAGGCGTCGGGTTCGCAATAGGTTTCAATGGGAGACCAAGGGGTCTCTTCAGCGATGCAGGCAGGCAAGGGGGGGTCTCCTCGGGGTACCCACCACCTGGACAAGGGAGAGGGCCACCTGGGTGTCGCTCCTGCACTGGAGGTCGGATCCTTCAGGTCCTGGGGGCTGCGGGTGCAGTGTCTTTACCAGGTGTCGGGTCTTTGAAGCAGGCAGTCGCGGTCAGGGGGAGCCTCGGGATTCCCTCTGCAGGCATCGCTGTGGGAGCTTAGGGGGTCAACTGTGGCTACTCAAGGTCTCGTAGTCGCCGGGGAGTCCTGCCTGTGGTGTTTGTTCTCCACAAGTCGAGCCAGGGGCGTCGGGTGCAGAGTGCAAAGTCTCACGCTTCCGGAGGAAAACGTGTGTTGTTTCAAAGTTGCTTCTTTGTTGCAAAGTTGCAGTCTTTGTGGAACAGAGCCGCTGTCCTCAGGAGTTCTTGGTCCTTCTAGATGCAGGGTAGTCCTCTGAGACTTCAGAGGTTGCTGGACCCTGGGAATGCGTCGCTGGAGCAGTGTCTTTAGAATTGGGGAGACAGGCTGGTAGAGCTGGGGCCAAAGCAGTTGGTGTCTCCGTCTTCTCTGCAGGTTTTTCAGTTCAGCAGTCCTCTTCTTAGGTTGCAGGAATCTATCTTGCTGTGTTCTGGGAGCCCCTAAATACTCAATTTAGGGGTGTGTTTAGGTCTGGGGAGTTAGTAGCCAATGGCTACTAGCCCTGAGGGTGGCTACACCCTCTTTGTGCCTCCTCCCTGAGGGGAGGGGGGCACATCCCTAATCCAATTGGGGGAATCCTCCATCTGCAAGATGGAGGATTTTTAAAAGTCAGAGTCACCTCAGCTCAGGACACCTTAGGGGCTGTCCTGACTGGCCAGTGACTCCTCCTTGTTTTTCTCATTATCTCCTCCGGCCTTGCCGCCAAAAGTGGGGCTGTGGCCAGAGGGGGCGGGCAACTCCACTAGCTGGAGTGCCCTGGGGTGCTGTAACAAAGGGGGTGACTCTTTGAGGCTCACCGCCAGGTGCTACAGTTCCTGCAGGGGGAGGTGAGAAGCACCTCCACCCAGTACAGGCTTTGTTACTAGCCACAGAGTGACAAAGGCACTCTCCCCATGTGGCCAGCAACATGTCTGGAGTGTGGCCGGCTGCTAAAACTAGTCTGCCTACACTGTTAGTCGGTTAAGGTTTCAGGGGGCACCTCTAAGGTGCCCTCTGGGGTGTATGTTACAATAAAATGTACACTGGCATCAGTGTTCATTTATTGTGCTGAGAAGTTTGATACCAAACTTCACAGTTTTCAGTGTAGCCATTATGGTGCTGTGGAGTTTGTGCATGACAGACTCCCAGACCATATACTCTTATGGCTACCCTGCACTTACAATGTCTAAGGTTTTGCTTAGACACTGTAGGGGCATAGTGCTCATGCACTTATGCCCTAACCTATGGTATAGTGCACCCTGCCTTAGGGCTGTAAGGCCTGCTAGAGGGGTGACTTATCTATACCTATAGGCAGTGTGAGGTTGGCATGGCACCCTGAGGGGAGTGCCATGTCGACTTAGTCTTTTTATCCCCACTAGCACACACAAGCTGGCAAGCAGTGTGTCTGTGCTGAGCCAGGGTGGCATAAGACATGCTGCAGCCCTTAGAGACCTTCCCTGGCATCAGGGCCCTTTGTACCAGGGGTACCAGTTACAAGGGACTTACCTGGATGCCAGGGTGTGCCAATTGTGGAAACAAAAGTACAGGTTAGGGAAAGAACACTGATGCTGGGGCCTGGTTAGCAGGCCTCAGCACACTTTCAAATCATAACTTGGCATCAGCAAAGGCAAAAAGTCAGGAGGTAACCATGCCAAGGAGGCATTTCCTTACAGTGACACTCCTAGAAATAAAGAAAAAGAGTCCTCTGTAGGCCCCAAAAAAACCTGTCCAGGTGGGTGTGCCCCAGACACATCCCAAAACAAAAGTGGGTACCAGGGTAACAACTGGGATGCCACTAAGGCATGGTGCCACAACTGTAGACAGACAGGGCACAACACCAAGGACACTTCTTGTCCCAAAAACAAACCCCCTAGCGAAATCCCGGTGGTGACCAGTGTGGGCATTATGGCTGACTCCTCAGATGAGGAGGTCCTCATAGCTTTCAACTGGAGAAAGGGCCCAACAGGTGAGTTATAGATTCCAAAGGGAAGTAGACACTTCTACCATCTACTGGTGAATGGAATCCCAGCCACTGCCCTGAGAGACACTTGTGCCAGTCACACTATTGTGCATGACAGGCTGGTGCTCTCAAGCCAGTACAACCTAGGTGAGACGCCAGAGTAAGGGTTAGCCCAGACAAGGTCACTAATAGGCCTGTGGCTTTAGTGCACCTAGAAGTGGGTGGGACTTTTGGCTGGAGAAGGGTGGTAGTCAGTACAGACCTCCCTCTTGATTGTCTTCTTGGCAATGACCACCAAGAGGTTGGTCAGAGTCCAGAGAGGAACTGGTCCAGTGCCAGTTCTCTCCCAAGGATTCTGGAGGTGCTGCCCCTGCAGAATCTGCAAATGGGCCCCAGAAGAAAAAGAGGAAAAAACAATACAGGAAAGGTGGACAACATTTAGCCAAGGTTCCAGTAGGCCAAGGAGTTTCTGCTCCAGTGGGGGAGAACCACAAAGGTGGCACTGGTAAAGTCCAACCTGACCCACAAGAAGTCCTAATAGTCAGGCAACTGTTAAGCATGAGTGGGTGGCTCTTCAGCTAACAGAAGAAAGAGTGGAAGAAGGGTGTTATCCATAAGAAGTAGCATCCCCCCACTCTACCACAGCAGACAGGCACCCTGACCCCAAAGAAGTCTGTAACTTAGCCCCTTCCCTTTTTGGTGAAGAGCTAAAGGTGTGGTTCTGGACACTGACAGCCGTCAGTGGCCTGTTCTGGGTGTTGGCCTTTATGGCTGCCCTGTCCTTGTCATGGTGGTCTGACCCCATACCAAATAGCAAGTTAGGCCCCCTGACCCTGTTGGTCGTGGTGGGGTTACTCCAGCTGTGGGCAACCTCTTTGGGTAAGCTAGGGGTGACCCTGGATAGAATAGGATTAGCAGAGCAAATAAAAAGAATGGATGAAGACATTAAAAACATAGACAAGAGGCAATTCAGACTGGGTCCTATCACTGTGGAAGTAGGTCAGTTCCCCAGAGGGAATGACCTAAGCAGGAGGATGTAAGGCAGAGTAGGCCCTGCAACAAACCAGCCTGTTTTCCCTACTCTTCCTCGTCTGACGGACTAGGAAGACTCTGCCGGCTGTGGCAGAGGATCCTGGCCTGTGGGCTGGGGGTCTGTTTAGGAAAATGGCTCCTTGTTGCAGTTACCCCTACTTTTTTCCTGATATTGATGCTGACTTGACTGAGAGTGTGCTGGGACCCTGCTGCTAACCAGGCCCCAGCACCAGTGTTCTTTCCCTAAAAATGTAAAAAAATACACAATTGGCAAACCCCTGGCACACAGATAATTCCCTTGTAAAAGGTACCAGTGGTACCCAGGGCCCTGTGACCAGGGAAGGTCCCTAAGGGCTTCAGCATGTGTTGTGCCACCCTAAAGGACCCCTCACCTAACACATGCACACAACGATTTCATATTGTGTGTGTTGGTGGGGAGAAAAAGGCAAAGATCGACATGGCATCTCCCTCAGGATGCCATGAACACAAAATACTGCCTGTGGCATAGATAAGTCACCCCTCTAGCAGGCCTTAAAGCCCTGAGCCAGGGTGCACTATATCACATATAAGGGCATAGCTGCATGAGCGAAATGCCCCTACAGTGTCTAAGTCTATTCTTAGACATTGTAAGAACAGTGTGGCCATATTAAATATATGGTCGGGAGTTTGTCAAAATGAACTCCACAGTTCCATAATGGCTACACTGAATACTGGGAAATTGGTATCAAACTTCTCATAATAATAAACACACACTGATGCCAGTGTTGGATTTATTAAAAAATGCACACAGAGGGCATCTTAAGGATACACCCAGTATTTTACCCAATCCTTCAGTGTAGGACAGACTGGTCTGTGCCAGCCTGCCACTGAGAGACAAGTCTCTGACGCCCTGGGGTGACAGCTTTGTGCTCTCTGGGGCTGGAAATAAAGCCTGCACTGGGTGGAGGTGCTCCACACCTCCCTCCTGCAGGAACTTTAACACCTAGCAGTGAGCCTCAAAGGCTCAGCTTCATGTTACAATGCCCCAGGCTACTCCAGCTAGTGGAAATGCCCGCCCCCTGGACACAGACCCCACTTTCAGTGGCAAGTCCGGGAAGATAATGAGTAAAACAAGGATGAGTCACCCCCTCAGCCAGGTCCATCCCTAAGGTGACCAGAGCTGAAGTGACCCCCTCCTTGGAAAATTCTCCATCTTGTTTTGGAGGATTTAGCCCAATAGGGATACGGATGTGCTCCCCTCCCTTTAGGGTGTAGCCACCCTCAAGGACAGTAGCCATTGGCTACTGCCCTCCAGCCCTAACACACCCCTAAATTTAGTATTTAGGGGCGACCCTGAACCCAGGAAATCAGATTCCTGGTGACCTACAAAGAAGAAGGACTGCTGACCTGAAAACCCAGCAGAGAAGAAGGAAGATGACAACTAACTTGTCAACAGCCCTACCGGCCTGTCTCCTGCTTCAAAGAACCTGCAGAAGAAAAGCGGTGCGTCCTGCAGGTCCAGCGACCTCTGAAAAACCTCCAGAGGACTGCCTGCATCACAGGGGATCAAGAACACCTGTGGACAGTGGCCCTGTCCAAACAAGAATAGAAGAAGAAATCTCTCTGGAAGAACTCCCACCACACTCCAGAAGCGTGAGTCCCCACCACTCTGCGCCCGACGCCCCTGGCCCGTGTCCAGAGAAACCAATGACCCAGAGAGGATCCCCAGGCGACTCTGACGATGTGTCCACCCCTGGGGTAACCTCTCTGCACCCCCATGACGACGCCTGCCGAGGGAATCCCGAGGACCCCCTGACCGCGATTGCCCTGGTCAAAGAAACCCGACGCCTGGAAGAAGCACTGCCCCCGGACTCGTGAAGAACCGACCACAATGCAGCAGTGACCAGCAGGCGGCCCTCATCCTTGCTTAGTCGGTGGCTGGCCCAAGAAACCCCTCTGTGACCTGCCTGCAATGTCTGAGTGACCCTTGGGTCCCTCCACTAAAATCTATTGCAAACCTGACGCCCTGTTTGCCCACTGCACCCGGCCACCCCTGTGCAGCTGACTGTGTGTTTTGTGTGCCTACTTGGGACCCCCCTAGTGCTCTACTAATCCCCCCTGGTCTGCTCCCCGATGACATGGGTACTTACCTGCCAGCAGACTAGAACCGGAGCACCCCTGTCTCCATAGGCGTCTATGTTATTTGGGCTTCTCTTTGACCTCTGCACCTGACCGGCCCTGTGTTGCTGGTGCTGGGTGTTTGGGGTTGACTTGAACCCCCGATAGTGGGCTACCTATGCCCCAGAGACTGAACTCATAAGTGCTTTACTTACCACATTAACCTAACTGTACTTACCTCCCCCAGGAACTGTTGAATTTTGCAGTGTCCACTTTTAAAATAGCTTATTGCCATTTTATGCATAACTGTGTACATTACTGTTTTGATTCAAAGTTCTAACTATACCTATGCAAAGTACCTTTCATTGAATGTACTTACCTGCAATCTGAATCTTTTGGTTCTAATAATAAATAAATAAAAGAATATTTTTCTATATAAAAACCTATTGGCCTGGAGTTAAGTTACTGAGTGTGTGTTTTCACTTATTGCTTGTGTGTGTACAACAAATGCTTAACACTACCCTCTGATAAGCCTAACTGCTCGACCACACTACCACAAATAGAGCATTAGTATTATCTATTATTGCCTCTGTCTAGCCTCTTGGGGAACCCCTGGACTCATATCTCCTTTTGATATAATATGTACAGGGCCAGCTTCCTACAGTGAAGTTTTCCGACATCCATCAAAATCTTAAGATGTAGGTAGAATGGTGCATACAAAAGAATATAGAGAGCTGACAAATGTTTAGTCTACTCAACTTTTTCACGGCTGATCAATTAATTTATATTTGAATTTAAGTAAGGCAAGAAAGCAAGAAGTGAATCTCTGTTCTGTAAAAAAAAATCTGCTAGTGCAGTGTGTGTTGCTGTTACAGACAACTGTGGCATACTGAGCTGAGAGTTGCACAGAATATGACAGTTGAGGGGGGCTATGATAAGCCCTGTGGTGTTTTTGTGTACTTTGGGGGCACGCTGGCTCTATTATTGAAGTGCGCTTTTTAAATCAGGTTCGGACATGGGTGCTTGGCGTATAACAAGGCTTCGGCTCACCGGGCGTGCTCCTGTATCGTTGTCCAGAGGCATCCCTAATGTCGCCCGCTAGCCGCGCCTACTTTATTAACTGGACCTCACGTGACCAACAGTTAACCACATTACAGAAAAGCTTCAGGGGAGATAATTGGAAATACCCTTACGATGAAACCCCACATGGTAGTGATCGCGACACCATTACATCACGGGTGCAACACTACAAGCCCTATGTGGTGAAGTCTCCTAGTCTCCGTAATGTATGAACATTTACAATAATAGATCAACCTTGAAAAAGTTTTAGTAGACGAAACACGTGTCAGCTGCCTACGATCATTTGTATGCACTATTCTACCTACATTGTAAGGATTTGATGGCTATTGGGAAGACATCACTAATAAATTGACTCTGGATTACTTCATATATACTGAGAATTGTAGGACTTCATATGTGCTTTTCGTACTATTTTGTGGTGAGTGCTAAATTGTGGAGCTTAATGTCGAGGAGGGTGGTGACTTTTATCCCAAGATTGAGGGTACAGGACCCAGACCAAAGGAGGTAAAATCTTTGGATGATCGAAATATAGGGATACAATATAATATTGGGGTTCTGCTCCCACACCCCGACCCTGCGTAAAGTGACGTGTAAAACCTTTAGGCACTCCTGGCTTTTTAGGTAAGGGCATGTTGCATTCTGGAACTTGTTTTACGTTTGTCGGAGTTCTGGTAAAAACAACTATCAATATGCAAAGTCTTAGATGCCAACACTGGCTAAACGTGTTACATATAGGGGTGAGTGGGCTTGTGGGAGAAGGGGGTACTTGGCAATTACAGAAATTTTTCCCCCTGCAAAGGCTCTTGAATTCCATTATTGTCGCCTTCTGGAGCCTTTTTCGTGTGGAAAAAAAACGCAAGGCAAGAGGTCCTGTCGCTGTACAAGCTGGGGTCTCCTGGCACCAATTCTCCTCTCTCCTCTCCTTGCTTCTTTGTGGGAGGAGCTATTGGTGTGAATCCGCCGCGCGCCTACTTACCCCCACCGCCCTCCCCGACAGACCTGCGGCCGCCGCAGAGCGCGCACGCGAGACACAGGCGAGGAACCCAGCAGAGACGCCGGTAGGATTGTGCTGACGCAGAGGCGCAGTTGTAGCAGAAGGCGGAGCTTGCGCTTGCTGCCTGCACCGGCGTTCCACAGCGCGAGCTGTCAAAGTGACAAGCTCGCGACCGCAGGAGCATCAGCTGCTGTTCTGCCTGGCTCGCGCTTGAGGAGAGGGGCACGGGCTGGAGGTAGAGGAAGGGGCGCGCGAACATACATTGAAGATTCTTTAGCTACCGACCGTACTTGTATCAGATCCGGAACCTGCCAGCTACTTCCTCTTCCCACGGTTTACATCACAGCCAACAACCTGGAATATCCCTTACCCAAGGCACCAATGTGCATCCGTACCAGCGATATGAGCCCTGCGTAAGCTGCCTTCTGCAGGAACCTTTACCCCACGGTGCCTACCTGTCTTACAGCCAGGAGCAGTCCCGCATCTTTCACTCCAGAGTGCCAGCCCGCATTGCAGCCAGAAGCAGTGAACGATCCGTCACACCTGCGACAAAATCATCCCCATATTACCATCTTGCATCCCAACCAGGAGTGCAGCATCACCTGACTCCCCTGCATCACCCTATGCCCCGGGGTACACTTCAGCCTGCATCACAACTAGAAATCCGCAAACCTTGCCACACCCGACGCATCCTGCAGAGTCAGCCAGCTTGAACCTTAAGCAGGTGCCCCCTGGACCTACCACGCCTGCTTCCTTTTCGGAACCCACCCCGGTTCACATCTGGAGCCACTGAAGGAGGAACCGTCACGCCTCTATCACTCCATTGACCCTGAACATCAGCCGGCCTACCTCAGCCAGGGTTGCTACATGACCTGTCACACCTAATCCGGGGTGGAAGTCTGCATTGCAGTTAAGAGCACTACAGTATCTCTCCCTCGTCCGCAGCACTCTCTGGGTTCCGAACTGTAGTCCAACCAAGAAACCCACAGCCCTGCCAAACTTGTGGCATCCTTCCTTATACAATAGTACAGCTTCGTTCGTTTTATAACTACCCTTCTACTAATGTATCTCTGACCTCTTTGGCCTTAAAACATCTTTGGTTCTTATCTAGTGCACCACCTCATTCGGACCGATATTGGATAAAGGGTGCGCTGTTACTAGTAGACCAGAATCAATTTTCTGCATTCCCCAAATGTGATCCTCGGCAAAATACTCATAACTCTTTATGCCCAGTTTACCATATTTGCCAACTTTGGAAACGCCTTAAGAACGGCTAAAAGCCTACATCAAGTGCTATGTTAATAGAGAGCCCGGCTACATTGGGCGTCATATTTCCTAGAGAGCTTTAGATGTGCTAGGGTCTGCAGAAGTAACCCTGCCTTCGGGTACCACCTCTGCCCCTATCCCTCCCCTTTGCCCAGTCTGCTGATATCCTATCCCGTTGAACTTCTCCGACGCATAGTCCTCCCTCTGGCACCAGCTTCCTTCTCTCATTGGTGTTCAGCCACCTGCCCCTTCCTCCGCGCAGGCTCCGCCCCTTCTCTCGTTCTCCAGGAAACCGGTCCAGAGGAAGGCACCTCCGACCTGTTGGGCACCGTGACTACTGCACCTGCGGCGAGGACACTCCATCGGCCCTGGACTCCCTCCTGGCAGAGCCGGAAGATTTTGAGATTTCTTTTCTAAACGCCTCTAGCTTTTGATTCAATCCCAAAGCGCCCGGCCATGCCGTGCCCCCAAGTCCCTGTGTGCTAAGGCCGCCTCCGGGGACCATGGATTGTTGTCTGCCCGCTTCTGGCTCTCAGCTGAGAAACCACCCCAACCGTCAATGGAGGAAGAGATTGATACCCGCAAAATCAACAGCAGTTTCCTTCGCGACCACAGCTATGCAACCGAAGGTAACGACACTGCCGCCTTGGGCACCTCTGCGGGGGGCTCCGGGTGCTTGAGCTGCTCTGATATTGGCTCGCCTAAGGATTTTTGTAGATTGTTGGACATGTGTTCACCTCTGAGCACATTGTAAATGTTTATTGTGTCTTTATGTGGCGCCAACACAGTCTTTTGCCCTCCCCAGGACTCTTTAACTTAGAGGTTCGTTAGCAATCGATGACCCACGTCGCAGTTGAGTGAATCCAGCTGTACCCACAATGGATCATTTGATATCACTCGAGTCTTAAATATACCCATTAAAGTCAGATTCAGTGACCAGCTGCCCACTTTATTTGAATTCTTAGGAATGTCGAATTTAAAAGTCTCCTATGTACTTTGACTGTTACGGAGGAGTAGCTTCCATTGGTGCAGCAGGTGCAGTGGCACCATGACCCAGAGGCTTGAAGGCCCACTGATTCCTCGTTATTGCTTTGCTTCACAGTTGAAACAGAGGTAAGAGGGTCTTTAACTTCCCTGCACTAGGGGCCATGACACACTAGCTATGCCACTGCTGACAGAGTGCAGCAAGAGCAGTGGCATCGGAGCCCAGAGGCCCGAGGAGAACCTTGCTTATTGTTGTATTTTATAATTCAAACAACAACCAGAGGGTGGGTTTATTTCCTTTCTTTCGTGAGTAGGGAGGGTGCGGTTCACTGTAACAAAGATAGAGGTGTGGTTTTGTGATCCAATTACTAATGGTGGATCGCGAATACCTGGTTTCTTGTCCTGAACCTTCAGCCATGTTGAGAGGCCCGTGTCCAAGTCACTCATTTGCCTCTGATCCAATAGCTGCCAAAACCGGGGGGCGTCTAGCACTGGGCAACAGTCAGTTACGCGTCACTCAAGCAATAACTGGCTAGCCCCATATTAAGTACAGACGCGTTTTGCAGGCTCTGATTCGTAGTGTACTCCTTTCCACCAGTACAGTCACTGGGAACGGCATGCCCTTTGGCTAGCAGCCGACTCGAGAACACTTGCCAGAGAGCAGATGAGGAGACAACGAACCGCACGCGTCTCTAGTTGCGTCCATTCTAAAGGATGCGTTGACTGCTACCTGTGGTGTGGTGCGTCGTTCTGTTAGACATGGAACCATAATATTAGTTAGGGGCTTGACTGAGAGCGGCAGTCTTTGTAATGTTGTTAATGAAAGAAAGAGTCATTTTGGCTGTCAGGCATACTGATGACTTTTGGAAGCCCTGAGTACACTGCATGTTTGCCTTACATCTTAAAAGCTCCAACAAAACCGAGCGATTGCGCATGCGCGCTGGAAAATGTAATGGCAAACAGTAGGCTCAGATTTCTGGATTAACCAAAGGCGGATTAGAGCGCTCTCAGACTCTATTACACGCCGAGAGGGCGTTTCCACTGGTCCTTTCAGTTGATATAACATCTCTTGTGTAATGGCATCGGTTGGGAAATCTGACCACTGCGCCCAGCTGGGTGTGCTGAGTAGCTAGGGTGACTGAGCCCAGCAGTACTTAACTTGTGCTTGTTGTTTCCAGTGCTGAGCACCGGCACTTATTTTTGAGGGCCGGGGCTTATTCTTTTGCCTCCAGCATTTGCTGCTAGCAAAAGACACAATTGGAAAAGACGGAGGAAGGGAAAAACAAAAAACGTCACAAAGGGAGAAAGTAGAAAGCTGTTAGAGTGAGCTGAAGGGGCAGGGAGTGGCTTTATATGGATTGAAGAGGCCCCGATATGGCTTCAGGTTTACGCCGCCTCGGTATTCCATGTTCCCACATTTAATTGCAGCAGCTGCGTGTATAAACGGAGGAGGGCATTGGGCACCGGCACATTTTTATTTACAAATTAAACACCGGAGCCAAGGTGTTGACTTCTAAAGCACCCGACTCTCCGACTTTACCTGCTCATTGTCATTTTACATTTTTAAAAGAATTTGCACCGCGTTATGGAAAATGGCGACTAGTGGCGTGTTATTGTGGACATTACGTCTAGTGCAGGCTCGGGGCCTTAGAGACGTTTAATATTGTTTTTAGTGCATGTGTATAGCACAATCCCACTACTTCTATAGTTCCGATGTGCTTGTAGGATGTGAACGCCCTTTACAGTTCGAGCATCCTCGCTGGCTGGAGTCAGTGGTCTGGTGGTTTTTTGTATTTGCTTGTGTTTGGTATTCTTGGAAAGGCAAATATTCTAAATAGTGGTCTAATGACAGCGGCCTTTGGTTTTAAAGGGCAGTGACCAAGGCATGACAACTGTGTGTTCTGGACCTTTGCATCAGACTTTTCGGGACATAAATGACAGCCTTGTAGCTCAATGGTAGACTGGCTTGACTTGAAGGGATTTTGGAACATTTATATTAAAGCTATCTAGATGGGCATTAAAGGCACCAATCCTCAGTATTAAAAAGGTTCTAGTTAGATTCGCGTAAAAGGAGTTGAGGGTGGAATTCTAAATCTAATCCCAGCTGCTTAACTCATCTAGACACTGTGATCTTGGTCAAAGCACCTTATCTTCTTCCGCTGATCCTGTCAAGATTGCCAGTAGCATGTGCTGTGTGAAATAACTTGAAATACAAGCCAAGTGCACTTTAACAACAGTGAGTTGCTGTTTTTTTTTTTTTTTTTTTTTTTTTTTAATGTGGGCATTTGATACCTGAAGGCTTGCAGTTGTTTGCTGGGATACAGATTTGCAGAGTCGTGTGTCTCATTTTTTGCCAAAAACTCCAAGGAATGGCAAAGATCTGATGGCCATCAGGCGTTAGTTGTGGAGTTTTGTGTAACAACTGCAGTTGCAGAACGTAGTCAACGTCAAGATGAACACCGTGTTATATAATCACACTTAATTGCTCACCGTGATCATTACAGGGCGGATGCTTCTGCATTTGGACTGCTGCATTGTTGTTGGGGAATATGGGGTTTATTTTTTGATGCAGTAAAGTCAACCCTGTTCACACTCAGTGACTTTTACTGATGTAAAGCTCGGAGAGGATTTTTCAGATGGGAAGGTTTCTGTCAACTTTCTGTGCCAACATTCTGCACTAGTGATGCAGCCTCAATGAAAGATTAGTGTCGTTGGGGCGCTTGCACCGCAGGAATCCGTCGCACTAAACCGGGAGGATCGGCAAAGGCGTGATGCGTGTTGAATAAAGGCCCGTGTCGGTGCGCTTCCCCGATCCTCCGCCACGTCTTCGTGTTCGCAGAGCTCAGGCGCCCCGGGAGCGGCAAGAGTTAACAGGGCTGAGAGGAAGTGTGCACGACTCTGCGCTGGGAGCTGCAGCCTCACTGCCGGAGCCCGGCCACGCTGTTCGGTCCTCCAGAGCTGAGCGCACTGTAAACACCAAAATGCCTCCTCGCTGCGCTGAAATCTCCTAACAACCGGAAAGCGCGCCTCCGACGTCGCCTCCCCAGAAGGTCCAGGTTCTGAGGTATTCCCTCGTCACACAGTCGCTAATCGCCGCTGGGGTTCTGAGGAGACGAGCCAGCGCTAAAAACAAGCCTCGGCTTTTTTATTTCCAAGGGCTTTGTCTGGATTTTCTATCGGAAGGTGCTTCTTTTGGGATGACATTTACGGTCCCAGCTGACAAAAACCCACAAATGTTCGTAAAAGCCGAGTAGGGTCTTCTGCCGAAGGCGGTTTCCGAAAAGCAGCCCTGATGAAAAGCCTGTTGGATTTAAGTGAGTACTCACTCGATTACACATTCACGATTCATGCGGGCAGCGTCTCCTCTGAGGCAGAGAAATGTTTGGGAAGGTGGACAGACCAGAGGCTTGCTCGATGCAGCAGACCGCCATGTGCAAAAGGGATTCACCGTTTTCTTGTTTGTAAAACAAGGGTGTTCTCTCCTTTGTGGTGTGCCTGATGCCCAGTGTCCGCCGCCATGTGTAACACATGTCCCTGTCTGCATGGGCCCGTCCACGCTTCATTGCAGGCTTGGCTGGGAACCAAACCCAGCCTTGGCAGCTATTATAAAATCAGCCCAACGTTGCACCGTGCCGCGGGCTGGGGTGGGATGGTACACATTGACGTGAGGGTGTGCTCATTGAAAAACAGCATTTTAGAAAAATATTGAGCCACATGGTGCAAATGACACCTGCATTTTCAGCTATTTTGGCTAAGCATTTCCGTGGGTGTATCATGGTGGCGTACCCGGCTCATACACCAAATCCATTAGTCTGCAGCCCACTGGAAAGTACCAGAAAGCCTTACTGGCCTTGGTTGCACCGTCTTAACGTGTTGGCGTCTTTAGGTGGGTTGCATGCATTGTTAGCCAGTCTCAATGGAAAGTGAATCCATGTTTCCAAAGGGACTCCAAACCATTGTGGTTTCGCTGAAGCATCTGTGTCTGCATATATTCCATCCACTCCTTCTCAATTTAAATCGGACTCTGTTTGAAATGGTACAGCTTCGGAAATGTTATGAGAAGAGGTGCAAGGACTTAGATATATATATGCAGTGAAGAGATGATTGGGCAGAGAGGTGAGACTGGATTTTAAATACCCCAGGCGCATAAATACAGTGGGACAGATGCACATATTTCAGCAGAGTACAACACAATGTTATAGGATATGATATTTGGGTTAGAGGGAGTGTCTAGAGGAGGGGGGTGGATCAGGTCAAGAGCATCCATCATAAGGGCGTTCATTAGCGCTGATGCACGGTACTGCCTTTCAGAAGCCCTGTGGCCTTGTAAGTAACAGTACAGGTAAAGCACCGAACACATGAGTAATTCCAGGGCAGCATCAAGGTAGGGCTGGAGACCCAGAAGTGTTTACCGATTTTCAGTGGTCATTGAAAAGGGCTGTGTAGATCGATCTATACTAGTGACTGTGTAAAAAAAAAAAAAAATCTACTTCTGTTCCTCAGGTATGTTGATGTTTCTTTTCCAGGGCAGCAGTAATGCCTCATGGAACTTTCTCCCCATCAGTATTTTTCGACTCACCCACCAGAATCTGGTATTTTCTTTTTACAGCTTCTCTTTTCCATTTGAACATTTAACAGCTTCCATGGAGATTCCATGACACTAAAACACAGCTGACACGGTAGACTCTGCACCAAATATGAACATGCTTGATGACCCTCTGCAGGAACCTAAACAATTCTGTCTGGCAGCTTCTTGAAAGGTTGTGTGTCATCACCGCCCCTTTTACACCAATCCTTTGTCCCCCAGACAAATCACTAATCATTCCCTGAACCCCATTTCCATTGTATTTTTAGGAATGTGATTTTTAAGGAGCAGATTCAGCACCTATTTCCTTTAGGTAATCTGTAAATTTAACTCCTCAAGACTTGGCTCTTCCAGCAGTAGCAGCACTCTCCCCCCTCCCCCCAGCGCCTTGAAACCCTCACGGGTATGTAGCGCGCTTTACAAATTGATTGATTGACTTGTACCTGTCGGGGTGCAGCACTTCCATACTATACAAGTTAAGAAGCAATATCTTGCAAGCAGGACATGCTGTTAAGTATTTACCTAATGCAGAGTAATGTCGTTGTACATCAGCAAATGTGATACTATTATCTACCATATCACACATGCGCACACGCACCTACTTCTCTCCCTCCCACCCACCCTCTTCTCTCTGACCTCCTGTCCATCCACATTTGACCTACTAAATGCAGAGAGCAAGTAAGAAGGAATCTTATGACGTCTATCTCTTATTTTCGTTTATTATAATTCTCTTATGCCTTTTGCTAAAATCTCTGGATCGGAACGCATCTGATCAAAAAGTAGCTCTTGCAGGGGCGGTCCTGTGGCAGAGTAGCCAAGTTATTAGGCGGGGTTGACCCTGCCCGCTGAATGTCATATGTAATGCCTCGTCTCCTCATTAGAAAACAAGGCACAGCACAATTATCGGATGTAGGCATGCAGAATCAAAAAGGGAAGTGAATATTGATTTCTACGCTTTTTGCAAGATCGCGAGGGTAGCCTCTACGGTATTGGAAAATTCCTTTCCCACTTCTATTTTTCAATAAGTTAATTGATGCAGCACCTAATGTAAAATTGAGAAACGGTAATGTATGCTTTGCAGGTCTGATGTGAGCGCTGAGATTATCCAAGCATGGTAGACTACAGACTGAGATTGCACTACATGGCAATTGATCAAATGCTGTCTCTGAAGGGCCAGCAGGGCTGGAGAAGAGTGGTCCACGAGCCAGGTGGCATATGATTGAAACCGCCCCAGCTCTATCAGTCCATTATAGAAAATAGCCTATTGGAAAATCTCCCAGATTCCCTACAGACTGGCTGTTACTGTCATCAGAATTGATTAGTCGACGCATGCTGTTGTTAGGGTCAGCAGGACTTTTCGAATATAGACAACATGGTTCTGTTCAATTGGGAATGCTACATGTTATGTTATTATGTTTGTTAGTAGCAACTGACACCTGCTCTCCACTACCAGCAAAATGACCACCCATCTTATAAGAAAGGTATTGCTCTGCCCATGCAACATTATGCCCATTGAAATCCCCAAGCAGCCAGCTACACATCTCCAGCCGCCTTCAGTTTAGGAAAGTGGGTAAGAGGACATGCACCCTCACTGAGATGCAAACCTCAAATAACCCAAACAAATACCTGCTGCACACAAGTTTATAAGGTAGGCCACTAAACAGCCCGTACTTCAAATCCCATTCGTTTGGCCAGGGCATAGCCACCGGCAGTTCCTCACTAAACCCCACCTCGCTTGGTAAACGCACAAACACCTCTACACCAATGAAATAAGAGGCAGAGAAGATGGTGAGCATGTGTTTTTCAAAACTTTGTAATAGAAATTACACACACAGGTCATCTCAATAGCATGAAGGTGCTAGGTTCAAGATTCAATACCAGTGCAGCCAGGATATACAGTGTTGTCCACAGACAAGGAAGGTTTTATGGACACCTTATGAAACCTTGAATTTAGACAGTGACAACAGACACGCATGGTAGATGTTTGTCTTGGTGAGAGGTGCTTAAGAAGATATTGGTGTACCACACAAGAATAGTCACATGCCTGCAAACAGCGAAATTAAGCGTTTGCTTATAATTTGACAGCTCAATAGTCTGAGCCTTGAAAGCTCATTGCTCATTAAAGCGGTTGAACACTGAAACAGTCATGCATGGAAGATATTGTTTACAACAGTGATTCTCCTACAAAAGCATGATCAAGTGGAATGATTGTAGACTCACTGAGGCCATTGTGCAGTGGAACTGTAGAGCACTGAGGCCAGTGTGCACTAAAGGTCTTTTACACAAAGGCTCATCCGCAATGTAAATTTGGTGACTGATCCAAGTGAATTCTGCAAGTGCTGTGCGCTGAAACCATTATACAATATTTTTTGTGCACTGAAACCAGTATGCGCATAGGTCACTGTGCTATGTAGGTATTGTGTACTGTATCTACTTTATTAAAGCCTCTGCACACCAAATCTATGTTGAACGAAATCTGTTGTGCATCCTTTGTACCATGAAAGCATTCTGCTACAAACCAATGTATATTAAAGCTATCGTGCACTGATTTGAAGCCCTTGTACACAGAAGAATTTTATGCATGTAGTTGTCGTGTCATATTAAAAATAAGTAATTGCCTTCAGCACGTACATATGCATGCATGTAATGCTCGGCCCAGAACCAGAAGGTGATCTAGCTAGCTACAAACCCAAGAAGATCCATCACTAAACATCATACTAATCTACTCTAACTTCTCTAGCCCTTATCCAGCATTGCTCACTTGTAAATCAAATAAAACACCACCACATTCAATGGCAAGAAAGCACGTTTGACTCCAGTTAATGATTAATCCAGAACAGTTAGGGTGGCTTACGTTCAAGGTTGGTCAAATGTATAAGCAGGTGAAGTGGTGTGAAGTCCCAGTGCTGGGATAATGCCATAAAACACCACTTCATCGTCCCCTTGTTGAGTTCTACTGAGTCGTAGGCTAAAGAGTGAAAGCAGTATGAGCTTTCTGTTTGGGGGAATCCCATTTAGGCAGCAAACAGCCACCTAGTCAGTGTTGGCCATGAGACACCAGCCCACCTAATGGCCTCCATAGATTACACTTTTAGATGTAATTGGGTTCCATCTCCATATTTTCAGACTGGATTTTCGTGGTGATAAAGAAATCTCAATGTAGATAACTTTACAGATTGAAAAAGGCAGATATATGGTGTAGCTGTAGCGGGCACCAGAAGGAAATGAGACTCGGCCAAGCTTGTCCCATCCGCCATCACATTCTGAAAATGATCAGATGCAAACCACATAAGGTAAGTAGCACTATCCACAAGCGAATGTACTGTATCCACATTAAACTCATGATAATTAATGCTCATTTCCACTGAGAGATCCAACAGAAGATGATTACCTTCAGCATGCCCAACATATTATCCATAGTTTGAAAGGTAGCCCTGTCAGGGCCGAACCAGCGGCAATGCATGCTTCATACAAATTCAGATATACCTACTACTCTTTCGTATCCCCAGGACACCAGTAATGGGGCAGAAAACAGTTAAATCACCCCTGGAAGCAGCGATATCACTTGATCCAGGAGGGCCCTTTGCCTGGATGTTATATTGACACAGGAAGGACAGCAGTTACTGAGTCCTGTCCACCGTGCTTCATTGTTGCTGCTCGTAATAATAATTCCTCAGTGGCAACAGGATCAAAATGTAACCAGCAGTGGCCTGTCTTGGGGCCAAAGGTTGAAAGGGAATAGGCAACACTGTGTTTACAGATAATTTGTTGGAGTTCATGATTTTTATCGAATTTGCAAAATAGTAGTCTCCCGGCACTTTAATCTAATTAATCTAAAACAGTAATGGAGATCCCACCAGAGGATTTGAAATGTCTTCTCTACAGTAAGCATCTAACGACTATGTCTATTTGCTTAATACACTCCATTCTAAATATATAAGGCCGTAAATTAAAACTTTTTTTCAGCAAGTCTTCCAAAGCCTTCTGATTGGCTAGGAACAAACTTGTCCCGTGTTTCCACAGACAAGTATACTATTGAAATTTCAGTTGATGAAACCATTGTGTATAGCAGGAACCAGTTTTTCGAGAAGACACCCGTGATATCCTTACCAGCACTATGTGAGATCTCATTCAACCATTGTTGAACTGGAATTTCATTTAGAAAGGGTAAGAGGAAGGTGTGGATTTATTGTTCTCGAAGATGCCAAATTGTGAGCGGTGGGCATAGGTGGGTGTTCCAATAATGCTTTACTGCTCACAGCACATCAGCCCCCTTACAGGAGTCTACAAGCTGCAACAGAATCATCACTACACACTCCTATTTGGAAGTAGGTGTTTCAAAACATTGATCAGCACACCGCTCCGACATTATGGAGAGTGTATGCTCTGGAAAGAGCACTCATTATTTTCCACTATTTGTTGTGTTGGACACAGTCTTGTAATTGGAAAAGTAGATTGATGCTTTTATTTGTGATTGGTACTCAGGTGCTTGCAACATCTTCTGTTGGTTACCGTTAAACACATCATGCAAATATTATATGGCTTCACAAGTTCGTTAATTGCTTTTTGACCTATGATACCTAGATATTACATTTGGTGGACATTGCATTTCTGGGTTTTTCATATGGCTTGATATCATATCACACACTGAAAGATAGAGCAGACAGACTATTTTCCAGTAGAGTGAAGGTTACATGTGCTACCTGTCAGAAATTATATTTACTGTTCATTTTGCTTTCTTGGCCACTCTGGTACTTAACTGCAACATCAGCATTAAATATTGCATTCCAAGATACGCAACAACAGAGAAAGGGATAGCTTTGGCTGCTGAATACCAAAACCCAACCAATTCGTCCATTACATTGGATCCAATTAAGATATGGAAACGTTTGAGGTGAGAAAGTTGGTATATCCATTCATATGGATGAAGATTTGCTGGAGACATTTGTGTTTAACTTGAAAATCCCGTGCTTGCAACAACGTAGAGCTGCTGCAGCGGATTAGCCTTCTAAGGTTGTTAAAAACACTACCATTCTATTGGGCAATAGTTACATAACCTCAAGAGTCAACTCAACTTCAGGCTGTACCTAGGGCCTATGTAGTTATGCTACTGCGTAGTCTACCTAAGAGCAGGGCATTTGACGTAAGCAGAGACCCATGTTTTAATTTTGCTCAAGGATGAGGCTTACATGAATTGACTGCCTCTCATCAACCACGGAGAAAGAACTGTATCTACAAAATTGCACTTGAAACGTGAAGACCTGCTCTGTCAAAGGTTTTGGAGGCTTTTAATGGCAGGCCTTTCTTTGACCTTGCTAAATTAGGTAACTATTGATTTTTGGGTCACTAAGACTTCTACATCCAGATTAAGGTTTTTGCCTGGAGACATAATAGTTAATTTTACATCCTGTCGCCTTCTAACTTGGTCAAACGATTCCTTTGCTAGCTTTCTCAGTGTTGATAGGACGAAATTAATTCATTCTCTGGGTGACACTTAGAGGGCTTAGAGAAATAACTGGGTTATTTTGTATTTGTTATTATTGTCGATTACAATCTCATCTCTAGTGAAAAGAGTTTTTGGTGGTGGTTTGTAATCCTGTGCTTTTTGTCATCACTTAGTGATATACTAAGACCCTCATCAGGGTGGCTTGGGTAGTGGGTGGCGTTTTCTTCATTTCTGAAGTTATCAATAATAGGGGTAATTCTGGGAGCGGAGAAAATGTGGACCATTATAAATGGAACCTTTAGGTTCAACTACGAAAGGAGGATGTACCAGTTTGATGTTTTAATTCCAAGTTCTAGTTCTTCTGAGAAATCCAAGTTTTGTCCCAGACTTTCTCCAATTTTGACTGAATTCAGCAGCCAAACAATCCAAGCAAAAGTAAGCCGTATTCTCTCTGATAAGCCTGGTAACTCATGTTACTGACTCCAGTGGATTAGAAAACTCACTCCTATTGAGGGACAAGAATCTTCATTTCATAAGGCAGTCAATAGAGTGGATTGGAGAAACGTTCACCTGGGTACACTCAGTAATGTGGTTTTTGAGTGGGATTTTGACGTTTAGTGACAGGTTTTGGAGTAAATTGAGCTAGTTTAAAATAAGTTTAAAAAACGTAAGAGTACATTTTATCTTTATAATTTTACTAAAAAGCAGGGTAAATATTTCCATTTATATCCATCCAAAGAGCAGTTTGGCAAACTGCGATATTCACCAGCTATTGACCTATATGTGACATGGGTAGATAAATATAATCAAAAAGCTTCAGAGAACAAGTGATGAAAAATCTATCCACACATAATCTGCAGGCTTAATTTGTCACAGCAATCGTGAGTGTAGTTTGAGGCTCGATTTTGGACCTGCGGCCCACAGTTCCTGGTGGTATTGCCGAGCCTGACTGGTGAAAATGCCAATCCAGATTCCCTCTGAACAAAAACACAAGCCACGCCTGACTAGTTTTGACCTACTTAGTCCTTGTCCGCGAGGTATAGCTTGATCTCTGTAGAACTATGAGCAGGGTACAGCATTATGAGCACAGGGCCCACATCTGGGCATGCCTGTCACACTTAGGGCATTGAACCGTGGAAATCACAAGAGAGCTGGGTAGCATGTTGGCTAAAAGAGTCAGCGTTTGTGTTCCTTTTCAGAGTGGGCCTGGCTTGGCAGCTTGGGCAGTGCTGTTCTTATTGGGGCATGACAAAAGCTGATTTGCATATCACTGGGCTCCCTCTCTGCAGTGGCTCACAGGACAAAAGTGATTGACTGGGATGTGGCCCACGCGATTACCAGTGGCTGAAAGTTTTTGTGGTCATTCCAGCCACCACCTTTGTGTTTTACGTGGCCAGCAGTGGCAGTCTACATTTAAACTGTTCCTAAGCTGTTGGAATGCATCAGCAGTTACACCATAAATGCGAAGTTCCTAAATTGAACCCAGCAGGGCGAAGAACAATGCTGTGTATATCTTGCCTGCCTCCGTATTGCTCACAGGAGAGGCCTGCTCAAGCTTTGTTCCTCGAATGCTAGATTTGTAACAGCTCTTAGCATAACATTTGCGTTTGTAGCGTTTGAGATGGCCATTATGCATATACATTGAGCGTCGCTCCACATTGGCTGCCCCGGGGGCTTCGCCGGGCCCTTCGATTGTCTGCGCCCAAGCTGCTTTGCAGCAATTCGGGGAACTCGGCGGAACGGTGTACACTGCCGAGCACGGTTTTGCTGATTAAAGCATCCATTATCCCTTTTAATGTCAGCAAATTACTGTCAAAGAAAACCATTCAGAAACCAATTGCATCCCTCGAAAAACGCATGAAACTCTTCGGCGGGACAGGAAGGCATTAATATTTTACCCACTCAGTTAGCTGCTTCATTTGAAGCAGAGTACACAAATGGACGCTTTGCGATGCTGCCGATTCATTACGATGTTGTTGTTGTTTTTTTATTTATTCAGTAAATGTTTGACGGGAAACCGTTTAATTTAAAGATTTAAACAGCTGGCACTGACAACTGAAACGGTTATTTGGTTTGCACGCGACTCCAGTCACCAAGCGCTTGGCTGTTCTGTTGGGGAAACGGGGTCGTGCGCAGAATCCGCGCCATCACTTCACCCCCACGTGTGGCATCTGCTAAGTGCTGGAGCTCACACATGGCACGTTCCTCCTGCTTGAAGTAGCGCCAGGTCGACGCTTCCCCTCACTACAAGGGAAGGCATACAAATATACCCAAATATTCGAGAACTAGATAATGTACTGTTCAGTTTCTGAATATAAACACAAGGTGTATATATTTTGTGATACAGTAGCAACAAGCTGAGGCACTCAAACTACAGCCATGATAGTACACACATGTGAAACACGTCTGCATGCTCAGTAGTCAGTAGGACAATAAAATGACAGGTAACTCCAACATACAGAAGGCCAAGAAAGACTAACCTTTTTTCGCCCTTTTGCTCCAGAAATAAGTTAAGTGCGCTGGTGCCCCTGATTTGATGCCAACACAGTTTCCGTAGCAGCTGTGGAATTGTCTACATTTTACTGTGAGGTTCTACTAAAGTACGGTGTCTGTGAAAGGCCACCCCAAAATCTGTTACAGATAGAGACCAACCATATGCAAATTAGTTCTTCTCCTGCCTAAAAGAGAGAGTTGGTCTTGGACCTGTAGGCCTCATCCCATCTGAGTGCCAACAGCCGCCTCCTTAGTTCTCTCTAAATGATGGTGAAGTAGATGGCAGCCAGACGCATCCGTCTCTGCCCCGTTTGACTGTCTCCAAAACTCCGTATTACCCTAAGGACCAATCTTCTTCTCAGTCAATGCTTTTTTTTTTTTTTTGCAGCCCACAATGAGAAATGTGTAAACGAACATTATGTCAATTATATCTATTATTCAGTGCTTATCAAAGCAATTATTCTTTGCCAGTGTGCGGATATTGCTTTCCTTTAATTAGGGAACGTGAATCTGTAAGTCTGTGAACAGTTGAATGCAGTAGAGACTCATTTGGATGAATATCTGCTCGACGTGCATTGGTCTTGTTTCCCATGGAAACCATTTCTTATCAGTGTACTTTCTCTATTATTAGAGTGTGGGAAGTGGAGTGGCATTTGGCATCAGATACTCCATGGCTGTCCTCTCTCCTGAATTTGACTTTGGAGGCTGGTTAAAGCAGTAACTGGGCTTCTGGTTAAACCTTGTCCAGTACCCCTCGTCAGCGACCACTGGATTGCTGGACACTAAAACTTTGACTTGGTGCCAGTTCTTTGGCAACATAAACATAATTGATCTGTGAGTGGCAATCCCAGTTTAGTTTGGGGTGATAGGTTTAGGTGTTTGAAACATCTTTGTGACTGCAGCACAATCTGAGCAGCCAAGAGCTAAAACTCACTGAGCTGTCCCCCTTGTGCCCAGGGCCTGTCAGAACCTGGGGAAAAGTGTCATACTGGAGACACAGCCACATTATTTCTGGCACCAGTAGTTTTATAGACTGAGGTCTGTAGATAAAGATATATTAAGAGAGCCGATGTAGTTCCTTTATCTATAGGCTAATTGAGTCCAACTACAACCTGGTTAGTTCAGCTTCAGCATTTTACTGAACTGGCACTGTAAAACTAGTATCATACCCTGGCCCAAAAAGTTACTAGGACTTCCTGGTGTATTTGGCTGTTAATCATTTTAATTGCCCCTACATTTCTTATTTTGCAGCCAATTATTGCTTTTAAAAGACATGAATCGCGACTTAAAGGTTTGTGTGTTTTAAGTCATAGTGTTTCTCACTTCCAGCCCTTCCACCAATCTGTAGAGAGCGGAATGTGCAATGGAAGTATCTTGGTTATCTAACTGGGGCGTAATAATAGTAGCCGAGACCCCAGAACTCAGATAAAATATTTCCCAGACACTATCTTCAGTTATAATTTAAGGTCCCTGCACATTTGTATCCTCAGCAGATCTACTTTTTGTTTCACTCACAATATAGTGCTTAGTAATGGTTGCTTCGTTCTTCATACGGTGAAGTCTTGCACATGAGAATTTCCTTCTTTTAGCTTTCACTTTGTTACACAACTGACCATTGGAAATGTTCCCAAGGATAGGCTTCTTGGCCAGTCGTACAACATCACTGCAGGTTTGGGTACCGGCCTAGACTGACTCCCATCCCATCCAACACTCTAAGGGCCAGATGTAGGAAACTGTTTGCGACTCGCAAACCGGAGTTTCCTATGCAGAAATGCATTTTGCGAGTCGGAACCAACTCGCAAAATGCATTTCAGAGTCGCAAATAGGAAGGGGTGTTCCCTTCCTATTTGCGAGTCGCAGTGGGATGCAATTCCATTTGTGACCGCGTATGCGGTCGCAAATGGAGTCGCAGTTACCATCCACTTGAAGTGGATGGTAACCCACTCGCAAATTGGAAGGGGTCCCTATGGGACCCCTTCCCCTTTGTGAATGGACCCAAAAATATTTTTTCAGGGCAGGAAGTGGTCCAAGGGATTTAAGGTAAACGGGCTTCACTTGAAAAAAAAAAAAACTGCTTTATTTAAAAGCAGTCACGAACATGGAGGTCTGCTGACTACAGCAGGCCTCCATGTTAGTGAGTGCCCATAGTCGCTATGGGGCCGCAATTTGCAACCCAACTCATTAATATTAATGAGGTGGGTCTTTGCGACCCCATAGCGAGTCGCAGACGGTGTCTGAGACACCGTTCTGCATAGCAATTTGCGAGTCGCTCGGACTCGCAAATTGCAACTCGCAATTTGCTTTGTACCTACATCTGGTCCTCAGTGCTGAAAGCTTTGAAGGTGAATTAGGCGCAGGATGGAAAGCCAAGTACTGCTGGCCAGCATCGACGCATCCTTGGAGGGAACTGAAAGAGGATAAAAGCGCTTCTCCATTGGAGAAGGATAGAATTCCAAAATGGCTCCTGCCTTCACAACGAAGAGTGGATAGGACAGGCGGGAGGGAAGAGCCTCGCCATCCTCGCATAGCTTGCTTGTTTGGTTTACAGTAACAGATGCTGAGAGGGGTTTTGAGAATACATAAGGGATGGCCATGCTGGATCGCAATGCATATATTGTAATGTGCAGCCATTTTAATCTCATTAGTGATGGCATGGTTCCAGCACGCGCTCTGCAGGCTTCCGGTAATGAAAGGGAAATGAGGAAGGTTATCTCCTCTCCGGCTTTCCACCCTCTCTGCAGAGATTATCATATGTCAATCAGGCCCTATCACTGCAGAGCTGGGCAGCCTCTGTGATCACTGACCTATTCACATTGATCAGTAATCAAAATGCCGAAGAGGCATGAATTTCATAATCGTGTTTTTATTTTATTGACCACTGCTGCATTTTACATGCGTTCTGCAACGGACAATTAACTCAGTTATTTTAGTAGCTACCTGAACATGTTGAAAATAATTGTTCAAGGAAATATGTCTCCGTGCTCCCAAGTGCCATAACCTTTACAGAAAGCATTCACTCGCGCATTTGACACAGAGTGTCATATAGGGGTACTGTTAAACACTAATAATACATGCTATAGCTATTCAATTAGAAATTAAGAGCACATGCTGTGGATATTTAATTAGAACTACTAAGTAGCCATGCATCACATGTGGAAGCCCCCAATCTTTTTTTTTTCATCCAACAGCATTTTGTATGTTGCTGCTGTAAGCGCATATTCGTAGGTATGGTCCTGTGTCGTGCAAGTGTAGTTGGAGCCCAAAAGGGTTGTTGAGAGCGAGACAGGATATTTGTGGCTGATGAAACTTATCATGTATAGATATGATGGTCTATTAAGAAATCAGTCTTCCTGAACTGGAATAGTTCTGGGACAGGGATGCTTTTGACAGCATTTTGTTCCAGAACATCGATGGAGAGTGCTTGTCTTCTGTTGTGTTTCTTCTTTTTTCTTTTTTGCTGATTTGTTTTTTCCTTCTTGCTGATTTTACAAAGGGTTCTGCAAAATCCACAAATATTTTCCGAAATGTTTGGCACATTAGCAAGGTATTTACACAGCAAAGGGAAATTCTGGTGCTGTGATTGGTGTTCATAGGTGACTTATTTGCAAACATTTCCAAATATGCTAATTGAACTGGTTCTGACAGAGCAAGAACACATTTTTCAACTCAAAATAGCAGTTTGCCTTCGCACCTGTGCCTCCTACTTTACTGACGTTAGGTCGACATCAGTTTTCAATTTTTTTCCTCAGTCATAAGTGTGACAACAAAAAATATATGCACTAATATTTTTCGAATCTATCAGCATGTCCTAGACATTCATCTTTCATTCCTAGATGGACAGAATTTTTGAGAGATATCTTTACGTGTCATGGCATCTGAAAGATAGGCGGAGCTGATGTACAGTCAGTCACAACTGATATATTTATCTTTGCCCCTCTCTCAATGCTGTTGACAAGGTTTTTACTAAGCAGTGTTTAATTTAATGCCAGTGGCTGGAGGTTTTGGGCACGCATTTTTATTTTTAGTTACCATGACTTATTTTTCATCATCAGACTTTGAGCCAGAGCAAGACAGAGGGATAGAAAAGTGAGAACAGTAGGAAAATCGTCACAAATATAAAGCAGGGATGAAAACGAACTTCAAGAGTGAGATAAAAAGACAGGGAGTCTAGGATGGTGGGAGGAAGAGACATGAGACGGAATCAAGATTAGGCAGCCTTGGTATTTGGCAACTCTGACATTCAGCAGCACTGGCGGTGGTTTCCTAATAAATGTTTTTGGCTCCAAAACTCCTTTTTTGCAACTAAGCTCTGTTCCTGAGGGAACTGCACCAACTTTGTGGCGGTGCTGGTTGTTGTTTGTATCTATGAACTGATAAGCCATAACACTGAGGAGTTCATTGGTGCTTGACATGACAATAACTCCACAGAGGGAATTGCAAACCACTGTGGGCTGAAGATTGATCCCCATAATCTTGCACCTATCTGGAGTAGGTGCAGTGGTGGTTCACAGGGCGCAGCGCGGGGGGGATTTAAATTAATTAAAGGTAAAAGACACTTACCTCCTCGCTGTCGTGCCGCTCCACTCTGCTCCTCCGTCTTCTTGCTGCAGGCACAGGCTCCCAGCCTACCCTGCGGCCAATCCTGATGCTGCTCAGAGCAGCATCAGGATTGGCTGGGAACACCCAGCCAGGTCGCTCCCAGGCAGACTGGGAGCCTGTGCAGGCTCTCTCCAGTCCGGCAACACAGTGCTGGGATGGAGAGGGCCTACTGTGCATGTGTGTTGGGCCAGCAGGAAACGGCTGGCCAAACATACATGTGAACTGAGGGGGAGTGCTGTGCCCTCTCCCTCACTGCTCGTCACCCCTGTGGCCCCGCCCCTGTCAAAGAAAACAGTAATAAACATAGTGTATTGTTTTCTTTAAAAGGTTTTGAAACTGCCACTGCTGGTGGGGGAGTGACACTCCTGTGCCCTAATGGAGGAGCCCCAATGGGTAGGTGCAACTGAAGTGCAGAGTTAAACGTCAGGGGCAGATGGTGTCCATCCTTTAATTAATCCAGGATGGGCATTTCATGGTGAACATTCATCCTGTGGTGCAAAAAAGTGCACATTTTGGAGGCTTCCACATTTGCAAAGGCGCATCTCTTGATATACCTCCACAAATGCATATCTCTGCCAATTTACAGTATGTACCCTTCGGTTGTACATGCAAGAAATGTACAGTGCATTCACTGAAATATGTGGGCGAGGGTCTTCTAAAGTATTCAGGAGATGCAATGTATAATATAACTGTAACTGAATTTAGGTAGCTCTTCATACTTTGTTGCAAGGCGGTTAAGTGCATTATCAGATGGATATCATGCTAAGGTGTGGGGAGTGCTTGGTTGGAGCTGTGTTGTTTTTGTCGTGGACCTGTTTTGGCATCATGCATGGGTGCTCTTATTGCATCGTGGGTCTCAGTACTTTATAGTGTGATAGAGGACGAATGCGTGAGCAATAGGCCATGCTCATTAATGGTAACTGGCTGAAGTATTTTACTCGGAGGGTCTCGTATTGATTGTGGTGGTCCTAAGGGCTTACTGTCCAGCTCCTTTGTTGAATACAGAAGTGGAGACATCCACTCTGTACATTTCTGTAGGTCTAGGGTGGAGAGAGATAGGACAGTGATGATGGAGATCTGTCTCAGTGGCCGGCATTACATTCACTCCTTACATGAGCTGTTGTAGATCTCAAGGCCTATGTAATACTTTATTTAGAGTGTCCAGTTTTGAATATTGTGAGGCATAAAAATAGGGCCTACTGGGACTGACTATATTAAGTTCATCCAAGATTGCCATCTAGAGTGGAAGATCTCTTCATAAACTGAGTGTCCTCTTGACATTGAGTTGTATTGGTTTACGTAGATTGATGGTTTCCTAATGGTATGTGTATCTTGTGGGTTCCTTTTTGAAGTAGTTCTACAGATGCAAGCCTGTTTGGCAGCAAAGATGTGGTCTGTTCTGCTGATCACCAGCCAGGCTAGGAATTTTCAAGGACACAGCTGAGATTATATAAATGTTGTCTAATCTACACCACTTATATCTCCACATGGTGCAGGTAATTGTGAAGTATCTGTGACTTTTTGGAGCACTCTAGAGCAGTGTCTGTTTTGACATGGAAGAATGTTAATTTTTTATGCCAGGGTACAAGTTGGTTCTGCATTTTTTCATTGGGAAGAACTAGCTGTTTGCTCCATCCCTAAACTTCAGATGGTCGTTGTATATTTTTGGTGTCTCAGCTAGCAAGGAGTTCCAAAGTTTTGTCGCAGTCCTGAGAATGCTGACCCACCAATTGACTTTTTTTTATAAAAAAAATTAAAAAAAGTATCCACTTACTAGTCTTGATCGCATTCTCTTTTTCTGGATGAAGTAGAGTTTTGCTTGTATGATTTACAAACTTTTCGCTTGGATGCATGGAAACAGAGCAACCACTGCGCTATGCGGTCCGCCACTTGTGCACTAGCTGAGAGAAATTCCTAGTGAAATGGATACGCTTTAGGCAGTGCTGCCACATAAAAAGATGAGTTTGGGTATTTCTCACTATCTGATTACAGAAAAACAATACTACATTGACCATACCTTTTACCGAGTTACAGATGATTAAACAGCTGTTTTTATCTGCATCAGATTACAAAGTGAAAATCCTTTGTCTCATTCATTTTGCATTGCACTTCCCAAGTGGATCATTACTTAGTTCTTTAAAGCACCACAAAAAGTTATTTCCCTATTTAATTTACTCTGTCTAAGTGAAATGAGTATATTCTTCTGAATACTTCACCCTGTGTTAGATTACATCAATCTTGTGGTAGATTATAGAAGTTGACTGTAATAATATTTCTTTGTATTCAGTTACCTAACTAGACGTCTTTCATTATTTTCTCCTGAATTTGAGTGCAGATGGAGATTCCTTTAGTGAATGTAAGGTAACTTTTCAAGTTGGCTACATAATTCGCAAAAATGAACCAGTCATTTAAAGCAGTCATTAGTTAGCATAGAAGGAGATCGGCCTGTCATGCTGTCGCCATAGACCTTGTGGCTTGATGCGCGCTTTGAATGTAGGGGAATGCTCTGAACCACCAGGTGCTTGTGTCCCATCTTGTAATGTCACTACATTAGTTTCCCATAATGTAACTATTAGGCTTCGCACTAAAAGTAAACGAGCTTTGGCAAAGCCATTAGGTCTGATGTTGGTAGCCAGTGTTTTGGCTTTGTCAATGCTTGTTTTGTTGCGGAATTGTTTTTGTAAACCTTTATTGCTTTGGCCCTTGCATATGTAGAATAAATGTGCAATAGTGTAAATATTGTTGGGACCCAAAACGCACACATTGTTTTGTAGCTCTAGGCAATGTGGTGAGTTTAACATGCCGAGTTTATATAGAGTGGAAACGGACAGGATGACTATAGCCACCACTGGCTTCTACCTCCGAACCCGAGTCCAGGCCCAGACACAACAAACTCTCTCAGTTCTGTGTGGGCAATGGGGGAACTAGCGGCCGTAGCGCAGTCTCTCCAGGCACTTTCTGTGGCGAGCTTCTGCAAGGATTGGGAGAAGAGATGCAAACGGTGTGACATAGGATCTGCCTGTGACACCACTAGTACACTGCATCTCCCCATTCCCTGTGCACCCGCTTGCAGCACCACCGACTGACCACAGTGTTGAAATGGACCAACACGGACACTTGTGGCGGGAGGCCACGCCCACTGGGAGAACGCAGGCTGGGCGCCCCGTCTACGGAGGGGAGAGGCTCCTCTTCAGCAGCTCTGTTATGTCGCAGCCTGTAGGCGCTCTGCTCCTGTATAGGCCGTTCTGATGGGCCGTGAGGTTGTGTCAGATATCCCGGTGGAGAAACCTCCTATTGTAAAGGTGATTGATGGTGTCAGCAACATTGTTCATTTCATTAAAGTGGGTGTGAAATGTGGGGGAGAGGGGGTCTGGTGCTCGAGGCTTCTGCATCATTCCGGTGCTTTATGGAACGAATATTAGGTGTGATCTAATCCAATCTTATCTTTAGGAGAGTGACAGCTATAATTGTTAAGTGAGTTTAAGTATTCCCGAAATAGCAGCCTCCTGCAGAGGCGTGTGCACCGGTATTGTCTCACTCAGGGTATTGCAGTCCAATTGAGAAGTAGTGATTATTTCCATCATAGGCATTGCAGAGATGTACTGGTATTGCTCTATGAAAGTGCAGTAGCTTCGCTGGTGCTGTCCAGGGCACACATAGCAGCCTCTTTATTAAATGCTGATCCTCAGTAGTTCAGCTAACTACAGGGAGTGCAGAATTATTAGGCAAATGAGTATTTTGACCACATCATCCTCTTTATGCATGTTGTCTTACTCCAAGCTGTATAGGCTCGAAAGCCTACTACCAATTAAGCATATTAGGTGATGTGCATCTCTGTAATGAGAAGGGGTGTGGTCTAATGACATCAACACCCTATATCAGGTGTGCATAATTATTAGGCAACTTCCTTTCCTTTGGCAAAATGGGTCAAAAGAAGGACTTGACAGGCTCAGAAAAGTCAAAAATAGTGAGATATCTTGCAGAGGGATGCAGCACTCTTAAAATTGCAAAGCTTCTGAAGCGTGATCATCGAACAATCAAGCGTTTCATTCAAAATAGTCAACAGGGTCGCAAGAAGTGTGTGGAAAAACCAAGGCGCCAAATAACTGCCCATGAACTGAGAAAAGTCAAGCGTGCAGCTGCCACAATGCCACTTGCCACCAGTTTGGCCATATTTCAGAGCTGCAACATCACTGGAGTGCCCAAAAGCACAAGGTGTGCAATACTCAGAGACATGGCCAAGGTAAGAAAGGCTGAAAGACGACCACCACTGAACAAGACACACAAGCTGAAACGTCAAGACTGGGCCAAGAAATATCTCAAGACTGATTTTTCTAAGGTTTTATGGACTGATGAAATGAGAGTGAGTCTTGATGGGCCAGATGGATGGGCCCGTGGCTGGATTGGTAAAGGGCAGAGAGCTCCAGTCCGACTCAGACGCCAGCAAGGTGGAGGTGGAGTACTGGTTTGGGCTGGTATCATCAAAGATGAGCTTGTGGGGCCTTTTCGGGTTGAGGATGGAGTCAAGCTCAACTCCCAGTCGTACTGCCAGTTCCTGGAAGACACCTTCTTCAAGCAGTGGTACAGGAAGAAGTCTGCATCCTTCAAGAAAAACATGATTTTCATGCAGGACAATGCTCCATCACACGCGTCCAAGTACTCCACAGCATGGCTGGCAAGAAAGGGTATAAAAGAAGGAAATCTAATGACATGGCCTCCTTGTTCACCTGATCTGAACCCCATTGAGAACCTGTGGTCCCTCATCAAATGTGAGATTTACAAGGAGGGAAAACAGTACACCTCTCTGAACAGTGTCTGGGAGGCTGTGGTTGCTGCTGCACGCAATGTTGATGGTGAACAGATCAAAACACTGACAGAATCCATGGATGGCAGGCTTTTGAGTGTCCTTGCAAAGAAAGGTGGCTATATTGGTCACTGATTTGTTTTTGTTTTGTTTTTGAATGTCAGAAATGTATATTTGTGAATCTTGAGATGTTATATTGGTTTCACTGGTAATAATTAATAATTGAAATGGGTATATATTTTTTTTTGTTAAGTTGCCTAATAATTATGCACAGTAATAGTCACCTGCACACACAGATATCCCCCTAACATAGCTAAAACTAAAAACAAACTAAAAACTACTTCCAAAAATATTCAGCTTTGATATTAATGAGTTTTTTGGGTTCATTGAGAACATGGTTGTTGTTCAATAATAAAATTAATCCTCAAAAATACAACTTGCCTAATAATTCTGCACTCCCTGTAGTCCTGGCGCTGTCCCACTATAAGTGTATCTACCTTACTGAGAATCCCCGCGAAAGAGAATCAGTAGAATCGCAGCATGATTGTGATTATGATAATTATGTTTATTTCTACAGCATTTGTATTAAAATCCCTATTTCTAATACTGTTGTGTTATTCCAGTTGTTGAAACTGTAAATGCCTCTTGTTTTGGAAGCCATTTGCATTGCTCTGTACCTCCGTCAATTTCAAATGCTCCAGGGAGGCCATGCTTTCCCCGGGGACTGCATGTCATAGTATTTATATTGTGCACAGTTTATCCTGCACATGATCGTCAACAATCACTATGTCGTTTACCCTCATTGGTGAACGAACATCAGTCGTAGGCGTGTTTTTAAAGACCCAACAACTGAAATTGAAATCAATACTGTTTGGCCCCATTTTATTCTGAATCTGCGCCAACAGTCTGATAGTCACAAGGGAAAGAGCTGCTAATTTACCAGGGAAAAAGGGAGATAAACTGATCCTCTTTTCTATTCAAAAGATCGAATATCTGCTTTGGCTAGCTCAGTCAATAAGCACTTGTCGGTATTTTCTAAACAGTGGGGAGGCATAAAATGCGAACACTCTGCTGGTGTTGCATTCGGGCGCCTGATCGATCATGCAAAGCACCAACAATGCATGTATACCCACATCTTGTCATGGCAGCCTCATCGGTTTGTACAGTACTATTCTGGACAATGCTCGTAAAGCCTTGACTGTGGTCTGGAATTATGCTTTCTGTGGCCTTGATGAGGTAACTGACATTTCAACATGGCTGAGCAGAATTTAAACACAGTCTGTGATCCGACATGACCTTCCTTCTATTTACATGTTCAAATTGTTTGTGAATGAATGTAAACTGTCACTAAGTTACAAACAGTATGGAATTGTAAAAGCACAGAGTAATCACGCGTGAATACGGAGACCCTGCATATCCAGGGTAAGAAGGTACATATAGTAAAGGACACATAGGATGGGCCTGGCAGTCCTTTTCCACTGTGTCATCTGCCTCGTGGTGATTAGTGTCTTTTCACTAAGCACTGAAATGTCATGAGTGTCCACTAGTCAAGTTGCTTTAATTTACTTCTCAACCAGGTGGAGGCTTCCAGTGCTGCTCTGTCAGTAGTGAAAAGGGGAGGCTGCAGTGCTAACTGTGAGGCCAATAGGACAGCCTCGGGCTGCTGCCGCAACACGCCTTGCAGTTCAGAGGATGCTGTCCCGGAGGCCTTCCAGAAACATGTCCCTTGGCTGGTGCGCCAAGTGCACGATGGAAGTCAGAGGAGCACACTCAAGCCTTGCGTTGCCCCTACTGCACTATCAGTCAGTTAGTCTGCCTCTGTTTTCTCTGATTTCTTAATATTAATGAACACCCATGGACAAACGTTTTAGCAGTAAGACTGCCGGTGCAATGTGAGAACCGCACTAATAGTTCATGTTGTGAGAAGCATACAAGTAACAGGAGATATGAGATAATGTATTATTTTTTGCTCAAACTGAGTAGTTCTGAGATGAGGTAGCGAGGGTATTTGTTCTAACCACAGTCTGTCCTTGTTCAATAGCATTCTAATTCTCCATTTCTAGTGAGTGGCCTGTTAGTGCTGTTTCTGCTAACATGGGATGGGCTTTTGCTGGCTTGCAAGGTCCCTGGGGGAGCTGATGTAAGGGTGGTTTTGAGCTATATACAGAGTAGCATAAAGTAGACTTTAGGTTAAAGGGTGAACCAGAGGAGGTCTTGTAGTCAGGGGTTATGCAGAAAGATCGGTTTGTGCAGACCATCCTGAGGCCTGTAACCACATCAGCTTCTGAAATATTATTTAAGTTTGGAATTTCTTGACCTACTCCATCTCTGCTGCTGAGCAGATGCCATCTCCACATTTAGTGCTCATGGAAGAGTGGGACATTTTTATGGCAGTTGCAAGACTGTGAAATAGGTCTGGCAAGAGAATTGGGAATGATTCCAAGAAGCATGCTTTAACAATAGCTGAAAGAAAGTGTGCTACTTTTTTCCCTAAACAATGTTATTGGTATTTTACATAGTTGTACCTCATACAGGTATTATTTAACACACAGGGCATCATGTAACATACGCCTTGTGGCGTAATCCCAACCATAACCAATGGAACCGTAAATTCACTATTGAAAAGTTCATACCACATCACCATCCAGACATTATACAGTAAGTCAGTCTCGTCTCTGCATTCTCCCTCACCTCCCAAGATGTTGCTGTTGTTATTTTTAGAGCTTGAGGTTTGCTCAATGGGGTAACGAAGAAAGAACAACAGGTTGTCTGCATACAATAATATTCTGTCTTCAACCTCCGATGATGAGTCAAATACTAGTAATTGGTCATCCTTTCACCACCACCTCACCAGACTCTGTATGGCAAGGACAAATACAAGGGAAACAGGTGACATCCCTGTCAGTCCCACTTCATATAGGAAACATGACAGATTACACTCCATTAACACAGATACATGTGTACAGGGGAACTTTATGCTTCAGAAATTCGGTACCAAAATTCATTTTCTCCAGCAATGTGAATAGGTAGACCCACCTAAACATCCCAAAATGACTATTCAAAATCAAACATTAGAAGGACCAATGTGCTCTCCAGTTATTTGTCCAACGGAAATGTTTTATGTAGGTGCCTGATGCTATCTAGTAGACCGCTCTGGCATAAAGTCACACTGATCGGGATGGAGCAGATATTTTGCCTTTTTGACTTCATCCCAGAAAAGGTAAAAGGATTGGTTTAAGACATTTTCTTAAACATTTGTGCCAAAATCGAGCAATTCCTCACTGAAAATCAATTGTGACAGTTTTTCTATGCTTCTGTATCTCTTCGATTAAGAAAAAAAATCACAAAATGACTTACTGCAAGTTACCATGATAGCTACTGCAATGGGTAAGACCCTGATATGCCATCAGAAATAAGTCCAAGAATAGTCAGCTAAGAAACACTGGATTAGTGTTGGCAGGGCCTATGCCCTTACTGCTGCTACCAAAAACGTAACCCAAACTTGATTTATTCTAGCTTTTGATCAGCGAGTTCAGCGCCAACAGTCTCCGTCCCCATCCCTATGAAGCCCACCTTCAGTTTTTTTTTCCCAGATTAGGATCCGGAGACCACCAGACAGCCTTCACCGCCCACCAGCTATATGCAGACCGACAGTCTTACTTGTTGGAAGAAGCTTTTTATTACAACAATTTTTTGGTGTTCTCATTACATCAAGACATGAATCACTCCACTTAAAAACTTCAGTAATATTTACAAAACATGAGATACAAATCAGTAACCATAAATCTTTTTCTGACAGGATCCCTTCCTGTCCTGAACCACCATTGGACAACACAAGTGAACCGTACCTCACCTGTATCCCTAGGAGGGGCGGTTACCCTGACTACACCGTTCCTTGTCCCCACGCTCAGGGTTCCGCCCCCCCTCCAAACACCAATCTGTCTCAGGGTGTAACGGGGCGGCCAGGAGCGGGAGCCCCATGGCCCCCCAGCGATCTGGGCTCCCTTACCCCTTAATCTGGTGTGTACATCCGCAGGTTGGCTCAGGACTTCAGGATCCTATCCCTGGTGTCTTCCCGGGGCCCCAGCCTTGGGGACCCCTCTGTTGTTTCTGGTCACTTTAATACCTCACTTTCGGCCACAAGGGCGACCAGGGCCCCAAAGGTCCTTCGCCCTCCCCCCAACTGCGCGCCCCTGCAAGCTCCAGCCGCCTCGCCACCGAAAGAAGAAGGACAAGCCTTCTTGGGGGGGGGCAGTTAAATAGCCCCCCACCGGTACGCGGCGGCTAGAACCGGCTAACGTAGCTGCTATATTCTTTTCCTCCTCCTCCGACTACCCGCCTCGCGAGGCGTGAGGGCAGAAGTCTCCGGCCAGCCCACCGCACAACTAGTGCGTAGGGGATTGTCTGGCCCCGGCAGCCCCGTCTACTAACAGGCCACGCCCCCCCATGTTGGAGGGGCGCTTTACCCTAAGGGTTGACCTTGATCTGTCAAATATGAGGTGCACTTTATTTGTTGGGTTGTAGTGAAAAGAAAAACTGTGAATTAAAATACAGCCAGGCCTAAAGATTTACTCCGAGACTAGTACTTCCTAAATGCTTTAAAAGTTTGGTCTTGAATCAATATTTCAAATGACCTAGCACAATATTTAAAATCGAAATAGAGGAATATATATATTTTTTTTAAAGTGGGCGTGTAGTGTGGAAAGAGACAGCACGAAACAGGGTACATAAGAGAATTTGTGAAATGTAGTAAGAGAAGAGGAGAAATAGATAGCAGATTAATTGAAACAGTTGTCTGGTGGAAATGGCCCATTTACTATTTCTTTGTGTTACCTTATGGTGGCATTGGGAAGATTTGTGTTTAAGTGCCCAATTCATCTTCATTTCCTTTCTGCTCCAGCAGCCATAAACGGCTGGATGCCTGTCTTTACATCGTCTGCTAATTACAATGTGGTGCTATGTGCCTGTAATTGGATCCATCACAAAGCTTTTGCATCGCTGTGTTTAGATGGTTTTACCTTATTTGCATTGAACTTTTCGTCGCATTTTGTTGCTTTCCTAAGAGCTTCCGACTTCAGCAGCCTTTGAAAGACTGTAAAGCAATTCATCCAAGCTCAAACTGTCTAGCGGCAAATGACAGAAAGAGGAGGGCGCGGAAGAGAGGTAGAAATGGAGCAAAATAATGTAGGGAAGACATAGGGAGAGTGGAATGGAACAAAGGATAGAGAAATGCAGGATGGATGAACAACTAGAAAGAAGGATTTATAGAGATGAGGGAGAAAAAAGGAAAACATGGCATAAAAAATAGAGAAGAATGAATGGGCGAGGTAGTCAGGGAAGGAAAAAAGTTGCAACCGAGTGAGAGAATCAAGAAGAAAGAAAGGTGGGGATGGTTGAAGGGGGGAAGAAATAAAAGAAGGGACTGTGTTATTAAGTGGAGATGAGGGCGTGGAGAAGGCAAGAGGGAGGGAGGGAAGAGCAAAAAAGGGAGGCAAAATGAGGACAGAAAGACGAGAGGGGTTGGTTATGGCTATCTAGTGATTGTGAATTTAATTCAGGGACAAGAGCGCTTAAATTCTGATCCTAGCTTTACCCATTCTGGGACGTCGTGAAGAGCACTTTGGACCCAGTTAACAGAAGAAGAGAAAATTTACACTTATGTTTCTAACAAAATTCCACCAGTTTTAGAATCCTATAAGGGGCGCAGGAGAGCTACAATAGCCACAGGTATCCAGAGGTGCTCATATAATGCTTTTTTTAAAGTTCCTTTTACCAACCTACATAAATACCCTTTCCTGGGTAAGTGTGCGTGCATAAATGTGGCGATGTTGTGCAATTGTACTTAAAAACGTTTGTTCTCATTTTTCTTCATGGGGACGTTCTAGTTCCCTGAAGCATGACCTCTCCCCCTTCATCACCATCGGTCTTGAGTAAGTTCGCTGTTTAGTCCCACTATTAAAAAGGATTTACAGACCCTGAAATGATTAAAGATCCAACTGTTCCCAGGGTGGAATTTGGGCCCTGTTACTTAACTTCAAAAATGGCGCTTTAGAGATGTGCAAAGCTTCTCAGGGCTGTGCCACCCTGGAACTTCCTCGAACACTCCCGAGTGTATGCATACTCACACAAAACATTTGTGTAATTAAATATTTTTAGAGAGTAAATCCACGAATTCCCAGAGTACCACGAATTGATTTGCACTCGTAAAACTACCGATTTGTGCAAAAAAAAAAAAAAACTTGAGTATTAAAATGGTTTTGTGAATCGAACTCATTTTCGGTGGACATCTGTCATGCGGTTTTCATACGATTACATGTGTATAAAAAAAGGAAACGAAATGCAAAGCAATGCGGCAAACCTACGACTGTGCTAAAAGCGGTCTAGAAAATTTAGGTAAAGGGAATTGTAAATAGCACTAGGAAAAGGAGAGTAGACTTCCAAACATTTTATGAAATCATTCTGACTGCTTTTCCTAACTTCGTCAGTGCACTCTTCTGCCTACAATAAGGAATAAATACACCAGACAGGAAGACGCGGTGAGTGAAAACGTTGGTCTTGTCACAAGCACGTTTAAGAATCCCTGAAGTGGTACTGCGTGAGTACTGCGTCACGTGCTCCTCAATGCCTGTGCGAATAGGCCCCTGCGTCTCTAACGGAAGTGAGCAAGGGGGGTGTGACCGCCTTTCAGTACCACGGACAGCTCCTCGCCTCCGCGGCCCGTCCCCGCCTCTCGGAGGCATCTCGCGCGCACTGCAGTCCTGGGCTTCAGTGCAGCAGCACACGGGCCCCGCAGGAATTGACTCGGCCGCTGCCGTTCTCGCAGCGATCCAAATAAATCACAAAATAGTGCACACTACGCTGGCTTTAAATGCCTATTCAGATTGTCCCCGTAAGTGGGACATTAGTGATGGTCTATCCAGCCAATAAATTAATCTGCAAGGCTTCCAAACCAGCCATTTGATTGTGTGTGTTTTCACTGTCAAATACACATACATGGGGGCTTTGAGACGCATGGTATGCTATTAAAATGCGACTCCTCTCGGTACAGATTTCTAGCATACAGACAGATGCACGTTTTATGGTGTACGTTTGCATGTAAATATAAATTAAGAATTTCTAGCACACGTGGTGCATTGAAATGGTGGGGACTGGACAACTTAGACAATTGGTGACGATTAGAACAGAGATAATACAATAACAGTCCATAACCTGTAATGTAACCAAGTTCATTACGCCTTCTACATTGAAAGTAGCATAAAGCTGATTGGAGTCCATGGGAACAGTTTGGGAGCAGGGGCGATTGTAAGGAAGGATCAATAACAGATCCTCAGGACAAATGAGGTGGCCCTTGATGGTTACCAGGAATGCCGAAGAGAGGTCTCAAAGAGAGATCGCAGCCTCAGAAGAGAGGTCTCAGAAGTGAGGTCTCAGCTCCAAGTTTGTTGGGGCTGAAGTTCCAGTGGAGGCCTACCAGTTGTTCAAATCACCTCATCTTTAACGGGGCGCAGGGCAGCTCGTGGGTGGAAAGGTGGTTGACATTTGCAGATAACAGTTCCGTTCTGAGAAATATTGTGAGAGGTTTTGAGAGTGATGGGATGAGGGCCATTTTTTTCACTTTAAAGATGTAGATAAACTCTGTAGAGAATATTCTTTGAGTGATTGGTTGCGGGCTAATATGGTGTTGAGCTGGAGGTGTGTGTATTTGTGTTAGGAAAGTCAGAAATGTGTGTTTAGGGAAGGGAAATCTTTGTTCAGAGACTGGAAGGAATTATGTGAAAGTCCAATCAGGAGGCTGTTGAACTTCTCAAGCTCACTCCTGTCTGCGGTGTTGACCAGTGGTAGTCCATCTCTCTGAATATTCAGTAAATGTGGGCCCTTGGCAGTATTGGTGATAATGGTGGAGGATGTCAGCCTTGTACTGGACTCGGACTGCATGGTGAGGTTCCTCGGAGAGGGAGACAGCGTGAGAGCACCGGAGTCAGAGAAGACATATAGGCGGTCAGACGGGCAGGGGCAGATGATGCTGGGAAGTAGATTATATTTATTATGGGGGAGTTAAGCATGAGGATGTTGAGGTCCAGCAAGTCTTTGATGGTGGTGAGACTGAGATTCTAAGTGTGATGTGAGAGGTTGTATTTTGTCCTGCTGACTTTTGCTTTATTGTGTGCCATTATAGTAGAAGAAGGCCCTAGAGAAGTGTGAGTAAAGGGTGGCTTTTCATAGGGAATGTTTTCCCTACTTTGAAAATTCTGTGTCTAAAAAGTGTTTCAACTTTGTAAGAATATGAATATTCACAGGTTCTGCTTTGATTTGAGTATGATACAAAGTCTCCTGATGAAAGCAACTAACTGGACAGTATGGCGCATTGATGATCATGGGGAATTTTTTTTAAAGTTAATGGATGCTTTTTATTTGTCTGCCATATCATTAACATATACAATATTGGCTTTCTGCTTTATTGTTTTCAATCAGTTGGTAAGCATTTTTAAGCCATAACTGTTTCAGCAAGGGAGTTGTATTTTCCCTTTAAAGAAACAAGAACCCAGTCACTTCTTTTTTCTTGGTACTGGGGTAGTGGTGTAACAAAACTTGAAGGCCCTTCTGCACAATACAGGGAGGACCCCCCCAGACTCACGTAGGAGCTCTCAGGTCAGAGTACTGTGCTGAGGCACCCCCCTGGATCTCGGCGCCTCCCCCATGCACGGCTGGGGGGGCCTTTGTTACGCCCCTGTACTGGGGTGCAATCCTTCAAAATAGTGCAGCTTCAGGGACAGGCCAAAGATTATAGGCCTTTGTAAAGAGTGCATATTTAGCACTATTTTACAACATAAATGCTTTGAGGTGGTACCAATACGTTGAGATCCAGTAGTCTCAGCCTTCTTCTTCACTCATGATCTACAGCAAAAACACGCTTATTTTTCCTACGGTGCCAGGATTGCCCTGCCTCATGTTCGTCCTGTAATATAGTAATGCATAGGGTTTTAGGATTATTGGATTACCTGCCTATATTTTTCTTATGCTAACTGTGCCACCTAGATCATTTATTTTTCAGTGACTTCTATTTACAGTTTCAAGAACAAGATTTCTACTTCACTGCGACTACTGCCTATTTTGCTGTCATATTTCCCCACCAGGCATTTACAATAGGCCTTTAAATGATGCATTAGTATTCCAGCACATTTTCAAGGTAGTTTAAAGAAAAGAGCTGCATGTCGTACTTCCTTTTTTGTAAAACACCTATCTTTTTAATGTATTCATTTTTCAGAAAAAAGTGGTATTTCTTGAAAGTTTAATTGGCCTGAAGGTTTGCAAGTCGCAGCACTCAAGATGCGCTTCGAATGAAAATGTGCCTAATTGCTTGAGGCATTAGTAACACGTCCGCACGGATAGTGTAGTGCTGTATTGTGAGCTATACAGTATCAGAGCCGTGTGAGATCTGGAGGATGGTGCTGCACAAAACAGACATGAAATGGTAGACAAATTGAGAGTTCGGTTTTCTTTCGGCGTCGCAGAAGTTTAGGAAGCCGTATCTCACAAAGAATAAAGACAAGCAGCAGTCCAGATGATGCGGGAATTGCTCAGCATTTGCATCAGAAATTTCATAGAGAAGCACCTAAGAGAGATGGGAGAGAAAGAGGTAACCCAAGCATCGCGCGAGTTTAGGCATATAATACAGCCCTGGAGGTGAGTGTCTTCTGGCTGGGATGCTGCTCTAGGCCGCTCACTGCACCTTGTGACGGTGAAGAATACAGCCCCTTTAGGAAGTGCTTTACACAGAGGGTAACAGATATTTGGAGCCCTTTAGCTCTGGACTAGGGAAACAGTGTAGGTAACAGATGCTAGAAAGACTTGAAACAGAGGAGATGCACAGTAGTGTGGTTGTTTTTCTTTTTATAAAGTAGGAAGTAGAATTGAAGATGTATGTGCGCTATCTATTCTTTTAGATTATGTAGCATGTGTACAGTTCACAACTGCCACGGGGTGGCATCACCCAGCCAGATGTGCTGGAGTGGTCGCATGATGGCTTGTATGTGTGGCTGCGGAGGTATATGGTTTTAGTACATTTGGGAAACAATCCTGCACAGAATTAGGTGGAGTAAAGTAATAGAATCCATAGAAATCTGCAATGAATGCATAAAGTATTTAGCTAATTTATTGCTTTATGTTGTGGAAGCATCAGTAGTCACCTGTAATACATTATAAGAATTAAGCAGCGATCTCATAATCCCTGATGTCAGAGGCAGCACATTGTCTGAAAGGCAGACCACAGGGCAGAGTTGTAATGGCTGCTAAAGCATTGAAATGGGAAATAGCTTTACATAACTCTGGTTCACTGAAATCAACAGTCATTAGCATAAAGGAGTTGTTTTGGTCTGTGGTTTTTTGTGTGTTTTTTTGCATACATAGTTCTTTGCGGGTTACCATACATTCTAAACCAAGGCCGTTTTTAGCACAATATGAAATTACTTATGTTTGTGCAACAAGTTACTTCTTGCACTCTAGTGCATGTACTTTATATTACGGGTTCTGCATGTATTCTACATATCTGCAACCATAGTGTGTCTTTCACACAAAAGAATACGAGACCAAATATTTAAGCTTTTCAGAGAAAGAATATTGGTTTGAAAGTTTCTTAGGAGGGATAAAATATTGACTACTGATAAAGTAGGGATTTTGCAAGTCAACTCTGGACTCCACAACCTTTTTAAGGAAGTAGAGGAAAATGTATTCCACATATAATATACATAATTTAAAGCAAAGCGACTTGTAAGTAAATAGAAAATATTTGGATATGTAAAATGAAGTTACTTCATCAGACTAGAAAGAAGGGTTGGAGAAAAAGGGAAGAGAAAATATCTGTCGGCGCATGTAGAATTTAGAATTCAAATAAACAATGTTACCTGCAGTTAAGCAAACTATTTGAGAAGAGCTTGTTGAGATGTCTTCATAATTTCCAACTAAAAACCAAATGAAAGGGCATTGGTCATTTACTGAGGTGAGAGCAATGTGGGCCCTCATTAAGGAATATGTCTTAGTTTATAAACAGTGGAAGAAGGGGCCGATTCTGCCAACGTTAATTTATTTTAGTGCGAGAACAGATGAGGATGTGTGACTCACCAGCAGTATTTTAGTACTCTGGGATCATCCCACTGCATCCTTGTCTCATCTGGGGAATGTCATTTGCATTGAGGTATGTCCCATGCAGATGAGGTCTGTCCTCCAACTTCTGCTGGTATATAACTCCTTGTGGGATTACAAAGCTGTCAGTGTTGACCTGACTTCTTTTCTTTTGCATCTGATATGCTCTTGTAGCCCTGAGACCTCTTTGGTAGGTATTGAGGGACAGGAGTGATTACCAGAGTGGCACAGGTTACCTCTGTGCCATTAGGTGCAGTGATTTCTACTTGCGTGCTAATTCAATGATGACAGGATTCACAATGCCCGACTGTAACATAGGAAAAGGGCTGGTATTCTACTCCTCTCAGTAAAGTAAAGGAAAAAGCAATACCACCTACCCTTCCAGTTGGTATTTTTTCTGTATTATGGGCCACTGTCTCTGGCTCACTTACTTTCTTTATTATTGGGATATCTGACTTCTACTTCTGACTTGTCTAAACTGTGCAGTTCTGAGAAGTACACTGTTTTTTCCTGTATTTTCTATATCTTGTTTGAAATCAGGAGTGTTTAAAGACAGACCAAGGGCTTGATTTAGAGTTTGCCAGAGAGGTCTACTACGTCACAGATGTGAAGGATATCCCATCGGCCATATTACAATTCCATTATAGCCTATGGAGCTTGTAAGAGGGCGGACAGGATATCCGTCATGTTTGTGCCTGAGTAAGCCCTCCGCCAAAAAATTAGGCCCTACGTTCTGGTAATGGGTGCTAGAAAAATGAATCGGCATTTACATTTGACTTGGGACCGCTCTTAACAATCAAGATTTGTTCCTTTATGTTTTACGGTGACTTCTCAGTATTTATTTTATTTATTGATTTACCATGCAAAGTCAATTAAAGCCATTATGTGACATGAGTAAACCAAATTAAAATAAGCTGTTATCTTATTGAATTCAACACTGGATATACCAGAGCACATGACTTCTCCAAGCAGAGTAAAAAATATTGAAACAGTATCCCAGAATCGTCCTTTGATTATTCAGAGCAATTTTAATAAGCCTTCCTGCTTAGAGAGGTTATTGGATCCTTGAACCAAGTGTGGACTTGTGGTTTCTAAGCCAACTTCCATTCAGCCCCATATGTAACATTTCTCCCTAATATTGTGCAATCCAGTACATAAGCCTTGGTAAAGGCCTTTATATCGACTTGACTCAGCATTGCCACTTGTTTGCTACTTTCCCTGTCACTGCTGTGCACTTTTGATGTCCCACTTTGTGTTTCTTCCTGCTGAACCTTGCGGGTGTAGACTGGATGGGTGAGAAGCTGGATGTGTGTCATTGTTGCAGTCTAATGAATATTAAGTATAACATCCATCAAGGAGTTTGTCTGAACCGAATTTCGCCCCTGGACTGAATGAGCGTTTGCCTACGTCACCAATGATGACCATCGCCAGCCCTGACGCTTTTCTTAGCATTCTCAAGATCCCTGGGCATGGTTTCCAATAAGGAGATATGTGGGGGTGGTGGGCGTGTGTGGATGGGTTTCCTTTTCCCATATCCTCAGCTTCTTTGGCTCCTTCCTTAATATTATGGTGAGCTCTTCTAACGTACCACCACCAACTTTCAGCGCCTAGAAACCCTCACAGGTGACAATCAGTGCTCTACAAATCCACCTTCCATTACCAGGTATGGCAAATCTATGTAGACTTGCATTCTGGTACAAGTACCTGTATGTCCAGGGTCTGAACATTAAAAAAGATCGAGTTGAGCAATCAAAACAGAAATAATTCACTAATGCATGTGTGAGCTTTACCCATCGGCGATCTCTTACGGTTTAGGAAACATTCAGAAATGAGGTTCAAGAAAACTCTGCATATTTTCACCTAGTGAGATCAATATATAGTAAGTAATTGTTCTACTGGTGTCAAACAAGTGACAAGAAAAATACACACATGCCTTGTTTCAGGTATACAACCTATTTTGAGAGGTTTTGTACTTTTCTTTAGTCTACACACTGATATTTTTTAATATGAAAACGGTGGCATTAAGTGAACCAATTTGAAAAATGTGATGCATATTCACTGTCTAGCACCAATACAAACACCTGTATGGCACATTTTCCTAACATAGTGCAGTTTTACCCAGCTCTTCTTTGATAATGGAATCTGGATAAACGCAGCTTATTTTACTGATATAACGTGACTTATGATGTCGATGAACCTGATTAAAAGGGAGGGGGGAATACCTCTTTAATACACAATGAAAACGATAGAATTTTTAAACATCCTTTATTTCTTAGGCGGCCCCCTATTGTTCCTATCTTGCCTTTCTTGTACTTTCTTTTCATGTTTAGTTGTCTTACCTTCGTCCATTGGCTTGCACAGATGTACACACCACGTCCTTTGATATTTCTTGTATTGTGTAAAAACAGGTTGGAGGACAAAACAGTGTTACACAGTTCCTAAAGTTGATGAGTATCAATTCAATTACAACTTAACGTTGTAATTGGTGTGTTTGTCTTTGGTGTTTTTGCAAGGACCTGTACGAGTAAATTTGTATTTCAGATTGTGGCATAGGTTACAGTAAAACTCACCTTTTTAAGACATGTGCCGCCTCTGGGTACTTTTGATGACACATCTGGGCAAAGTTATTCCTTGGCTAGGAATGAAAGGGAATGTGTGGGCTAGCGCAGAGTAGCAGTGACAGTCATATCCTTCGTTTCTCGGCAGAAAGTTTAGACGCTGTTCACTGTGGTCTGTAGATGCACTCTGCAGGGGCTTTAGGAAAAGCAAGGAGCGCGCTGGGCTGAAACCACTTGTTTTTGCTCAGAGTTTGGGTTTGACATGCCACAGTTTTGCTGAAATGCTCACCTTTGCCATTTTTACGGCACCTGCATAGTTTGAATGTGGAGTGCATTGTGCATTACAAAACACTTCATTTCCTGAAGGAAACTCTAAGTCCTTAATTACTTCACAAGCTTCTGCCATTTTAACATACATCTGTTGAAAATATAGTTAAACATCAGTATAGTGTCATTCCCACAAATTTCATCATTCTTTTGCTTGTTATCGGAGGCATAATTACTCATTCACAACCAATTTAATAACCTTGGAATGATGAAGGGCTGAGTGGACGCTTTCAAGATATTGGCCTGCAGGTTACTCACACTTGTGCAACAGCTGCGCAAACCACTGAGCTATCTCCGTCCAGTTCAATGTGAGGGGTAAGGCACGCTTGGCAGCGATGTTACAACGAGGGAATTCACGGGCCCTTGACACGTTATCACTCTTGCTAACACGACAGAGTCACTATTTAGAAATGCCACCACCGATACACGCAGGAACCACTCTCCTCGGCCACATCCGGGAGCTTCACATTATTTGCATGTAACTCTCTAAATGCTGCCATAACGTTGGGTTGTGGTCTGTGTTTTTGTCTTTAAAAAGCATAAAAACAGTTTAGATTTTGTACTCAACAGAAACACCTTTGAGGAGAAATGAAGAGTGTTAATTGCCTTCCTCCCATCAAACCCGTAATGGCCAAGCCACGGAGCTCCTGCGTGGCTTATTTTTAGTGCCATATGTGATGAGCCAGTACTTAGCAACAGATGAACCCGCGCAGGAACAGGGCCACGCTGCTATTTTTACCGAGGCGCCGAAGGAATAGCCTGCAATCTCTGCTGTGGCTGCCTGCTGCGATCACTCTTTCCTGGACTTAGATTGAGTCTCACTTCCCTTGACCTTAGAACGTGACTGGTGTCCTGCTCCCAGCAAGTACGCCCCGAATATTCCGACACAGAGGCGGGGGCGCGGTGACAATGTGTGATCAAAGATGGCGGCGGTGGTGTGCCCTGGCATGTCTCCAGGGGCCATCTTAATTAATGCCAGCTCAGGTCAGGAGACTATTGAGAGCTGGATGGCAGCAGGGACAAGTTAGCACATTTACAGCAGACCAAAGCATATATGTTAATATTTTTGAGTCTAAAATTAGCCAAGACCTTTTACTTTTACAAAAAGTATATATGCTGATTGACGGGGGCTTTCAGCCAACCCTTTTCATCCATTGGTCTGTTGTGTGATTCAAATTTTTCTTACGTCCACTACAGAGTACATCATAGGGCAGTTTGTCAGTCTGCTTCAGCCATTGGGTAACATCAGTGTGTGTGATGGCATTCTGCTCTTTCACAAGGAGAATGTGCACACACACTAGTTCCTTTAATGACAGGGACTATTATGGCCATGTATGCGTTTTGATACCATGCAAATATTTTTGCATAGCAGCTACCCCAAACAAATTATGACAGAACAAGCATTGGCAAAGCCAAAAGAATATTGGCTTTTCAGTGCTTGTTTTTATTTTGTCATTTACTGTTTTTATGTGCTTTAACCTGCACACAGTTTGATTTTGTTAAACTTTTCTGTAGATTGCTGATATAATATTAAAGAACATAGGTTGATGTGTAAGTAAATTACATTTAAGTGTATTAATAGATTCAAACAAATACTTTTTCTTGTGAAATCACCTTTCTATAGTAGTTGCTGCGAAAGCATGGTTAAAAAATAACTGTTGTGCATTGTCTTGATCAAAACCTCACTTTTTAAATCCAGTTTTACACTGCTTCTTATCTCACAGCAATGAAAAACGAACAAAAAATAAATGAAGGTAATAAACCAAGAGCAAAAATGTACACCAATATAGTTCAAATAAACAATGATTTTCAACTGCAAAGAACAAAATATATATATATATATATGTATAAAAACGTCATGACAGAATAGAAAGCAATTAATATTTAAAGTTTTTTATTTATAACACGTCAACAGAAATGTATCTGATTTCATTTACCATAACATTTTTTGTTTTGCAATTCAATAAAAAAAAGTTTTGTTGCTAATGTTGAAAATCTGTGCATCATAATTTAAAATTATAAATAGCTAACTGTGAATAACGGGGATTTTTTTTCTCTGAGGGGTTCTGAGTGACGTCACATACACAACAAACGTGAAGCACAAACTGTCTATGGTGTCACACTGAACCCAAAAGTTAAAAACATCTGCTTCACTCAGGCTTATAAATATATTTTTTTTTGCTCCAGGTCATATTCCCATATTCTCATCCACTATCAAAGGGTATAGGAGCCATGGGGATCATGCCCAACACTGCCTCCTCTGTCTCTGCATCTGCTCCTTGTTAAACCTGGTGTTTTGCCACCGACTCCCACCAACCTTTACTCATCCCTTCCTTCCCCACCCATTTTTTGAATACCTCGCGTTCTGCGTTCCTGTCTCTCTTCACCCTGTCTTCAAATCCCCCTTTCTCATTGAAAAATATTATTAAAAGAAAAACAGGCTTTCCCACCACCCTCTGAAGTTTTGTCCCCATGCACTGGAGGTATAGCGGAGGCTTTGATGAGGTTTGGGCCCAAACTTTTTCTGGGCCTAAGCAAGCTGCTTTGCATCCTTTTAGAAAGCAAGTATCCTGGTGTAAGAGAAACCATGCCACCAGCTAGTAGTGTTGTGGTGCTAGTGGCATCATGAAGGAACAGATCGGGCCTGCTTTTCATTATGTAAATACATGTTGTAACACAAGCGCAGGGCCCCAGTAAGTGCTGGGTGTGGGGCAAAGAGCCCAGGCTGCCCTTCCCTTGTAACTGCCCTGCCTGAAATTTTTCTCTTTGCTGTTTACCAGAGAACAGAGCCAGTGCCGAGCTGACAGAATCCACAAACACCCTGTCGGCTTGGAATTCACTGACGACCAGCGCCGGACTGCGAACCCAAATCAGCCCTGGCAAATGTTGTAAGACCAGCCCCGATAGGGTGCATAGTAAGCGAGTCTGACCACTACAATGGCACTTGAGAGTTCTCCTCACAAAGAAAATGTGGGAAAAAAGGCAAAAATGGTGCATTCTACAAGACATTTTTTATTATATATTCAATTACATTCATTTTTAAAGCATATAGTAAATGATGACCTTACAGTGCACCAAGATACGGCAATCTTTATTGGGCTTCTTCAATGATTCTCTCACCATCACTCTCTAACAGTGCCTCTCATCTCTCCACAGGCCTTCTCTCAAATGTATTTCATTTGTTTTATAGTGCTTCTCTTAGCAGCATAGGGTGTTGGAGCACTTTACATCACACACACCACAGACAGAGACAATGAATAATACAATTGTAAATCAATGTACTGAAAAGTTACATAAGACATTCAAGGTGTAGGATTCACATTTCATTCACACCGGTAGGCATTTTTGGTGCGTGGTCTGGGGAATCAAAACTCAGCATTCAAAACATAATACAGGGTTGACTGTACTAGGGACTATTTATTTCTACCTAAGCAGACCCTTTTGTAGCAGAATTACGATAATCATAGACTGGGTAAAGAAACAAAACTTTCTAACATGTACCATGCAGTTTGCATGCAGCTCTTTGATGGCAGTTCATAGCTCACTGTACTAGATTATGGTTGTAACTTATGAACTGCAAAGTAACTGAAGGATATCTCTGACAAAAGCAGTTTCACACTGAGCCCTGCACATAAAATACTGTTCTGTGATCTGCATAGTACACGTTCTTTGCAGCAGGCACATTAACCTTCTGTGCTACCTCAGGTCAGTCAAAACCGCTACTAGACAAAACTTCTAACTCTTTGCAGCAGGTACATTCATCACCTGAATTATCTTGGCATTTTTATAGGTGCCTGAAAACTGTTGAATATACAAGGAACTCGGCAGTGCTTTTTCTTTTAAAGCTGCTGGACGCTACAAAACCTGCCACCCAATAACAAGAGCCGCCCCCACTCTTCCACCCTCCTGGAGAAACGACTGATGCCCAGTATGGCCAGTCCAGCCTTGCTGACCTCACACGTGTGGGGAAAAAAAAATGAAATTACGAAAAAAGTTTATAGTATCAGAGGGTGCCATAACTACAGCAAAACATTTCCCTGTAGTGTTACACTTCAAAGACGGCCCGATCGCAGCCCAAATTAAAAGGAACAATCAAATATATTCCCCACTCTGTTCTATCAGCTGACAGCAGCAGTATGTGCCAAACTATTTAAAATGAGATTCATTTTTCGAAGCACTTTGGAGACCGCTCTTTAATTTGTATAATATGTAATATATGTTTCAGGGCTCAAAGCATTTTCTTCAAAGCTCACGTTGCCAAATCCCAAAGTTGCCAACTTTGATTCCTCCACATGCCTCTTTCCTGAACCGGCCTATACTATCTGTAGATTTATCTTACCTTCTAGCTGTTTTTTATCTTTACCTTTTTCCTTTGTCACTAACCTTCTCTTCATACCACTTTCTCACTTTTTTTTCTTTCTCTCTCTAACTCTGAGTCAAATTCTGATAATGAAAAATAATTCTTGGTAATCAAAAATAATTAGCAAGGAATATGCATTTCATTGTTAAGGCCAATAAAAATGGAACCTGTAGTTCCACGAATAAGACACGTAAAAAACGTGGCCTTCAAACCAGATGCATTTTCTCATAAGCCTAAAGCAATGTTAGTACATGCTCTTTCCAGAGCCTTTTTTAATGTTGTCCATGGTGATATCAGGGCCATCTGGCCAAACAATAGAAATGTATTCTACCAGAACGTATTTGACTACCTTCTGCATAGACTGTGTCAAGTCTAGAATACCGTACAAGGAAATTTGACAATGACTCACTATTGTGGAGCACTATATTGACTTCCAGTTAGGATAAGGGTTCAGGTTAAAGGGATATGTAGTGCCCTCCAAGTCACTTTACCGACAGGCCCCACATTTCTAAGGTATATCCTTGAAGGTTCTGCGCAAAGTTGAAATTTTTGATATATCTATTTTTCATGTTCTGTATGATTATTATCAGTGTTTGAGATGGACAGTCTTATCAGTTCAGGCCTCCAAGTCCTAGAATTCTGTCTCTCTGGATTTGCAAAAATAATCAAACTTCCTGACATTGGTATGAAAACGTAAACTGTTCAGTTTATTGATTAGTAATTGGCAGGAGTTATCCATGCACAAGAAGTGCCTAAAAGTATCCATGTTTTATGGTACATCTCTTCCAAACAAAAGCCAATAAATATTTAAATAAATAATTGATACTAAGTTGCCAAGTTACAGCGACAAACACCGATTTGGATTTTGAGGAAGCATTGTAATAATCAGAGCTAGTAACTACGAAAATGCCCCAGTAGGCTTTGGAAAGTTCATCTCTACAAATAAAGCCATAATTAAATAATGGAGACCGTAGTGGAATGACATTTGATGCATTGCGAATGGTTCTAAACAATAATGATCCATGACATAGGAGGCCATTAGTGCAGTGAAGATTCCGGAGCCTTGGCAGGTGGTTGACACCTGCATTGAGCCATGGGGTTCTAGCAAGGGAGTATGGTGACCGTTCTAGACGCACCGCACAGTATGTATTGCAGTATGGGACTCTTCAAGCAGATTTGTGCATAGCTCCTTCGTCTGAATGGTGCCCCTTGAATAGCTGCTCATCCACAGAAGCCTTGTATGGTGGGTGAATAGGCACCTTCTCTGTAAAAAACAAAATGTGGCTAAAGCCATTGTGAGCAAAAGACTGTTACAGAAGGGCAGCACGCATTATGGATGGTTCAACTGTGAGTGCATACTTAAGCAGAAGGACCTTAGAAGTGCGTTCAGGCATGTCCACGACACAAAGTGGTCAAGGGATCAAGATCATTATAGAACTCTACATAGAGAATTTAAATAGATTGTTAAAGAGTAAGAAAAAATAGTCAAGGGAGGAAGCAGCCTGAATCCGCATGGCAAATGCAATGTTATAGAAAGATTGCAACAAGTTCTGGAAACTAGTAGCCGGTGGGTTTGCAAATAACATTTCAATGGGAAAAAACTTTTGGGGCAACTGTATTCACCACCACCTGCTGTTGACAATGGAATTAGGGACATAAATATCTGAAAATTGTGAGTTACCTTTGACAAAGATCACGATTGTCATAACCTGAAAATGAATATGGCTTGGACCAGGTATTCCAAATATTATATATAAAAATGCCCGTATGATTTGGACAGACTTTTGGTGCCCAGGATATAATAAAGTGAGGAGTACTGGGGCAATTCCAGTGAGCTGGAACATGCCATAACACCAGTTTTAAACAAGGTAATACTGAAGATCTGTTGGCCTATTTCACTCGTTGATTTCTATTTAAAGATGTTTGCTCGTTTGTTAGCAAGGAAATTTGAAAAGTGAGCCTGCAATAATGGCCTAATTCCTAAAGAACAGGCTGGTTTAATCCCAGACAGTGATTCCCACTTCATCATTTTTCGCCAAATTATATTGTTCTCAAAGCAGCATGCACAAGGTGGGGTTAGGTGTTTGTTTTACTGTCTTCAATTCTACCTGGATCTTTGATTACATTGGTCCAAGCAAGCGAAGGGTCCACCAACTAGGCTACTTAAGCTTCTAGTGTCTCCACACTCACGTACATGCTTTCAGGTCAGTGTGGGTTATGATAGGGAGCGACGGGCAAGAGGACCATTGCACAGTAGCCTTAAGCGTCGGTGTGTTCTGGGACCTCTGTTGTTCTCTCTTCATACTTGACTTATCCACTGGACCTATCAGAGTCCAAAGCTAGCCCTTCTAAAGTAAATTCTTTGCTATATGTAGATGGTCTTGCATTCTGAGTTACACACCCTTTGGGTTACCAAGTCAGCTGGAGCCACTAGAAAAGAATTGTAAGATAATGAGGCTTCCCATTAATATTACTAAAATGCTGAAGATGCAGCTTGGTCAACATATACTGCTATTCGTATGGAAGCTGAATGGCTTACCATGTAGATTGTCATTATATATAGTTATTTGGGAGTAGTTTTTAAGCACACTCTGAAAATGCCCACTCGCATCCAATAAGTTTTTGCAAGCACTGTCTGCTCTGTTGTGACTTTGTCGCTTTAACATTAGCGTGGTGGATACACAGTGAGCCCCGTAGTGGAAGCCTGCTTGGTAAAAGTGATGCCAATAATCAGTTTTGGTTTTCCTGGTCTTGTTCTAGAGCACCCTCCAAATTTTAAACGTTTGCTTTTTCAAGAGAAAGCACTACGTAGAGCATTAAATGCACCCATAGTAGTTGGTGCAGAGGGACCATGTTCTTTCCTCCTACCACATTAGATGGTCAGTATAGTTTTTTTATTAGGTTTATTAACTTTCAAGATCATTCTTCAGCAGCGGATCTTTGTTCAGTGGGTCTGTGCAGTGGTGAATCAAGCTTTGCTCTTATTACAAGGGAGGAGCTTAATAAATGAGTGTCACAGTCCAGCTTGCATTTTGGCTTTGAGGGAATTTTAAGTGGTAAGACCCTGTTAGTCTCAAACAAGAAGCTAAAGCAGAAAGCACATAAGATATCATTTAGAGCCAGCATACTGTTTATTTATTTGTTTTTTAAAATAAAAACATATCTAGTGGTGTTTTTTAAGATTAAAGGGGCCCCAATATTAGATAACGGTTTGCTTAAAGTGTCGAGTCCTAATGTATGTCATGGGCTTCTCTTGTTTCATATAAGGGTGCAAATTGACCACGATTATTGGTTAGCTGCAAATATTGTGGCAAAATGTGATTGCTAAATGAATTGACTGGATGAAGCAGCACATTTTATGCTTTTATGCACCGCTTACAAGAAAATATGGATAAAATAGTCAGACTGTTTATTCGATCTTGAGGCAGACAAGTTGACCATTGCTGGCCCCTTTTTTAATGCATGTTAAAAAGCTTTGAATTTTTTGGTAAAATTTGTAATAAGTTTGTTACATTTAATTGTTGCGTTAAGTGTTTGAATTGAATTATTGTACCTGGCTGGAATTTGACATATGCAGTGATTTGCCTTTATCGACAGAAATAAAAGCATTCATAAGTGGAAGTGGACATAACATGATTTTAAATGCCAGGGTTATTTTGTAGGCACCAATGGTGTTTACTGGGTGGTTAGGTCCTATACAAAATTATAATATTGGCTTAGATGAAGAGATTTCCCATTTAGCTTATATCGAGGTAATCATCAACAACACCCATTGAGTAAGCTTGCACAATCACCTTGAGACCCAACACTGAGCTACAATGCAAGCTTATGCATCTTTACTTCCTGTCTCCCCAACAACATTGCTTGATATTAGAGCTAAGTTCTTGCTCTGGCTAAGCCTCTTGTGCAAAATCTCTGATCTCAGCAAAGTGTCATTCACGTGAAATCTGTGTCACTGTATGGACCGTCCACTAGCTGCATGGACCCTCCACAATAAACCACAAACTTAAAATGTGATGCTATTTCAAGTGGAATCTCTATGGTGTTAAGAAGAGACGTGAAGTAAACTCCCAAACGGTAGCTGTGAGTAAATGAGCTTTCTCAGCACAGGTGTCAAGGGGGGACAGTGAAAGTACTGCCACCCTTAGTCAGAGGAGATCCCCCACACATCAGATACCTAATTAGAACTCTTATTAGAGGGTTCCACTGCGTGGTGGCCTAATTACAGAAGCAGGGTGATACACCACCACTTACAGGACTATAATGATCCAACATGATTGTGATGATGCAAGCCTGTAGCACTCCACTCTTTGAGACTGTGCACATGAAAACCTTTTGGTAAAGCTTTGTGATGCCCCGTGTTCTGGGTTTTGTAGGAGGGTGATTGTTAGTAGTTGTGTTGGCACTGTCATTGGCAGCACTGGGAGGGGCAATGGGCGGTGCAAACTGCAGTGGCCCTGGCTTTTTTTTCCAGATTAGGCACTGGAACTTTTCTCAGTTCCCTCTAGGCCTTTCTTCCTCTGACTTCAATACTAGGCTGAACTCGAACCAATTTGGGACCAAAGGAAAATTCTTCTAACTGAATATAATTTACCAGAGCGGCACCAAGCCTAATGAACAGGGCAAAGAGTAGTATTGGTAAATGCGCCTACGATTGCAACATTTTCATGAAATAGTTTTGAAAAGGTGGTACAATCAAAGAAAATATGCAAAATGTGTCCCTCAAGTATTATTGAATAAAATTGAAACCTAGAAGTGCCCGTTTTGTTTTCCAGTGAAGATTGTTAATATTTCAGTATATCGTTAAATATTAATAGACTGAGAAGGGCACTCTGAAGTGTTTTTATGTTTTTAACCAGATTTAATTAGCCACTTAATAGCTATGTGGAAGCTATAAGAGATAGTCTCCAGTTACAAGGTTACATATAAAGCCATGGTAATAAAGACCACATATGGATACTTTTCGCCAGAGGACATCTGCCACTTGTAAGTCTTTGCAGGTGTTTCACAGATGCAGCAACACCATTTGTACTCCAAAACATATTTCGGAAGCAAGACCTAGGCGAAACAATTCAAGTGTCTTGCTGCTGGAGTTTTGATGCTGGTAAGAAAGTTCAGTGGATTTGTACAGGCTGCTGGTGTAAACTCTAGGGATGGGAATGTTTTGTGGTAAAATGTTGCGTTCACTAAGTGTGAAGAAGTCCTGCAGAGAAGACACTTGGGGCAAATAAGCCCTTTGAGCTTCTAATTTCAGTGTTCACAGGAAAAATTGTGTACGTTTTTAAACGGGATATCTACCCTGAAAATTTAAACCAGACATAATAGTGGCAATTGCCACCCAACTCCCCTGCTTCTCAGAGTTCTGCCACCAGGTACATAAGTATCTTGCACCATCCTGGCCATGGTGGACCATTTCCTTGCTGCTCACGTCCTCTGGTTTAATCTATTATGTATAGCCAAGTGACCTGAGTCTGGAAGAACCCATCTTTCCTCATCTTAGGACCCTGATTAATTCCTTTTCATGCTGTTCTATTTTCTTTAGAATGGATCAATTGTGGTTTCTTTGTCTGCAAGGGTCAACAAGAACTGAAGACCTCTCTTTGATGTGATCCCACCATTGAAACGTCATCAGTTGTACCCAGGGCCTTCTAGAAAGAATGCATGAATAGAGTTTTTCAGGCTTGAGCTGTGAGCGTCTCTGTACTGTGTTTAGTTTGCAGGCGACTCTGTGCCATGAGGTCCTTTTTGGAGCCTACTTGTATGATTCAGAAAGGCTCCAAGAATAGCCAGTAGCACCGCCCCATACATTTCTTAAGCCCCTGGTAGCCTTCTATGTCTTACATAGCTGTGCATGAGGTTAGCCATTTTGAACGCCAAGACATCATGATTGACCTCTCCATGGCAAAGAGCAAAGGATTGACTATCTTAATAATTCATAAAAAGGTGCGAGCAGGCCCTAAGCTGTCAGTTATGGAAACATCACATAAAAGTCACAGCTTCCAAGTCTGGGATTTGAGTGAGTCAAAATAGATGCTTTTGTTTGAGAATTTAAACATTTACAACTGCCCTTGGCAGAAATACATTTACAAACATGCTGAGGTTGGAAAACATTCTGCAGAAGGTTGGTGAATAATGGCAGCTTTTGCTGCTAGACCCAGCCAGGATCGCCCACAAGACCTTTGGATGCAGATTTGCTTACACATAAATTCCACCATAGTAGCAGAAATTCCATGATACTAAATTTCGTGTGTAAGAGCAAAATCCCAGTATTCGTATGTCTATGATGCTCAAAAGAGAGAGTTGACATCATAATTGCAGGTCTTTGCACAGCCACATTGAACTTGGCAACTAATTTTGTAAAACGGGGCCAAAAAATTAAGAGTTGAAGCTGGGGAAATGTTCTGAAATGAGAGAGGTGGGGCTTGAAGTCTTTCAAAAAACTGAAGAACTACTCGGACTCTAAACCCATTGAATTCTTGGCCACACAACAGGAACAGTCAACGAACAGGATTACCAGATTTGTGACTTAAAGCGAGAGTGCTAGAGGAAACCAATCACATTATAAAGTTGCGCCTTAAAAGTCTCACTTAACCCACAATGTTTTCTATAAAATACCTTTGAAATGGTCCATTCATGTCCTTCTTAGTAATTCGTTGTACACCTTTGTCGACCATTATATTCCGATAAGGTACTCTTATGGGTCTCTTGCCTGGAAGCAGAGTTCTGAAAACATGGCACCCGATTCTCTAAAATCTCCCATAAAGTATCCTTTTCACTCCAAGGCTTGGGACACCTGGATGTATAAAGGAGAGTTTAGCGCAGGTTGAAGGCTCTCCCACCCAGAAAATCAGTGTGCTCCTCACTATGAGCGCTGTCACTGAGTGTAGCTACCTTACAGTTTAGCATTAGCGATGCTGCAGCGGCTACTGTTCTGCGCCATTGGTTGCTAGAAGTGTTCTCCTGTATGGCACTTTCTCTGGTGATTGATGCTTGCTTGAAGCTGTACAGACATGCTACCACCTTACTAGCTGCTTGATGACATCAGCGTGATCATTGCATTGGTAACAGTGCTTGTGATGAGGAGCGGCCCGTGGGACGCAGGGTGACAGTAAAGAGAGCCCACATAATAATATAGTATACTTGAATATAGCATGACTCAACTAGCAGTGAACTAGCATGGTGCATCAAAATAAGTTGGTGATGATGGTAAACCACCCAATCATAAAGTGCATCATAGAGTTGGTAATACATTAAGTTGTGTGAAAGCTAACACGTCAGCTTGGAGTACGTTTGGATACATTATACTAGCATTTCAACTTTTCAAAATCTCCAGCTTGTGTTATAAAGCTGCAGTGAAATTGGCACAGAAATCTGCATAGCCTCCATCTGTTGCTGCTGACATAAGGAAGATCTCCTGCATTTTTTTTTACCTAAATGTGTTCGGTATATAATCAGGACCACTGGAACTATGAGCCAGACGGGGACAATCTGACACTATATTGTTATGGTGAAGCAAATTTACTCTGCTTCCATCGTTTCGGATTGAGCAGCAGAAAATCAGGGAATGTTTGCTGGGCTTCCTACATGTGATCAATGGACATGATTGAAGTCAAGTATAAAATGCATGCGCTTTGGCCAAACGGGGTTGTCTTCCTAGGGTTCTGAAAGTGTGAGGCCTATTTTCTTTGTGCTTGGAGTGTTGAACTGCCTCATTCTTAAGGCAAGAGTCCACATCTTTCACGTATAAGTTCTGTGCTTTAACAAGACTCCCTGGTGACTTACCCTTACATCCGCAGGGCCGGGGCAAACTGCACGTCCTTTGCAGAGCTCCATCAATCGCCTTATAAAGGGACATTTTCAAGATTTCTGTCTGGAGAAGGCATGCGATTCATTGTTTATACAATGAGATTTTGAAAACTCTAACTGCACATATTTTGTTTCCTATCATAAGATTATTACTTACTTCCGATTCTCATGTTATTTTTTACCTGATCTAAAAACCACACGTGCCTACAAGCCATTACTTGTCTTGTCCTTGCCCTTACAAGTGCTTTTAGAGTTAATTATTTGAATCAACCCCTTTAAGAGTCGTATAGTTTTATGTTTGTCATGGAAAATGGGCATACCGCCCAACAATGGCCCGTACAGTTCCAAAATCTTAGTGAACATAACTGCAGACGGTTCCTTTATCAGTAAATTATACCTGCCACGTTCGCACATCTCTAAACAAGCGATTAAAAATACACAACTAAAGCTGATGTTCCGCCCTGCGTCTGACTTCCAGGTAAATGCTGAATCGTGCTTGAGACAGCATTTTGAGATGCCCGTAGAACAAAACGTTTCCGCAGGTGTACATTCACAATCTGTGCAATGCCTTGTGGGAATTTCTAGCCAACTCCAACCATTTTTATCAGTGGTTCTGGTGCAGACGCTGTAGAACACTTGCCTAACTATGACCAGTGACTTCCTGTAAGGAATGGCCACACTTCCTGAAACCAGTTCTGCAAGGTGAAGAGTAATCTGCCCTCCTCAATGGACTGCTGCGGCATCAAGGGCTTGAATTCATGCTCGATAAAAGTAGCAGTCCTAATTCAAAGACTACATTTCTGTGACCCAAGAATATAAAACTCCTAAAAGGAGGGCGACCAATTCTTGAACGAGCCAAAAACTTCTTCGGGCCTACCATGGTCACCTTGCATGGCCACAGCAGATAATTCCAGAGCACCACTACATGAAGTGACACATTTCCCATTCCTACTTATCCAAGAGTGAGATGGAGAAGTTATGTGTTTGCCATTGTGTCCTACATATGTACACGAAAGACCAATTCATGCTAAATTGTGAAGGTATCCAATGGGAGAAATTTCATTACAATGAATCTCATTGGAAATCATTTACATGGTGGTTGTTCAAAAATCCGCCATGGATCCAGCTTCATGATCAAGGATTGGACTCTCCTAGGCTGAGGTTGTGACTCTGAAAGCAGGGGGCCCAATTCCTAACCCCATATTCCCCACCTGACCAGGGTGATGAGATTACTGGATCCCTTTATCTGATATATCTAGAAAAACTAAGAGTAATGTAAAAACTGGCTAGGACCCAAAATTAAGCACCATATAAATAAAACCTGCGCATTGACAATTGAATCCTCAATACAAAAGACTATTAATGACATTACTTTGCGAGATGGATACCGGCACATATACTACTGTCATTTCGTGATGGAGTAGAGCATGTTTTATTCATGTGGTAAGTGGACCCATGCTGCAAGCCCTCGCATTGGGGAACACGCAGCTTTCACGCTAATTAGCAAACCGGGAAAGGTTATGCCACCGAGCACCTCCCAACCAGTCGCCATCCATGGAAGAGACTTAATGAAGGCTTAGCTGGGTGAAAAACATTGATTTCCTGTCTTCAGTGCGAATTCCTTTAAAGAAATTAAATGTCAGTGTGCCTGTGTGCATGTTATAAGTTATCTCTCGTGGCAACGGGTTTGAGGTTTGTACCATAAAGTATTCTCTGGGGACCAACTTGAGTTGGCAGGAGCCTGAAGGGAAAATTATTACGCTCCCCTTCAGTTATGTGTTTGCCTCAAACCCTTTCACAAACAGATGTCTCTAGTGTCATGGCTAAATGGTTTATTTATCGGTCAGCTTATAGGACCCACATATTGCATCCTGAAAAACCAGGACCTTCTGCAACTTCAGAGACCGAAGTATTGAGTGACTTAGTGGTATAACACACTGCGTCGTGTGTCCTATTACAAGTCAGCCTGATGTATATTCGGGAATACTGAGAGGCTGGAATTTACTCTTACAACTAGCACCCCACACTTACATCTGGCTATTAGAAGTTATTCAGCCTTTAATTGAGTATAACATGTGGCGATCCTGCTTTAACCGGATCAGAACCACTTGGTATTGCTGGGCACAGCATTTCTTCCCAACACACAACATGTTTATAAACCCTCTTGATTTGTGAGGAAACCGCATTTAAGGTGCAATGAAGATAGCGATTGCCCAGGATCACGTACTTTTAGTAAATAGAATAGCTTGGTCAAAGCTGAGTCCTCCTTGTACAACAGCTAATAATGTATCCTCAAGAGCGTGGCTCTTCCTCCTTGAAACTGTATCACTTCTTGAGCGTCTCTTAAAACGAGGCACCACAGATCGTTCACTAAAGCCACACCTTCTTTGTTAAAATGAGAAAGACACAGGGCCTGATTAACAAAGATGTTTCTGCGAGTATGCATGACTTGCATTTAGACTGAGTACTCGTGACTCACTACTTTATTTCCAGGAGAAAGTAATGTATTTATTCTTGGGAGCAGTGGTTACTTTGCGAAAAATATGTCACGAGTCCACAGTTTTTATTAGGAGCGGCTGCCAAGGCAACAGAGTGCTGGGGATACCAAATACCAAGGCTTACTTGTCCTGGTTCCAGTTTATGCTTCGTTTTTACACCACATACTTCCTGTCTCCATCTTTCAGATTCCTTTTCATCCCTTTGTCACTTGTTCTCCAATCTCTTCCTTCTTTTTCCGTTTTCTACCTTTGATTCTCTTGATCTGGGCCAAAGTCTGAAGCAGGCAAATAACTCTTGGCCCTGTAAAAGGATAGTCGGGGCCCAAAATTTGCACTAATTAAGCTCTGCCTGGAAGCAATATTTCAGTATCAGCCCGTATGCCCTTGCTAGAGGATTTATCTTCCTAAAATCCTTAGCACACCCTGCTGCTCTGGTCAGCAGCAGATTTCTGGAAATGCTTGGCCAGTCGTTCCATCCTTGCTAAAATACAAGCATATGTGCTGAAAGTAGGGGTGAGCTGGGAGGGGCTCATCACCCCCCAAACAACCATGCTGGAGTTCAGAAGGTGAAAGAGCAATAATGATGCCTTTAAATGTTGTTTTAGTCTTGTCATGGAGGTCAAGTCTCAGGCTATGTCTTCTAACAACGTGCTGCTTATTCATTTTAACCTGGAGATTGGTATTTACTTTTGTTACTCTGACTGCAAAGAGAGTAGGTTTTGTGAAGTGAACTATGTAGCAATTTTGCAAGCATAACAAGCATTGACAAAGCCAGTAGGTCTAGCATATGCAAGAGCTATTAGCTTTGCCAATGTGTTTTAACCGTGTTGTATTCCAGAGTGGCTGCTGTTTAGAATGGCTAAAAATTGGTGGCATAATAAGAGTAGCATGGATTGGTGTGGAGTGGGTGGCATAAAGTTCAGTGTTGTGGAGTGGCATGGAGTGCCTTGGTGTAGAGTGGAAGGGCGTGATTGGAGGGGCATAGAATGGAAGGATGTGGAGTAGACTGAAGTGGCATAAAGTGGAGTCGAGTGAAATGGAATTGAATGGCGTAGAGTGGTGTAACATAATGTGGAGTGTCTTAGAGTGTCATAAAGGGTCTTAGATTGGAGTATTGTAGAGTGAAATGGAGTGTCATCAAGCGGTATGGAGTGGAGTATCTTGGGGTGTAGTTGGATGTCATAGAGTGGAGTGGTGAACAGTGACCTACTATAGTGTGGAGTGGTGTAGCATGGAGTGGCGTTGAGTGCATAGAGTGGAATGTTGTAAGTGGAGTGTCATACAGTGGCATAGAATAGAGGGGCATGGAATGTTGTGGAGTGGAGTCAATTACCATAGAGTAGAGATGCTTAGTGTAGAGTCGAGTAAAGTGTCATAGAGTGGAGTGGTATAGCGTGGAGTCATATAGGCTGTCATGGAGTGTTGTAGAGTAGTGTGCATAGAGTGTTGTGGAGTTGAGTGTCACAGAGTGTAGTAAAGTTTCATAGAGTGGAGTGGCATAGATTGTTGTGGAGTGTCGTAGAGTGGAGTTACATAGAATGGCATAGAGTAGAGTGTTGTGAAGTGCCAGAGAGTGAGTAAAGTGTAATAGAGTAGAGTAGTGTGTCATACAGTAGAGTGTTATAAAGTGTTGTGGGGTGATGTAGATTAGAGTGGTCTAGAATTAAGTGGGACAGCGTGGAGTAGAGGGTCATAGAGTGGAGAGGTGGAGAGTGGAGTTGAGAGGAATGGAGTAGAGGGTCATAGAGTGGAGTATTCTGGAGTGGCGTGGAGTGGCGTAGGCTGAAGTGGCGTAGAGTGGAGTAGAGTGTCATAGATTTCAGTGGGGTAGAGTGGCAAAGAGTGGCGTAGATTGTTGTGGAGTGTTGTAGAGTGGAGTGGCGTAGAGTAGCCTGTCGTGGAGTGGTTTAGAGTGTTGGAGTGACATAGAGCAGAGTGGTGTAGCGTACAGGGGAGCAGAGTGTCATAGAGTGTTGTGCAGTAGAGGGTGTGGTAGCGTACTGCTATTACATGCAGTACATTTTCAATTGAAATTACTATTACATTTGCACTGCTATACAGTTTTACTGATAAAACTATACGGCGCGCAAATGATAATCTGTTGAAATTGGCATCACATCGTGTACTGATTTATTTTCATCGTATTACTAATTTCTTGCAACCGCATTTCAGAATTTGAAAGAAATGTGTTTTATTAGTGCTTTCCTAAATCAGATGTATTCTGAAGTATTTGCACAGTTTATTTACAGACATTCAAATTTTGATGTGGGCTATGATAGAAAACAATAACATTGTACTGCCTTCCTCCAGCACACTACAGTACCCAGGATGATTATCACATAAATCCTCTCACTTTGAAGTCTGAGAAAGAAAAGTAAACACCAAGCTCCTATGGAAGACAGAGCCCAACATTTGACCTCTGTCTTTAAATAACAGCAAATGTGACAAGATAAAAACAACATTTGAAGACCTGTTAACACAAAGCAAGCATTTGTGTTAGAATACACTAAGCAGGCTATGCTACACAGGATGGAGAAAGACATACTGGACAGCCTAAAACAAATAAAGCAGGCAACTGTGAGTTACAAAGCAGAAAGGGAATGGTAAGCAATGGATAGAATGCATTCCCAGGAAAGCTTCCTGAATGTCCCCAAGAAGTATTTGAAAACCAGACCGTGCAGCTAAAAAGCTTTAGGATGACAATTTTTCTAACACACAGCTTAAATACTTGTACTTGTGACATGCAAATGATAGACCCTGAAATCTGATTTCCACATGTTACTCTGTGTGAGCTGTGTAGTTTTGTGAGTAAAACTGTGTGTCTATGGAAATTTAGTAGTCATTTCAATTGAAAATGTGCTGTCTGTAAATGAGTGTTACCACACCATGCATTCAGTGGCGTAGCGTGGGTTGTCAGCACCCGGGGCAAGGCAAGTAATTTGCGCCCCCTAACCCGTGGATTTTAGCACTCGCGAGCGCGCCCCCCCTAGATGTTGCGCCCGGTGCGGCCGCCCCCCCCTGTACCCCCAGGCTACGCCACTGCATGCATTAGTAGTATATTTGCGACAGTGTGCTCCAAAATGCCCCACCAGCTACATACCATAATCTTACCACTCTACTGCTCAATAGATGTGTTTCATGTGCTACACTTTGTGTAAAGCTTGCATTTTTCACAACCATCTCGAGTTCAAGGATTTATCAGTAAGGGCAGCAACCCCCACTCAGAAAATGGTTCCAGCACCGCTGAATACAAGACGAATTAAGAGGAAAAGTCTGTGCCCGGACTCTGTCTGTTCTGATTTGAAAACCTACCGGCGCTGTGTGGAGGAAGCGAGCTGGCTCTCGTATTTTTCACCCGCTTGGACATTTGTCTACACTAAACGGAGCATCTGCAGTTCTCTAATAATGCAAAGCCTTTATTGCTTGCATGCAAATGTAAAATCACGAAGCAGAACATATAGCTGCCATCTAGCCATCGCCTAACACAGGTGCTGTTCACCGCTGGCTGATGAACGGCCCCGTTTCCGCAGGAGGGAGAGCGAGGCAATTACTTTAAGAGGAGATTAAATTTGACGAGGCTCCGCGGCGAGGGCGTCCCTCCGGTGATTACTTCCCAGAATTCCAGGATCAAACGTACGTCTTTGTCCCCCAGCATTGCCGCCTACCCTTATCATCTGAGACCCACAGCCAACTATAGTAAAGGAGTTTTACTGCTATTAGAAATATGGCTCACTTTCTCCTACAGTCTCAGCTTCAAAGGTAGAAGGCGCAATTACTGCCTTAAATATTGTAAATTACTCTATATAGTATTCTCGGAGTCAATTCATGACCCTTTTGGGACCAGTGTAAATCATACACGTGTCTTACTTCACTTGTAACATTTTTATAGCAATGCCCTAGCCAGAGGTTAGCCGAAGACTTTTTGAAAACTTCATAATAGTGTGGAAAGTCACCATTAGATAGTCAAGAGTGCCAGGAGGCCATACTGATAGCAAACGGTGCCTACACACCTAGCAATAACACAGGAACATATACTAAAGATGGAGAGGCAGAAAGGCATGCAGGGGAGAACATTCTTGTGATTTACTGATCAAGACGCCTTCCATGTATCTTAGCCATTAGAGCCGGGAATCCTCTAAAATGTTGTGTAGAATCACTGACGTGCAGGGAGCAGGTGAATGTCAGAACGAACAAGCATATCCTTCCAGCTGCCTGGCCCTGCTTTCTAGACTGAAAGTATCAGCAACGATGAAGCAGCATCTGTGGTTTTGGGTAAGATGGTTGAGGGAGTTCAGCAGTGTTCTCATGGGGGAATGTTTCTTTGTAAATGTACATAATAAATACAAAAAAGCAATGTACAGGCTAATCAAGAAAAAATGTTTCCAATAGAATCTTGGGTCCCTGGGAAAACTCTTTTCTAAACGCCGAATTATGTGGGTCAACTTCAGTAGCGCATGAGTCCTATTTGTGCAAACCCTCTGAGGGTATAAAGTTACAAGAAAATGTCCCTCCAGCCATTGAGCCACTGCACTTGGAAAACCTCACTCGGTACCTCAGGTCATTGGCAAACCTTTTCTCTGGATATCAGGTTACTGAGGAAAACCCCATCAGGACCAGGAATGAGGTCACTAAAGACAACTCCTTTCACAACGTTTAAAGTTCATTGTTTTTTTTCGAATGAATGTAATTTGCAAAGGTCTTCAAGTTTCAAACAAACCGAGATCTACCAAATCTAAGCCATCCTGCTGTCCCCGTTGACATAAATAGAGGCAGAGTAAGGATCCTTTCACCCCATTATCTATTTTACTACTCCTATCCCCTACTGGTAATGGAAGTTGCCTGGAAACAGTTCTAAAAGGGCAGGAGGCTTCCTCTTCCTGAAAACTAAAAAGAGCAAAGGCTTCTGATTTATGAAAACTAATGCTTGTATGGCGAGTTGCGGACAGAAACATAACATAGCGTGCACTCTTGTGCTTTAAGGGCAACAGCCTACCAAGCACCCTGCCCCTCACCCAAGAATGTGTAGGGTGCCAGACTGGCTCGATTTTGAGACATTTTCCGAGTAGGTCTTGCCTGTGCTTGTCCACCTCTGGGAGCGTGAGAGGGGCTGTGGTGTCAGCCTCTGCTCGATATTTTGTCATCCTCCAGGCTAGCTGGAGCAGACGAAGTTTGGAAATTTAAAGATAATGTACTTTCTGCTAAGATGGCCAAACTTAATTGCTCTTCAACTTCTTGTCCAGCTCATGAGAATTATTTGTACAGCAGTATTTCTGCCTTTAGTGTATGATTCCTGCCTTTGCCACCAACACCCCAATTTTGCCCATTTGGCATAATTTTACTCATTTGATAGCATCTCTGCTTAGCACCTTGCCATTGGTATTATTGGGCCTTCTCGGATTGCCCCTTTTTTGGGGGTACATGCAAACAGAACCCCACAGCATTCACCTAGAGTGCTGTGGTCTCCTTGCTAGCAAACTACACTATTTATAAAGCAGACCAACCAAGCAGATTTCTGTCTCTTTCTCCTTTCTTGCTCCCTTTGCCGTGTAACTCTTAAATTTTCTCCTACGTCATACTGCTAGGTGCAACCTTTCACCACAAGATAAGAACACTTCTGTTCACTTGTTTAAGTTGACACCTCAAATTCTCCAACAGATTCACAGCAAATGCAACACTGTGCCAACCACACACTCCCCTCTGATGTAGCATGCTTCAAATCCAATAATGCACTTTAGTGTACCAAAAAGTAATAGGAAGCAATATATCAATGCTACAATACAAAATAATCACTCTGACCCACAAAGGTTTCAAATAATCAGAAACTCCACCTCCAATGTCCCTGTGAATATCATCAGCTCTGCTTCCCCTAAATTGTATGGGGTCTGAGCCCCTAGCAATTATGGAAGCTTTATTTGAGTGCATATTTTGTTTCTCATTGTGTAATTCCAGGTGGAAAGCAATCATATCAAAAACCATCTTAGGCCTGCTCCAATAAGAACAATCCAGAAAAACTACCAGACCACAGCTCCTCTGAACAGCAACAAAAGGAACTACACCCCAATTTCAGACTTGTTGGGCCTCATCAGCTTGAATCATTTGCACAACGAGTTCTTGAACTTAAGTTGGTTTTATCACAATAGTGTTGGCGATGGGTGTGTTGTAATTCCAATACATCAGGGACCGTCTTGTGACAGCGGTTTTCTCATCCTTCTGTTTCCGCTTTGTGTCTTGCCATAATATTGAAAGATTGTTTGATTGCACTCACATACACGATACTCAATGTGAACGAGAGACACACATTAACATTACTCTAATAAATGTTTTCTAAGACCGCTTCTCGTATACCTACTTTTTTGGTCCGTTAGCAAAGATTACGGATCATAGTTATTTTTGTGTGGTTAGGTTAGCAGGGATCTTTCTGGAGGGAAAGACAGAAAAAGGCAAAAGCAGCACTCATAACATCAACACAATAAGAGAAACTGCACCGTTGTGGAAAAACCCATGCTGAAGCAGTTCCTCCTCTTGCAACTCAAGTCAATTGAGCTAGCCTGGCAAGCGGGAGGATTAATGTAGCTTTCACAAGTCCCTCCTGGGGAAACCCTTAATTCCCCTATAAGATATTTTACTCTTCAGGTGCTTGGAAAAGGCAATGCGAATGCATCACATGCTCCTAGATGTATTATCGGTCTTCCCACCAGCGGCTTTACACATCCTTTCCATCCGTTTATGGCAGTGACAGAGCGCTCTTTGACTGGTGCCATAAGATACAAGCCAGTGCACAGACGCCAGATGGTAATGGTTCCTCGGCACTGACGTGGGCTGCAAATGAACCACGACCCCAAGACTGCTCAGACTCTCTGGCTACTCACCCGGCCGTAGAGTCCTCAATCCTGTTTTTAATCAGGCACTTGACTATTTCTGCTTATGACCAGTGGGAAAGCCTGCATGGATGGCTTATTTTATGTTTCAGGTGATAAATTTAGCCCTAGGCATGCAAAAGCGCTTCAGGCAGCCGCTTAGAGATCTGAGATCCAGGGTCCTCCCAGGATGGCACTTACGTATGCCTCCAGAAGAGGTGTCAGAAGGACGTATCACACCTGGCAAAGCAGTGTGACACGAAGATCACCCAAGGTGCCACTGCCAGGCCAGATGCCCATGGAAAAGCAAATGCATCAATGCGACCACCTGCCCTCAGGTTTTGCCAGATATGAGCTGTGCTTGAAATGTTACTGTGGTACTCCAGCCACAATATGGGGAAACGCATTGAAAACAGAGTTCTGTGGAACAAAATTGGGATAAAGAATGCCGATATTAACTAGTTTGCTTGCAAATCACTTAATAGAGGGTGCAGCCAGGGACCCTGCTCTTAGTTTCAGCTGTATTTTCACAAGGCTTTTTACAGTCCAGGCTTATTACCGTAGGTTGGTCTGGTCTTCTGAGAATGTTTTTCAACATGGCTGACAAGGCTCTCTCCTTCGTTATAGGCTCTCGCCTGTGGCTTGGGCCTATAACTCAGATTTGGGGCCAGCAAATAGACCTTGGCAGTGACATAGACCTTGGCAGTGGGATATAAGGCTATATTAGTAAGCAGGATAAAGGCAATGTTTCCATTAGTCTTTGCCACTGGAAGGAGCTTTAGTGTACTGGGGCTACCAGCTCATATTTTAGGAGATGAAGACTACATCTCTCCTTGGGACTGCACGTTCCGAGGCATTTTTTCATCTTATCAGTGACGTTCTAACCACCCTTAGCAGTGACCTAGGGAGCCGGATACTGCTGTGTATGCTGACGTGTGTGTTCTTCTGGGTTGCCGGGGGCACCTCTAACCTTGCCCCATCACCCAGCTCCGATGTGTACCAGAATAAAAGGAAGTACCCATGAGATGGCAGTGTAAGAGGAAGAAAGTGATAAATATCAATATATTATTTACTATATGTATGCTACGGCTTTAGATCAGGAGGTAACCTAACATTCAAACTGGTGCTAGTTCTCTTATCATTTGGCAGAAAGGTACTCCTTGCCCTTCCTGTTCCTTGTTGTCAAAATCACTGAATCTATGTGTATGGCCCATCTGTGGAGACTTCGAAGCCTCCATATGTGGGTAATATTCCCTGGATGTGGCCAGTGTCCTTGTCTCATAGATGTGGATGCTGGACTGGTTGTGGTTTTTGACTGACTGCTGGGTAGAGGAGGGAAACTCTATGCCTGGCTGGGAAGATCGTGTCCCACCTCTTGTTTTTGACTCTGCCGTGCTGCAGAAGCCAGAAAAGTCTAAAGAGAGGTGACTGGGAATGGCTCAGTGTTAGAGTCTACCGGGCACCCACTATCAGAAGTTGGGTCATATGCAGCCACTTTGCAGTCCTTATGCAAAGGTTCTGTGTAGTCTCGGTTCAGCCCAGCCAGGAGCGGATCAAAGTGAGGTTGACAGTTTAGATATTCAAGGATAATAGGAAGGGTGGGCCCACCTTAATGCTGTCACCTGATCGTGCTTCGAATGGAAGGGTCACAACACAGAGTGTACATGAAAGAGACATGCAAATACATCAAATGAACAGTATGGTTCCCACTCTCAGCTTCACGAAGTTTCCTCTGAGGATGGTCTACAGAAGTTACTGACCCCACCCAGATTCAGAGAATAGCCGTTTTACCTTGAACCTGTAAATATTCTTGCAGAAACTCCAGATGCTAAAATAAATCAATAAACATTGGGGGGAAACATTGAGAATGGGGAATTACCAGGAGATTCTGACTGGTTCACCCAGCAATTCCTAATTTCTTCGATTATTCTAGATGCTCAACTCGAAATTTCCATTAATACCACTATCTTGTACTTAACAGGATCCCTGGTATTGTTAACCACGGAGGGGGCGGGTGTACATTAACAACCCCACATCTAGGATACCCCTAATGAAGCTCTATGTATTAGTGTTCAGCAATAGTTGCATCTCTTTTGTTAGAAAGTGGTCTCTATTCTCTAATAGTGCTCCTTTTTTGTTTCTTAACTCTGATTCCCTCTTACCTTTCATCTGATCTCTTTTGTGTCGCTGTGTTCCTCTCTCTCCTCGCCCCCTTAAGCAAGACATCCCGATGCTTTGATGTCTTCCTCTTCCTCTTTATTTTTCCTCCTCTCGCTCCACTTCTCATTTCCACTTTCCCTATTTTTCCTTCATCGTCCCTTGCTCCGACAACACTATCCTGTCCTCCTTTCTCCCTTAACGTTCCTTCTTTTCCACGCTCCCCCTTTTCACAGCCCTCTCTTTCTCAATCCCCAGGCTTGCTCCCTGTTTCCCCTGCTCCCGTCAGATCGCGCCTCTGCAGTGACGCTCGGTGCGTGCATAGGGCTGGGCTCCAGGGTATAATACGTGTCATCAGAGGGGTCTGCACATCCTGAAAGGGAGCCAGCAGGCGGGTTAATGCCAGCACTTTCCGCAAGCTGCTGTCTCTACAGCCGTGCTTTGCTGACTAACCAAGTTATTTCTGGCGCATTGGTGCTGAAAAGGGGTGTTGTTCTCTGCTCTGAGCGGAAGGCTTGACCCGAGCTGCTGCAGGAGGATTGTGTATCCTTGCAGCTCCGGCCGGGAGAGCTCGCGAGAGCAGATCCCCCGTGGTGCTTTGCAATCTCAGGGTGGGGCTCCGCCGGCTCGCACCCTTCTGGCGCAGGCGGTGGGCACGGGCGCTCATTTTTAGGGACCATGAGTTTTCATCATCAGACTTTGACACAGAAGAGAGAGAAAAATAGAAATGGGTTGGGGGGGGGGGGGGTGGAACAGAAGAATAGGAAACAGCGACAAAGAGAACAAGCATTTTCATGCAACGGGTCTCGCTTTTGTTCGAGTTAGAGCTATTAGCATTGTAAAGCAAAAAGTAACGCAGCGCGACCGCGCTTTGTAAAATGCAGCGCGATGGCGCTGGGTGGAAAATAAACGGATAAAGCAGTCCCAACTCCAGGCTGAAAACATCGAGCCTCGTGAGTTTTTGGCACTTTTCCGGTGCTGTTTAGGTGGGCTAAACACCGGAAAAGGCATGATGTGTGCATGGCTTTCACAAATGAAAGCAAGCGGATTTTAAAAGGCAAGCCCACGATCCGTGGCATGGGCGTGGTTTCAAGCCCAAAGAGAGATTACAGAATGGACGGAGCACTTTGTGCTCGCCAATAAAAAGTAGGAATCAATAGGTGCCTGTAATCCTGAGATAAAGAGACAGGAAGTGAAGGGCGTGGAAGAAAGAGGCATGGAGTCCGATCAAGATAAGGCAGCCTTGCCATTCAGCAGCCCCAGTATTCAGCAGCATCACAGGATACATCCTAGTGAAAACTTGGGGCCCCAGCACTTTCTTATTTATTGAAGTACTGCTAATCAACAATCCTGGATATTCATATTAACTGAAAGTAGGTGTCTTTGTGACAGTGTACTTACACTGTATATCCTGGCATCATAGCTAGCCCTCTTGGAAGTGGCAGCAGTGCTTAATTTGTAAAAGGATTTGTCACTATCCAACGCTCTCTGCTGTGCTATTCAAACTGGGTGCGCCCTACACCAAAGCTTCATAGTGTTGAATTGACCGCAGGCCACTTTAATCCGTTTCCACTCTTCTCCCCTTTTCTCTCGTGCCAGCCCCTGCTTCTTCCTTTTGTCTCAGTCTTTCTGTCTTTCTCTTCCTCATTCTTTTCTTTGTGTTTTTTCTCTCTCTCTTGCATGTGGTCAATATCTAGTGTGGACACGTAAGTTCTGTTCCCCAAGCAGGAGTGCTGGGGGGCTCCAAAGGCAACCTCTGAGCTCAAGTTAACACTGCCCGTACAAACACCCGAGACTCCTGTTTAGAGCTTGTTCCAAAACAGTAATCGATTACAAACCGTCTCCGAGGAAACATCAATATAAGGGCCACTTAATGTCCACTCTCAAAATACCTTTTTGCCGCTCTTTCCCTCTGTAATTCGCCTTTGAACAGTTCTTGTTATTTATAAATTTCGATTCATAGCTAGTTGTTTACAATTGGGCCGAGTGAAATTGGGAGCAACTCAAAGCCATGCAGGGCCAGTCCTGCAGAGCATGTAGGGAAATCAGTAAACTGGTTCTGGTAGTCTTTGTTTATTGGGCAGTCGTAGCCAGTGTGTCACAGGCCCTAGTGCAAAGAAGGAAATCCCCCCGGAAGCTGTATGAATTATAAAATACAACAACAATTGGGCCTCTGTGGCCCCAATAAGGGCTATATGTCCCAGTGCCACTGCACTTGCTGCACTAATGGAAGCTCATCCCCTGTCTAGTATCAAGTCCGGAACTCTGCACCTGTACAATTCATTTCCGGTTCTTGTTTTGCCAGAAAATGTATTTATTGGGATTAAAGTGTGAGGGAGCCAAGTAGGTACCACCCCAGAACACTAGACTGCTCCACCCTTGAATCAGGGAGACATTTAGAAAGAAAGAAATGGAAGCATTTCCCAGCATCACTAACCAATGCAACAAACTTAACTGGTGGAGTGCATCATCCTTTCTGCAGAGCGCGAGCTTAACATAGCCATTTCCATTTTACTAATGACGAAACATATTGATTTGGCACACACCACTAAACTTGGAGCAGTATGCTGTCTCCAGATATAAATGTCTTCACGTATCAGGGGACTGCCGCCGCCGCCTGCTGTTTTTCGGGAAAGTTGAAGCAGCATACATATTGAATGTTAAGTGGAATAATTATTGCGCCCGATTTTCTAATTGCTTTAATAACTCAAATTTCGGGACAGTGCATCGTTAGCTCATTTCACCTTAACCTCCTGTCCCCCCGTCCCCCCCCGCATTCCCCCATTCGCATCGGCTAATGAACTATTCCACGTAACAGCGGGGAATTATTCTCATAATCCGCCGTCGCCTCATGGTTCTCGAAAGGCACTAATGCCGAGGATGCCAGGGAGACATTAGCCACGGCGATAAATGGCCTCATATTAATCATAAGGCATGGATCATTGAACATCTCTCTTGTAAAGCAAATGGCCTATGGTCTGATACTCGTACAGGAAGCCATTGGGCCCTCCACTTGCACGCCTCACCCCCTCCCTCCCGGTTTTATTCACAACATCTTCATTTGCATCCTAAATATCACATCTGTTAAAATATGCGAAATTTTTCACTTAATCATACTGGGTATTGTTTATGCATATTAGTTTTCCAAACTACACAAAAAAATAGATGTACTGTCTTCCCTCTTGTAACATCAATCAACCACTGCATGGGTGTCGCAATGCTATCAATTTCCAAGACTCGAACTTAGAGTAAGGGCTTAGTAGATGTTAAGTGATCAAGGCAAGTGGTGGAAGGTTATCACCACCATCGCTCGGTCTTAGCTGCGGTGCAGATCCATCAGGCATATCGAACTGTAGGCAACGGAGCCATGAGACCTGCACTGGCTAGCCACATCCTTGGTTGACTTAGACGGTACCGTAAATCGAGACTTGAATTGGATCACCCTGGCACTCTGTTCCTGTCCAAGGAGGAACCACAGATTATTAACTGAGGTAATGCGATGCATGAGAGCGAGGGGCATCTAAGAGTTCTGGTGGGTTAGATCAGTGACTTGATTTGGAAAGGGCTGAAACAGACACAGGGAAGCATTTAGTGAGGGAGTAGAGGGAACAACACACTTGAGTAGCACCCGTAGTGTTGTAGCCTGTAAAGGAATGGTAACCTAACCAAAGCATGATGCTCCATATCTGCAGTTAATACCAAGTATCTAGGTAGAATCAAAATTCCACAAAGGTCACTTGGGTTGTAAATTTATTTTGCATGCTGTGTGTAAAGTTTTTGCCTCAGTCAAATATGCCTCATTTTCATACACCGAAAAAAAAGTTGCCTGGATTTCCTAAAATCTGAAACGGCACAAACAGCTGCAGTGACCTCTAGATTCTCATTGTCTCCCTCCACACACACATAGAGAGACAGACGTTTCAGCAAAACTAAAACCCAAACCTTCTCGATAAAAACCAACTGTCTCGAGATTTCACCATATTAAAAAAACAAAAATTGGCTGAGTAGCCTCGAGTGTAAAAGAGAGATTCTGCAAGAGCCCCAAATGTCTGATCAACTGTCCTAACCCACCACGTTCCTCCCATTTACAGGAGGTGTCAGTGGTTTCAGTAAAAGGGCATAAACCATGATTGTCAACAAACAGGAAGAAAAGGGCGTGGTAAGACCAAGTTGTCTACCTATTTGTTCAAAATTATCAACAGTTCTGTCGCAATCAGAGCCAAAAAGAAGTTTCCTTTCAGGACTGCAAGTGAGCCTAAAGGGAAGGTGTACATCAGTGGTCGAAGTGCATTTAAAAAAAGTATGGGAACTGTGATGTTCTGCACAATGGGGTTGGGGTGAGTGAGTGTAGCGGGCGTCAAAGGAGTGGCTAAAAAAATGAATTCTGTAATTTTTTTGGTCTTTCACATTCAGGTAGCTGTATACAGTGGCGTAACGAAACTTGAGGGGACCTCCCTGCAGTGTTCCTGGAGGGGCCTTCATCCCCCATCGACCCAGTCAGGGGCCTGCCGCATGTGCACAGTGAACTGTGCTGAGTGGGGAGCCCCTGGAGCTTGGGCCACCACGCACCACAGGAGCTGCATGGGCCTTTGTTACACCACTGACTATATAAAATAACACACAGTTTAAATGAAAAGTAAATGCAAGTTATGTTAATGAGTGGGAAATTGACTATTATACATTATGAAACCTCTGTTAGTAATGCACTGTGACAGAGGGCCACAGAATTGATCCTGGTTGGTGCAGTGGAGAATAGTGAGTTGCAAGTTTAAGACTACAGGGTCCCAGTCTGTGACTACTTGCATTACACAGTAAGCTAGGCTGCTACAAAATATGGAAAACGGATTAAGATAAAAAGTGCCTCCAAAATAAAGATTTTAGTAATACCCAAACTGAATGTAGTGCAATTGTTTTTATAATGGTCTTTTAAAAGCACACACTTAACAGCTTAGCGGGTAGCTCCCTTACAATACCTCTCAAAAATAATAAATGCCTTTCACCAGCAAGCTTCACATGATTCTATCAATTAAAGCCAATACCGGCTTCCAAGCACCCTTTACATTTGAAGATTAATCAGTTGTGCACATTCACATTTATTTGAGGGAAGCAGGCATCCTGGCAAGATTACTTGTGGAGATGCCTGCCTCTCCCTCAATGTCACAGCACAGAGGAGAATCCCTCCCTTTCACTTTGGCTGAAGCATATCAACTGCCAGAATTAACTGTCTCGGGACGGCTGTCTTTTCACACAAAGTAGGGGAACTGTTTTCCTAAAATTAAAGAAGTATGGGCACGTTATGCATCTCTAATCCCCTCCACTTCGACCACTGGTCTAGATCATCCTGTGAAGCCCCCTCCTAACCAACCCAGTCTTGCCCCATCCCCTTCTGGACCACCCTAGACTGAACAACTGGGTTGTGCAGGAAATAGTCCAATAAGAAATTGTAATGGACTAATCAGGAAGGGGACATCTTAAACCATCCTGTTTGCCATACTCACTCAGGTTGAGTGGGAAATAGACCAATAAGAATGTTAATGGACTAGACAGAAAAAGGACATCTTAAACTATCCTGTTTGCCCCACTCACCCAAGTCCACTAAAAGCTTTGCCCCACCACCTGCTGGCCTGGCCAACAATTGTCAATGGTCTGGACTGGAGAAAGCATCTGGACTGTGAATCGGAGGAGAAGTAGAGGATGTATCCAGTTGGTCAGAGGGGGAAGTTGAAAGAAGATTTCACACTTTTGTCTCCCGCTTCCATTGACATTTTAGGCTTGTCCCACTCCTTCCCGTACCATTCATAGTAAATTTAATCCAGTTGCGTACAATATTTAAAGAAATTGTGTGGACCCATGGCCCTCTAAGCGTTAATGAAATGTGTCGTTTGAGGTCCTGAATCTCTCGTGACTTGACATGTTCATGTGATTATATTGTTCTTCTTTCCTATTTGAAGTGATTTTGATACTCGATATTTGCCCACCATCCCTAATTTAACGTTCACATTTAAAATAGTTTTTTTGTGTTGGCAGCCTTCTGTGTGTTCGTTTGTTAAATTATGCATATGTTAATGAGGTGTGAAAATCACCCATATTACATTTGTTTGTTGTGGCATCCTTCCCTAGGGCCCAATCATTCTGTTTGCATTTAGTGGTTGGTGGCTTAAATGTCTGCAACGTGTATTTTAATTTTAACCTTAATTTATCCAATTAATAGGGCAGCCTTATTTTTTAAATAGTTTATATTAATACATGTTAGTTTTATACATAGTTTCAGAAGGAACACATGCATGCGTTTAAAAAAATCTAAAAGTGAATGACAGCATAGTGCTAAATGGGGCACAGGAGTATAGATAATACTCGCTAAATTCACCACAAGGCGTAATCAAAATGTAACGTTCTGCACTTGTAGAAAATAATAATATAGTGTTAAAATAGCATTACATTTCCACTCACGAGCCTCAACAATCTGTGCCTTCTGAAATTAAAATCAAGTGTACTGTGAAACGGAAGCTCTGGATCCTAGGGGATTTCCTTGATGTATACAAATGTGAGGCCGGGATTCAGGTGGCATACGTGCCAATGGACACCGCAGAATCCCCCCTAAGACGGAGGAATCCTCGGTCTGAGTTCACGTACAAGGAATCACTTGGGCGAGGATAGAAACATCCGGTAGACTGGAAGAGGCTCGCGACCCGCAGCAGCATGCACCCCAGAGCCTATAAGGACAAAGACGGGGGACATTTCAGTTCGGAATGGTCTCTTCGCTCCAGACTGCAGAGCCAGATGCCCACGGACTAAATGCATAAAAAAGATTACAGCCACTGACTGGCAAGTGGGCGCCATGAGATGCTGGGCCTTGCATGCTATGCTTGTATGGGCATACCTGTGAAGCCAAAAGTCCCAGAATGCAGAGCTTTCTGGCTAAAATGCGAGGACTGGTTGAATGACTCATGCTTTCCATTGAGCCTCGTGGAAGGTATCAGTGTCATTTTAAAGAATGTTATTATTGCTCCACTCAATAGTAGCCCTTTTATTAACCCTCTATGACTAAAGGTCGAGCATCCCACCGGTATATAATTCTCTGACCGCCATTTTGCACAAAGACCCCTGGAGAGAATACAAAACCCACTGTGCCATCCCATATATAGATCTTTTGAAACCCTTTTTTTTTTTTGTTGCAGCACTGCAGTTACGTTGTGACTTAGTTATCTTGGCGTTCTACATTGCAAGGGCTAATTTCCATCAATGCAGAGGCTTTTGTTCTATTTCTGCAGCATAAAATATGTATTTTGCATTTATAAATCAATACAAACTCTTACAGGAACCTCCTCTTGCTAGGGCTTTTGTTGGAGATCAATTGAAAGCAGTCTGTTGCCTTTTTTTCAAACCCTCTTCACCCTCCACTCTGACGGCATTATTTCATGCATGTATTTTTGGATTCATATACACTAGAAACGTCCCAGTCTAAATGTCAAATTTCATGGCTTTGTTGCTCATGGGCTTTCTGCATTTTTGTAAAATAAACTGTGTTAAATTGTTCCCTATTTTTTTATATTAAACGGCATCTCTGGAGCATTGTCAAAGGTGGAATTCAGTCAGCAGGTGCAAGTTCCCTTACATTTTGCTGATTGCAACATAAAGAATAGCGGTATTCCAACTAGTGGAGCCCAAATTAGAGGGTCTTTAGAAAGTTAAGTGGACGCCCACTAAGAAGTGCTCCCTAAGTGGCCACTACTGTATATTAATCACCATGGTAACTGTGAAGTGATTGGATGGGGGATTGAGAGATGCATGGAAGTGAACCAAACGACATTGTGGGGGTAGCGAAGGAGCTCCGCCCCAAGGCACCAACCAAGCTCTTGTTGCTATTGGAGACAGGCTGTATTGAGGTAACAATTACTTCTTCGAAAATGCCCCCAACTGAATTGCACCGCAGATGATCCTAAATTATTTTCGAAGAGTTGGCTTCGATACATTGCCGCGTGCCTGCCCTTTGAAACATGGCGGCCATGATGAATGAAGCTCCTGTGCCGACCCTCAGTCAGCACCTAGTGCAGCTTGTACTGAGCACTATTGCGTCACGCCTCAGGCGGCACGAGGCACGGAGCTGCAGTACGGGTATTAATCAAAGTGCAGCGTTTCGATTAGATGTCACTTCTACCAGAGAAAAGAGAAACTCGAAGAAAAACAACCCCTTCAGTAGTGCGTGCAAAACAAGCGCTTCCACAGGAGAGAGAGAGACGGGGAGAGAGAGATTGGGATTGGTCTGGTCACGAGAGAGAGAGTGAAATAAAGAGAGCGACTGAGGACAAAAGAGGCACAGAGATAGTGCTATTGCGCACAAGGTAGTGAGACAGAAGGTGTGATTGAGCGAGCGGAGAGTGGGGGAGGAGAGGGATTCCGATGCTGAGAGAAAGTGAAAAAGAAAGGTTTACCTAGTAGTTCTATTCCACAGGTAGAGGAATATTAAGCGAGTGGGGAAAGTGACATGAGAGGGAGTGAGACGGGAAGAAAGATAGGAAGGCGGAATTCAAGACAAAGAAAAATACAGGGATCGCGCAACGAAAGAACGAATAAGAGTGAACGTGGAACCGAGACAAAGAGAAGAAAAAGGTGCATGGCTACTATGTTCACGAGAGGAGTGAGATAGGGGGACTATACGAAAAGGTGGCTAAGAAAGAAATAGGAGTGGGAAAAAAGAGATACTGCGGACGAGACAGAGCAATTAAGAAGTGGAGAAAAACCGAAGGAGAGAAAAGGAAGAAAAGGGGAACACATTGAAATCGGAGGAAAAAAGATGAAGGGGGTAGAGAGAGTGAGATTGAGAGACTTTTAGATTTCAAGAGAGAGGCAGCCAGAATATTCTACACTGAGGGAGTGGAATGGCGAAGAGTAGTTCAGAGAGAGCCGGGAAGATAAGAAACGGAAAGATGCAAACACTGCTGCCCAGGTAATCAGTGGGTAGCCACAGCTTCTTGGGCTGTAGTGCAAAGAAGCAAATAACCCCTTCCGCTCCTCCACCATCCCCTGTTTGAACTCTGAAATACAGGAATAGTCCGTGTACAGGGGGGCCCTTTTGGCCCTCTTGGACCCGGTGCTACTGCGCCTGTTGCACCCATGGAAGCTACGCCCCAATACGTTGCATTAGACAGTGGTACTGTGAGTGCCTGTGTTTTATGTGGTCAGTCACTAGTCTGTTGATTGTGAGCTGTCTTCACCCTCAACTGCATAGTTTCCTCCAGATATACAAGAATTTCCCTCTGGGAGATACTGCGTGGGCTATACGTAAACCACATTGAGATTCTATCACAGCCAGTCTGTGATAGCAGGGCATCTGTCTGAGGCGGAGTCCAAGCCCACAGACCAGCTGTCCATGGGTAGAGCGGGCATCAGGAGGCGGCCATGTGCCCAGGAGCCAGCGGTGGTCTGTGTAGTCAGGAAGGAAGCCAAGGAGCCTTGGAAAGCTCTCTGCCACAGCCCTGCTGCTGGCTCTTAATTATTTAGTGAGCATCAAAACAGGGGAACTATCAAAGCTGCTATCCACATCTAGAGCCGTAGACACAAATCTACTTCTGCAGCAAGCCCAAGGATATGTCCAATTTCACCACTTAATGCATTTGAAGATAATCTTGTAGGAACACAAGAATTAATGTATAAATTCTATATATAAAGATCGGTCCATAACTAAATATAATTTCAGTAATGTTGCATCAAATAACAATATTGATTGTTTATACTGTACTGACCAGAAACTCATCCATGTCAACAGGACATTTTTTTATCAACATTGATATGATGAAGAACTAAGTAAAGCATGGAGGGATCAAATTCTGTGTCTTGCAGATTAATCACTCTAAAAGCAACAGGCACTAAAACCTCTAAGCTATAGTTCTGGCACTCTCTTGAAAGTTTCCTACAACAGACTGTCATTTGCTAGACTTTGCCACTTGTTGGTCTTAATGGCCTCACATGTCTTCATTTTTTAGCTTGCCTAAAAAGCTCCATCCATTTTAATTACCATTCAGTGCGGGTGGCTACTCTCTCATAGTGCTATATGCCGAGAACCCTTTTTTACCTGAGCTTGCCCCTTCTAATCAAATGGGGGCATGCTGTAGTTCATGTCTTGATAAACCAATCATAGATTTCTTGTCTTCTTAAAAACTCTGGCAAAGAGCACCAAACAAAATAAAATCTCAACAAGAATAATGATCCCTCTCCTACTCCTCAGTCTAGATCAAATGTCTGGTAGGTTGCATTCAAAGCCTCCGGTTGTAGCTTAGTGTACGGTAGTTGGGCCAGAGGCGTACTCCACAGACTACTATTTCATTCACCCGTCACTTCATGTCCGGAATTCCGAATGGCCCTCAACACCTGGCTGTTCTAATAAGCCTCCGGGACCTACAAGCATCTGGATACGCTATCGGGTTATTAGCGTGCTTTAGAAATCCTTATTGATTGACCCATCTCCTTTACCGCTGACAATCGTGTGCACTAGTATGTCAGACCCAGGACAATAGTTGGGGAAGAAGTATCAGAGTACTGAGTACAATAATAACTATCCGCTCCTATAGTCAAGGCAAAATTATATGTACAACTTTGTGGGGCAAAGGGGCAAGGATAACTGACTTAAGGTGTGTTTGGCTTGTTTCCTGGTTCAGGCATTCCAGTCTTTTTTAGTGACCATAAGATACAGGAAGTATGATGGAGCATATGGCAGAGAAAGAAGTGGCTGAATACACTACCTGCCTAATGGTGCTAGTGGCTGGTGTGTCTCACCCATACACCTAATGATCTGAACAACAGAGATGCGGATGGCTGGAGAAGATGCTTGTACATGTTATTGAACGTTGATCAGATTTCACTTAGTCTGTATTGAGCCTTCCATTGATTGTGCCATCATCATTGTCCTTGTTGACAGGTTCTTACCCTTAATCATTTCACTAATGGAAAGCTGTGACCAGAGGAGCTTATCATCACATGTAATTCATCCATGTGTGCATTTGTGTACCATAGAAAACTGGAGGACATTGGCCATTTAAATACTTCTCAATATCTTGTTTAAGAGGTCTAAATGTCAATCCCTGACAAAATGTTTGGGTTACATTTTCATGAGGATGCGTTGCCGATCACATCAGTGTTGTTGAACAATAACCATCCGATTGCCTGCACTGGATGCTGTCTTACCATTTGAGAAGAATCCACATTTACAAAGTTCTTGATCACCACCTTTAAGATAGCTTACTGGTTTTGCACCCATTATGAAATCTCTGTTACTGCTGGCCACTGGCTTCTTTCAATTCTGTGCCGCAGGAACTATATGACCTTCAGTGTTGATAAATGTGAGTACAACTCTGTTTGAATAATCACACATTATAAACTAAAGGAGATTATTATTATTGTTGCTGTTATTAATATTATACTGAATAATCTTAATGATTCTAGTACATAACTGAATTTTATGGACCTATTTCTAAGTTGCAATAGAAATGGATCTCAGCTAGGATCCAAATATTCATCCCTCCAATTGACTGATCTATTGTGGCTCATCTTTTGTGCACATAAGCAAGTCATTCTAACACGCTTGGTAACCCAAGGCAATATCTGTCCCCTTCCTACCATAATGTGACGTACCTCATGGGAAATTACTTTTTTGCATACATAAAATCGGATTCTATTTACATAAAATGTTTATATATTTTAGTGACTGAGTTAAAAAGATCCATCTAATTGTAACTGCAAGGACCTATGGAATACATTTTAGGTCGGAATAGACAGCAACATGCCGGGTCCACAATGCTTGAAGGTCATGGAGGAAACCACAAGGAGCTTGCGAGTAAGGCGTACTCTCAGTGGAAGTAATCAATTCAGTTTGATTTCCCTCAATCCACGTTGTAATGTCAGCATCATGACTCGAAACATTCGTAGAGCAGACCATAGACTCTGAGAGTTCATCTTTCATCATAAGAGAGGCTTGCATTTAAGATTCTGCCCTTCTTTTAATGCTCATGGTTCCATTTTTTTGAAGCAGATGCAGGATTCTTAAAAGGAATTGCACTAGCACCCTTCATTAGGAATCCTGCTCTAGTCCCAATTTGGGCGCAAACACAAGCTTGCGCCTGATACTGAATTATGAGGTTAGTATGAAAAGTCGTACAGATGAGTTTTTCCCCTCTTTATTCCTTGCCACTTTTCATGAGAAAAACCTGGAGAAATGTGAACAGGACCATTTCTGGAAATTAAGAACATATAAAATAAATTGAAAAAAGCCCATTTCTTGGATATCCCTTATTAGCAGCAACAGGACTCATAATCAGCAAGGAATTCCAAACCTGTTGATTATCTCACTGGTTTGTATTAGTAAATCCACAGAGTAGGAATACCGGCATGATAATCCAAGGCACTCCAAATGACGCCCTAAGTCTTGCACCTATTGTCTTGTGAGAGGTTGATCTAGAAATAGGGAAACAAAATTGATTGTCTCGCCAGCTAATGGCAAGGTTGAGCTTTTAAAATATGTCATTTTCAAATATCCCAAAAAATGTAAGTAATGCAGACCTAAAATTAGCAAAATTCACATACACCAGACAGTCCACTGTATGCTGTAACACTTACTTCATTGATTTCTAAGAAACACGAAGCAGTGTGAAGACCAATAGGCCTTGCCATCACAAGATGGTACAATGTTTATTTAAACAAAAAATGTTGCCAGTATATACCACAAAAAAAGATAAAAGAAAACATGCTACTGCCTAATAAAAATATAATAAAAATGTGAAATTAGAAGGAAATTAACATTCACTTATAATTTAATGGAAAATTACAGGTGCTGCCATGCAAGCAGACGTGTTTAGAACAATGATAGAAACCCTTTTAGGTTTTTTAAGCACTTCCCAGCAAATAGCAGTTCTCACTGATGCAAAGAACTGATTTGCTTACTTTGACCTCAAGACACAGTTTACACACAGATAACACCAAAAAACAAAAATCGAAGAATGGATAGAAAACTATTGGCAAGGTTTAATATTGGCCCTAAAGCCTTGACACAGAAGTAAAATACTGTCACTCACAGTTCAAGGAAGCCAGTAGGTTAAGTGGGCTGATCCATTTCCCCAATGCAATGTGTTGTGATGGGGAGAACCAAAAAAAGTAATAGACAGTTGAACAGATCAATGGACGAAGAGAGCTGACCCAAAGCCACTATACATAAGTACGTCTTTTCTTTTATTCAAAGGGATTTGTGGTGGATGGTAAATAAATGATCTAAAAGGAATCTGTTTTGCCTCAGAATTATGACAGGCCTGAAGGCTATACGGTGGAATTGGAGGAGAGAAGAGAAATGCTGCAAGAAAAGCATTTTGCTACCTGGCCTTCATAATAATTGGGCTAGAGGACACGGCTGTGGCATTTAAGGACATTTGTGGACTCGGGTATTAATATCCTCAGGGCAATCTCATTATATAAGATCTTGTTTTAAATCAAGGCAGCACAATAAGGACAGCAACACTGAAATATTGTAGTAAATATTGGTGCGTATTTAACTCAACCTTATTTGCTATAAATAGAAACTATGCTATATAACTATTTGTAACAAGATTTGTGAGGCGATGCTCTTCTTTTCAATTCAATTCAGTGTGGCAGTATTCCGGGATAGGCGGCGTGCATGCAGTAGGTGAGTATAGAAAGCCTGGTGCAGTAGTCACATGGTAACTACATTTAATGCAGTGCTTGATACCTCTCCACTTCTGTTGTCTCCTAACTCTGCAATTAAATGGTACTCAGATTACTACCTTGAAAGGATGGAAAGCTGAGTTGGCCTTGCCTGTTTTTGAGCATGAGACCTGCGGATCACAGTGGATGTCAGCGGAGACTGTTGAACTGGCTGAGCCATTTTTATGCTAAGTGAAAGTAAAATAAGAAAATCTGGTGTTAGAAATATGGGCAAAATATTTGCGCTATGGGTGAGATGAATAGCATGTAAGGCCACATTTATTTGTTCATACCCGTGTTTTGAAAATGGCAGTTTGTAGGTCTTCGTACTTTGGATGTTTCCTGCTGCTGAGAAGCCAGCAGTCACTAACACCCTCATGTCTGTACCTTGTTCAGTTTCTCAAAAAAAAAAAAAAAAACACGCACACACAAACGTCCGAAGAATCTCCTTTCCCGCTATAAGCTTAATTCATTCACTTTTCTTGTTTCTATGCATTCTGGTATTTATAGTTTTGCTTTTCCTATTTCATGATTTCAAGTTAATCAATGTAAAGGAACAGTCAGGAATTGGTGAGTTACTCACAATTTGCAAAAACAACTTGTAAACACTGAACTATGGGCCAGATGTAGGAAGGGTTTTGCGACTCGCAAATGGCGAAAAACACTGTTTGCGAGGCGCAAAAGCCTCTCCGCGATGCAGAAATGCATTTTGCGAGTCGGATCCGACTCGCAAAATGCGTTTCCGACTCGCAAATAGGAAGGGGTGTTCCCTTCCTATTTGCGACTCGCAACGCTATGCAAGTTCATTTGCGACCGCAAAAGCGGTCGCAAATGAACTCGCAGTTACCATCCACTTGAAGTGGGTGGTAACTCATTCGCAAACGGGAAGGGGTCCCCATGGGACCCCTTCCCCTTTGTGAATGATCACAAAAACAATTTTTCAGAGCAGGCAGTGGTCCTATGGACCACTGCCTGCTCTGAAAAATACTGAAACAAAAGGTTTCGTTTTTTTTTTTCTAAGTGCAGCTCGTTTTCCTTTAAGGAAAACGGGCTTCAGATAGAAAAAAAAAAAACTGCTTTATTAAAAAGCAGTCACGGACATGGTGGTCTGCTGTCTCCAGCAGGCCACCATCCCCGTGAGTGCCCATACTCGCAATGGGGTCGCAAACTGCGACCCACCTCATTAATATTAATGAGGTGGGTCTTTGCGACCCCATTGCGAGTCGCAGAAGGTGTCTGAGACACCGTTCTGCGTGGCATATTGCGAGTTGCAATTTGCGAGTCGCACGGACTCGCAAGTCGCAATTTCCATTTTTCCTACATCTGGCCCTATGTGTCTGTGAGTGTTTTGGGTCGGTCTCCTGATCGCGGCTTAGATCGAGATATTTGGGCATAGTGCACTTCAAATCAACCACTTTGAACACTCTTAGTTCATCGAGAGGGATGTGGCTCCATTTTTAACAGAAAATGGAGAGGAAGGTTCAGTAAATAGTGTACGGGAGTCAAAACGTCGATGTTAGTCATTAATGTAACACCCTAAATGACTTGTGTAAGGTGTTATTGAGACACATTCCTTTCATTTGACTGTGCTTTGGAATTGACTTTCAACCTGGAACAAGTACTCAACTGAGGAAATACTTTTTTTACAAAGCATTATTTGGGACATGAAACAGACAGCTCAAAAGTCTTTTAATCTACATATACAATACAAGACCATTTTCCACAAAAATCAATCCCGGCTTTTCTAAAAAAATTACTATTGTGTGTAAAACTACTAACGAAAAAACGTTTTGTGTAAAAGTGAATCAATGTAAATTTTAAAATATGATGGTCTTGTGTCATAAAATAAAAATATGAAGCTTTTTTAAACTAACTATATTGCAGTTGCAATCAGGAGGGATCAAAATAAGGCTCCCGGCCCACACCTAGTAATCATGATTGCCCTAACTGCTTAAAAGGTGAGAAAGTGTTTTTAGAAACTTGAAAACTTTTAACTGACCATACCTTGTTTTTGGGACTGTGTTGGTTTGGTGGGACATTTGTTTTCCTTTGGTTGGTGAGTACAGCACCATCGGTCTGCCGCAGCATAATTGGCTGATTGTGCAGAGGGGGTGCCGGCACTTTCTCCCATTTCTGGCATGCCCGATTAGTGGACCGCCATTTTGGTGGTTAGCGGGCTAGTTATTGTATTGGTAGTTCCACGGCACCTACTTAAGGTGCATGGCAGCGTGGAAGCACTGCAGACCCTGGCTCTCCACACCCAGTAATTATTACTGTCCTCTTTCAACGGTGCTAATGTGTTTTTAGAGTCTTGACATGTTTTTTATCTGACACACCTTGTATTTGGGAATGTGTTGGGTGGTACATTTGTTTTCTTTTGGTTCATGAGTCTGGCACCCTCTGGTCTGCCGCCGTTGACTGGTGGTGCAGAGGGGGTGCCAGCATTTGCTTCCATTTCCAGCGTGACTAATTAGTGAACTTCCGTTTTGGCCGTTAGCGGGCTAGTTGTTGTGCTGGTAGTCACATGGCACCTACTAAAGGCGCATGACAGCATGACGCACAGCTGACACATGCAGTGGGCGCACTGCTCACATACCAAAAGTGCACCAAAGGCAAGCCCCTCCACGCCTGGACGGCACTAGAGGCCAGGAATGCTGCTGGTTTTGTGCCTGAAAAAAAGTCCGGTCATGGGAAGATGTTACTCCTGTGAGCAGCTTCTAGATGTCAAGCCTCAGGGCAACTTGTTATTTTGTCCTTGATGTATCTAACCACAATGTGAAGCACTGCTCGAGCTGCAACTTTCACTACATTATTGACAAAGGAACTGTGGTTCCCCCCCCCCTTTGTTAAGCTGGACTTGCCATCAGTCTAAAACTGGTAGTCCTGGGATCTCATACCAGGAAAGACTTCAGTGCGCTTTGTTGAATACGCGCTCTCTGATTAAACACAAGACTAAAACCCATGTGTTGATCTCAGCAGTGACCTCTCTTTATTACAGAAACTTGGGCTAGGGAGGACTCTGGTCCTCACCTGGTCGATGCTATTTTGCCAGGTTATACCATCTCCAGACTCAATCGCCAGGGACGCGTGGGAGGTGGACTGGCAATTATAGCACGGGATGACCTTGGTTGTTCTCTTGATTCAATAACTCTAAATACTAAAGATGTGATGGAGACAGCCTTTTTTTTAGGCGGAGGGTCTCGGCGAAGGACATTTTTTCATGCCTCTTATTCTATCGACCTCTGGGCTCCAGGTTCAGTTTTCTCGAGTCCTCGGGTCAGACGATTGGACCGCACCTAGGCCAGGAACACACAACTATATCAGGGGATTTTGATTTTCATTTCGATGACCATTCCTGCAAGGACACAGCCTTGTTACAGGAATTGATGTTAAACCTATGGCTCTCCTAGAGGGTTGGTATACCTACTCACTCCTCTGGTCACATTCTTGATGACATTTTTTTTCTAATCACACTGATCTGGCGGGTAACTGTGTCCATCCTCTTAGGTGGACAGGCCATCTAGATATTACATTTTGCATTTCCCTCCCTTATCTTAAGTGCAGAGTTAGCCAGGTCCTCTCAAAGTCCATTGTTTTCAGGAATCCATAGAGCAAAATAGCTCTGGCTAACTTGGAACAGTGACTTAACCTTTCCAGAGCTGGCCTTGTCGACTGCACTGCAGATGATTTTCAAATCTGTGTCATGACCTCCCTGGATAATTTAGCTCCTGTTGGGGTCAAAACTGTGACTAGAAGTAAACTTTCTGCACCCTGGTTCTCGCTAGAACTCTCAATGCTTAGATAGGATTGTCACACACATGAGCGTAGGTAGAGATCTACCTTTGATCCCTAGGGGAAAAGAAATTAAAAAGGAAAGACCTTATTGTTGCGATGCAAGCTTGTGATTAAATCTACTAAGGTGGCTTTCTCCACTGAATAGATTAAGGCCGCTAGGAACTCCTTTAAAATACTTTTTAATATAGTTAATGCTCTTTCCACCCCCGTCTCAGGGTCTTGTAACCCCCTCTCAAGATTTCTGGGATGGAATGGTGTTTTACTTTTGGAAAGAAATTCTGGATATTTACTCCATGTTTGGCCTGCCCCTGAATGGTGCATTATTCCCCGAAGGTGCCTTCTTAGTCCTACATAGCAATCATCTTATGGAATTCCCATCCATCTCTTTGCAGCAAATTAAGGCGCTATTGCTAAGTGTTAAATCTGGATTCCCTATGGATCCCTGCTCTGCAAAAATATTCCTCTGGCCCCGTAACCTATTGCTGATTTCCTGCAGCAGGTTCCACTTATATTGCAATCTGCAGCTTTTCCCACCTCCTGGAAGGAAGCAGTCATCCCGTCGCTATTAAAAAAAAAAAACAAAAAAAAAAAAAAACACACACAGATCCTGAGGACTTTAACATTTTTTGTCCCATCTCCCTGTTTCCTTAGTAAGCCAAGGTTCTTGAAAAATCCAATAATCAGTAACTTGTCAAATTTGTTGACGCCCATGATATTCTTGATCCTTCGCCACAGAATCTGCCCTCAATGTAGCAGCAGATAGTATCCGCTGCCAGGTTGATTGGGTAGGGGGTGGCCATTCTGCTGATATTTGATCTGTCCACAGCATTTAAAATGGTCTGGCTGGCACGGATAAGTCAACGGCTGTAGGACATCGGGATTTGCAGGGGTCTGCTGTCAGACCTCTATCTTCTTTTCTCACGGATAGAGTTGAAATGGTCAGATGTGGAGGTTTTAAAGCAGAGGCTTTTAGCCTCCCGTGTGGAGTCCCTTGGGGTTCGCCCCTGAGACTGACTCTTTAATGTGTATGTTGCTCCTTTGACTGCTCTGGTGCGCTCCTTAGGTTTTCAAGTACTGTCATTTGCTGACAACACTCAAATTATTGTGTCTATTTCCAACGACCTTACCTCTGTAGCCGATAAATTTAACCAATGTATGTCTAGCATTAGCAAATGAATGAAAGACAGCAGCCTTAAACTTAATGCTGACAAAACAGATGTGTTGCTCTTTGATGCCCAGGAATCTGTCTGATCCAACATCTGGTGCCGGTGGAATATTGGTCTGTCCCCACTTCAGTTGAATCAGCTAAAAACCTGGGTCTCATATTTGACAACACTCAACAGCTTTGACACTCCAGTCAGGTGCATGGCAAGCAAGTGCTTCCTCATCAGGACTGTGAGGAAGATGTTTTCCCTACATTCCAGAGGGTTTCACCAGTCAGTCACTATAGCACTCATTGCATCATGACTCGACTAGTGTAATTATCTCTATCTTAATATTGATGTGCCCAGTGTTAATAAACTCCAGGTTATTCAGAATGCAGCTGCTCGTCTCATTCTGAATATTACAAGGCATATCTCGGAGATGGTATGCGCTCCCTCGAATGGCTTCCATTCAAGAAAAGGATTACCTTCAAGGCTCTTTGTATTGTTTTCCTGGCCTTGCATAAAAATTGCTGGAATCATCGGAACTCTTTATTTCACTGTTACTCCCGGGATAGGCTGCTCAGGCCCTCCTCTTGTAAATTGATGCAGGTTTTTAGATTCCGCAAGGCCAGGTGGGGAGGTAGGGCCTTCTCAGTGGCTGCTGCCAAGCTTTGGAACACTCTGCCTGTCCACATTTCAAATATCCACTCTTTTACGGTATTCAAAAGACAGCTGAAAACATGGCGTTTTAGCCTTCATCTTCCCTAAGTTCTGTTCCCCTCTGCTTTCGCTTGGTAACGTGTACTTCCGCTAGCGCTTTGACACCTCAGGGTGTCTTTATAAGTCTCAAATACAAAATTACAATAGAAGGCTTCCATTAGAAAAGGGCATCTTGCTTGTATATTTTGATGCATTCTGTGAGTCCAGATACTCCTAAACACAAGTTGTAGAGTTTAGCACACATGTTTTTAGGCTGCCTGGGACCGGACTCGATCAACTTCTTTGTCTTTTATATGGCAAGGTGTTTGGTGAGGAGTCACTCATTGTGCAAGGATCTAATTCAAGAACTGTGTCTCAGCATATGAGACCAGATCCAAGTTGCTTGACATTAAGAAGAGGGCTGAAGTTCTTGGCCATCATCTGTGCCTCAAACACATTGACTTTTTATTAAACCTCTTCCCACTTTCTTTCTGCTGTCCAATGGAGCTCTGAAGTGGCCACAGAGCACACTGACAGCTCTACAAGCAATCTCGAACAAAGATATTAATGAAATACCTCGCTTTATACCTCGATCCTGCACAGCTGCTGAGACCGGGTCCCTGCTTTTGCCTCCCTGGCCGCCAAAGCCTGGAACATCTCTGCTTCCGTATCAGAGCTGCCAGCTCCATCCTCGAATTCCGCAAGAAAGTGAAAACCTGGCTCTTCCAATAGACCCCAGACAGGGCTGTGGATCCCCTTCTATAGCTGTCAGGATTCCCTCCTGGGTGATATGCTTTTGTTTTCTGCACACAACATAACACAACACATACGGGTTTATGTACCACCTAGGTGTAAAAGCATGTTGATTGCTTTATTATATTTTACCAGCAGTTCTATTTTATCGTTATGTTTGTTCACTTCACTAGCCCGTCTCACATTGGCAGGGAGAGGGTTAACATCTGATGGCTCAATATATGCTGAATAGCACGTGCTGCCTTAATGTTCCACTGCATTTGCATTCCAGGACCTGCTGCAGTTCTTTTTTATGATTCGTTGTCTATTGATTTTCCCATACAGCAATACCATAAGGCGCAAAGAACATGCAGCGGGAAGGATGGGCCCATTATCCAAGCCTAACATATGGCTGTAAATTGGAAAAGGCTGCATCGATCGAGCGCAGAGAACGCTGCGGCAGAGAGATAAAGCTTGAGCGGCTAAGACGTATGGAGCCATTGCATCCATTGATTGTGTCCATGCAGCAGCTTTTCAGTTCATGAAGTGTATCCGCTCCATGCAGTCCACCAGTCACGTGCTAACCCGTACAACGGGGTGTGCCGCATGCATTGCAGTCGTGCAGGATTTATCGTTTTGGCCCTTTGCATTGTAGTCCCGTGGTTATTTTTATGGGCCCCAGCAGTTGTTCGACGAGGAAACATTTGGGTCCTTGCAATGCAGGCCTGCTGTCAAGCTCTCTCTGTACCATGCAGTGCATTTTTGCAGTGAATGCTATTGCAGTGCATTCCTACAGTAAGAATCTTTTTTGTCTCTGCAGTGCTGTTCTGCAGTCTGGCTTGGTCCTGCTTCTTGAAATGGAGGCCAGCATCCCTTATATTTCTGGGTGCTTGAACCACATAAGTGCCTTGAGGACTCACCAGCTGCAACACACTCGCAGTGCTGCAGTTAAGTTGTGAGGGGTGCCTGCAGTGTGTTTCTGCATTCAGACATGATCCATTTCCCTGCAGTGACTTCTGAAGTAAGGTTCTATCCACCCTATGCAGTGCTGTCCTGCAGTCAGAATTTATACCAGTCACTGCCACGAGTAGCAGCAGTCCGCACCTACCTGGATCCCTACAGTGCATCACTCCAGTCAGTGGACCCAGTACCCTCTGCTGATAGGACATAGCTCTTCAGCACTGCAAGTATACTCTTCTGAGACTCCTCTGGCTCCCTATTTACCCACATAGGTTCCTCAAAGAGCATTATACAGAATGTAAGCTCATACACGGTTCTTGCTTCTCTGGCCACATTCACTAATGTTGGGATAATGAAGTGAATGAGAGGCAGTTGCAAATTTCGAGATTTAGAAAATGTACTTTTTGCATTGTCTGGGTTAAATGAGTCTTTTAATCTAAAAAAAAAAACTTGCTCTTATTACTGTTTTCTGTAGGGTATAATAGAAAATAACCTTGGTTTACACTAGGAATCGGGAAACTTTACTGGATTCTTGAAGAACAGCTGTGACCTCAAAGTAGACATTTTCCTGCATCCATTGTTCATTATGGAAGCAGCTGAGGGTGATCATCCTAGGTGAATTGCTTGTTTTCTTACCAGCAACAGAAAGGACACTCTTTAATCCTTTCCCCATATTTAAGATTTTTTGTGACATTGCTAGCAAAGTGTTTCTACTTTTCAGAGGAACAGTAGAACAATATTGCAGAGCTAACACCCGCATTAGTCAAACATCACCACTACGCGTATGTACGTTTACTAATCTAATGGTGGGAACGTTGAACGAGCACCAAATCTTGGTGCGTCAGTGCAACGCTGATACACATCATTGACGCACAGCTGTCGTGTCGGTCTCATTTTCTTTCCTCCCCTAATAACCACTGAATTATTCAAGTGGTGGAGAAAGCCTTGGTTATTGCCAAGAATGCAGAACATAAGACCTTCCATGAAATCAGAGCAAAGTCAACATGAGGCCGTGGTACTAAGTGTCGCTGCTGTGGGAACAATGTCCTCCGTGTTTAATGAAACCACAGCTCTAAGCCTTCTTTCAGGGACTCCATCAGTGTGCCTGGCCCGCTGCTCCTTGCGAGTCCTTAAGTACTGCAGGTGTTGCGTTGAGATGTCGCCTCTCATCATGAGAGCTGCCAGCTTCTTCACCTTCACTGCTCAGTGAGTAAGCAGGAGATTTGTTGGCTGGCCTCAGCTTGTCCTTTGTCTACAGCCATAAGCCTTGGCTTCGAGATATTAACTGGAGCGGTAAGCCTGTCTCGGTTCCCATCAGTGCAGCTCACTGCGGCTGGTACTGTTTCAATCTGTGCGTGAAATCGCTTCTCGCTCTCTGTCCTCTGTAGCCTACCATTATTATGGCAGGGTGTGGAGGCCGGAGATTAATGTACTGACGTGTTTTAGAGTTTTTACTCTACTCTGTTCTCTTAGCTCGCAGTTCTTGAAGAAACTGGTAGTTCTTTGAGACTTTCACGGTGATTTATATGTCCTAGACTCTGATTTCTGGTATATGTGTTAACCTGCCATCAGAGTTTCTTAAAAGTTTTGAGATCTTTCTGCTAAAATCAGTTATCTTTTGTGTTTATTTTTGTATATATTTATTTAATTTGGAGTTTTGTAGAGACTCAAATGAATCACCTACGGGTGCTTTCTGCGTACAATGCATGAAACAATGCACCAGTAACAGTCATCCAATGCAGATATGAAGCTATCAAGTAGGCTACTGAAAGAGTTCCCTTACCCAGGGTCTACTTCTCGAAGGAACTCTTCTTCGAGCATAGGTAGATTCTTCTCCCCCATAGAGCGCATTTGAGTTCGGCTCTCACTTTGGGATGAAAGACTTTGTCCTTGAATTAGTTTGAGCTGGACCAGACATAGTGCTGAATTAAGCAGTGTACTTTGAAAGGAATGCGACCTGGACATAGTTTAGTTTTGCAGCCAAACTTTGGAAGTGTGCATTTGATTCGACAGGAGGCTAACAAAGAGTTCGACAGTCCAGGTTGCAGCCACCCAGTGCTAATTCTATATCTTTGCCCTTCATTAAGGTTAGTAGTATTTGAAGGGTACAGAATGTGTAATTGTGTGATTTCACTACACTTGCAATTTGAGTGTCCAGAAAGAGAAGATGTGGTGAACAAGCCTAGCTGGCTCATTTAGTTGAAGGTATTCCAATGATCCTTGTAGAGTACCGAAGACGCCTGTCTCGAGGATTTTGAGATTTTTTTTCCCATTATCATAAAGGCCTCCTTTGCACAGGATGAGGCATTCATGGAGGATATTGAAGGTGATGTCTGAAAAGTAGTTCCCCATATAATGCAGAGGAATCACTATGTGTATTTGTATAGCGTGCTACCGGCCATGAGGATTTCCCGGCACTTCACAGACATGGAAGGCTAGTCATGGATGAAGAGCTAAGTGATCAGCTTCTTGCAGCATTCAAGAAGAGAGGAGGAATATCTGATGTGAGGTAGGAGGTCAGTCCAAGCTTTTGGAGCAATATATGGGAAGTGTCAACCGATTGACCCCCTTTTGTGAATGCAAGGTATTTGTGCTGGTAAGTGTCAAGCACATTGGAGGTGCCTGGAGGATTGATGGAAATGTGTGCATTTGTTCGGTGGGTCTGTGTTGTGAGAAGTTTAAACTGTGCAGTGTGAGAGTCTAGTGTGGGAGGTTGAGAACGAGTTTAGCTGCTGCAGTCCGGAATATGTGTAGTCTGTCTGTGTGTTGCTTTGTGATGTCTGTGTAGAGGGGGTTTCCATAGCTCAGTCTGCTGGTGACGAGGGCTTGTGTATCTGTCTTTTTGGTGTTATCTGGTAGCCACTTCTAGATCTTTCTGTGTGGAATGTAGAGTGTAGAATAATGTAGAGGAATGTAGTGTGTGGAATCAGGATGCAGTCACGCATTGACCTAGACGTCATGTCCAGTTTATTGCTGATGATGATCTCGAGGTTCCTTGCTTGTGAACTGCGGGTAGGTCTGAGGTCGTTTGGTCATCAGGTCGGGGGAGTGGTCGCAAATTAGGCTTTCTTTCTGAATATCACTAGTTCTGTATTATCAGTGTTTATCTTAAGACAATTGGGCTTCATCAAGGGGTCACTTAAGTGGTTTGTCCAATAGGACCAGTTGCGTATTGTGGCATAGAAGAGCATGTTGATGTCATGTGCGCTACTCAAGTCAGCCAGTGGGGCCATGTAGATGTTGAAGAGGGTATGGCTAAAAGCGGATCCTTGAAATACTCTGCAGATGTGTTCCCGGGCTTCTGGCGAGTATGGTGATATTTTGGCTGTTTGGTTCTTACGGTTAAAAATGTGCATATCCAATGGAGGGCTGGTCCTTGAGTACCAGACTCATGTAGTCCTCTGATCAGGGTGTGGTGGAAGACTGTGTGGAAGGCTGCTGAGAGATCCAATAGGATGAATGCAATGGTTTCTCCTCTGTCTAGGATCAGCCAGATGTTGTCTGTTGCTGCCATGAGGGCTGTCTCAGTGCTGTGGTTTGATCTGAATCCTGATTGCGTGATGTTGAGGAGTTGCTGTTTGGCGATGTGGTTGAGGTATCTATTGATGGCTTTTTCTAGGACTCTGGCTGGGTATGGTACTGGGATATATTGGTCAGTAGTTCACAAGCTTGGCGGGTCTGCTGAGGTTTTCTTCAGGAGAGTGTTGCCCATTGCATGCTTCCAGGCTTCTAGAATGTGGCTGTATCAGTGACATTGTTGATGATGAGTGTGTGGGGGCTTTGTTGATAGAGGTGAAACCTTTAATGAAGGAGTGGTTGGGGGCAAGGGTCTGACAGGGCCCCAGATAGGATGTGGCAGTTTTTTCTGTGATAATAGTTTTTCATGGGTTTAAGGCATGTTCTTTGTCTTAGGTCAGCAGACCGGCTACATGGTTGCTGGGGCCAGGTTGAGGATCGACATTGTCCTATATGGCTGTGATTTTCCTGCTGAAAAATCGTAGAGGTTATTGCACAGTTCTTGAGATGGAGTAATGTTGTTGGTGTCGGCTGCCGGTGTGAAAAAGTCCTTGGCAATGGAGAAGATGTTTTGCTGCTGTTGGAGCTGGCATTGATGTGGTCTGCTGGGGCTTTCTGCTTCATTTCTTGGATTTGCTAGTAGTAGCTCCTCAGGGAGGATTTGAAGATATCCTTGTCAGTGTCTTCAAGGCTCAATCTCCACCTCCATTTCAGTTCCTTTCAGCGTCTCTTAGTCATCCTGAGTTCCTCTTCCTATCAACTGGCCTTAGTTTGTGCTCTTGCTGCTTGGTTTTGCTTACGAGAAATTCTGAATAATACAATATTTCTGTCTTGTTTTTTATGCGTCGTAGCGTAGGCATTGAAAATTGTAGGTAGTGATTAATCCTGGGTTTTGCAGAAGGGCAGGAAAGCTGCAAACAAGAGGTATTATCCAATTCAGACCAATGATAGATACTTGTCAGATTGATCTGAGATGGCCTATGACATGGGTACTCACAAACATTTTCCCAGGGGTCAAAAAGTTTGGTCTGCGATGTGACCGCATGGATGCCAGCAGGGTAGCAGTCAAGGGGGCAGGGGGAGGTAAGGTTGATGTAGGGGAAGCAAAGCATGTACATCTAGTAGCAGAATTGCACAATGTGAAACCTGAAAATCTGGATGAATTTCGGCTCCTACACTTAATCGGATTTTGTGATCCTAGGCAATTATTTTATTTCATTTTCCCATTTTTCTTTGTTTTCACATACATGAGGACCTCCAAATACATGACTTTTGGATGTGTGCTGTACAAAAACTTAATTTGTGTTTGATTTAATAAACTATAATGTTTCTGTATTATAGCAAGCCAGGCCACCCACACGGTGCCCATAACAACTGATTTTCCTCTTAGTTCTCTATTGGCATTATTCTCTGGGTGAGGGTGAATGTTTCTAAATTCAAGCTTAAAAACTATCACTTTAAAAAAATACTTTTAAATACACTGATATAATTTGAAGTACTAAGGTGAAACAGTTCTGCAAGTTAATGAAATACACTTTCTGAATGTTAAAGAGACTATCATGTTTACATTTTGCTGCAGGATGTCTTTAAAAATGAAGGTGCCCCTAAAATTAAGGGGTGCAGGGCATCCTAGTTACTTCCTTTATTTAACTTCAATTAACTTTTAAAGAAATGCTTGCCTTTTTATTTAACTTCCTTTTAAGTTTTCTGCTGAGGTGAGTAAACAGCAGCCCAGTGCTACTGTTGACCTGGGGCCACCTGCATAGGTCAGGAGGGCCGCATGCAGCCCCCGGGCCATACTTTGAATACCCATGGTCTATAATAATCATCCTTGTCAGGCGATGCTAACATAATCAGTGGAGGATGACCACAAAGCTACCTTCCTTCACATATTCGTGTTGTACCAATAATGTACTTATGTTATTCCATTGAATGTGTCAGGCTAAATTCTGACTGCTCTTCTTCAGTAGGCTTTCTGTACGAAGGTAGTGTTCCGACAATTCAACTATTGTAGCAAATATTTTTAACCGTGTGAAGATTGCCCATAGGGCAATAAATTCAAGAATGTGTTTGCTCTTATTTTGGTTTTTGAGGAGTGGTGTAATGACTGCTAAGTTCAGCCCCTGCCCTTGTGGTGCATTGAAGTTGTGAATTAGGGGTGGTGATAGATACACAGTCCTCAAGTGCCAAGAAAGGTATTAGGAGGACAGTAGACGATCCCCATTTTTGGGCAGCGAAGGTTAGTGGAATGTTGTAGAAGTTTACTGTGTAAATTGGAAGGAGCCATGACTGGCATGGCTACAGATTGCGTGAGTGTACAGCAGTCGCTACTGGAGACCATGATTCATTTTGTCATAGTCTGTATCTTGGACAGATAGTTGGATTCAATGCTATCACATAATTCCCCGGAGAGTAAAGTGTGATTTGCGCACATTTTGCGAACGAATACACATTTGTGTACCAAGGCCTTCGAAATTTAATTTCTAAGAATATCTTCTTTAAGGCCGTAGATTTTCTTTTGGTATTTACTTAGTCTCATCAAACGCAGTTCCAGTTTGCAAAACTATTTTGTGGTATGGGGGAGATCTTTGATGAACCATCCTACAATAATTGTTGCATATTTTGTTTCATGTGATCACAGGGCATCATCAGCTGCTTCCAAAAGTGTATGTTTGAAATTAACCAGGTCCTCGTTAATTGATTCAGTAAAGGAGCGTTGTTTAGTAGAAGGGCAAGCCCAGAGTAGGGACTGTTTTCTGATTGTTAAATTATGTACGAGCATCCATCTTATATCTGTGGTACTTAAAGTGTTTATAAACAATTTCTAAGGATGTTTTGACTTTAATGATCCAAAATGTGAATTGGCAAACGATATTTACAAACATTAGTTTTATTATTGGATAGTGACATTTTAAGGCCGATTCTAAGTTGAAAAAAGCTTTACTCTTATTAGCATAAAGTTGACTAAGCACAATGCTTTGTGCGGTATTCCTCTGCAATACGTTGGGGATGCCGGTTAAACATTGCTCGGTCTCTGGTACTGTTTGTATTTTACTGTTGAGTAATTGTCTTTAGTATGGGTGTTTCATGACCACCCTTCCCAAAGGGGCGTACATACACCATACAGAATTAACTAGAGAGACATTAAAGGGGAGAGGATGTGGCGTGATGGTCAGAGCTGCCCACTGTATACCAGGAGAACCAGGTTCCAGTCTCCGCGCTGGCTCGACATATTGAGATTGTGGACGAATTTTAATCTCCTTGTGCCCAAAAATGAATGTGCCCTTGTGTAATGTAACTGGTGCTCATGTAAAGCGCTCCAATAACTTTGGGTCGAGTTCGGGATGTATAAAACTGGGGGGGAGGAAGCAAGCAATTATAAGCACTTTACCCAGCATAAAATGTAAACCTGTCCTCTGAAATAACTGTAGAATAACTTAGCGAATCATATGCACATGGCTGTTTATTGCACTCTACTGGTAACACAGGCTGCGGGCTGACTGGGAGCCCACGGCTGTCTCCGCAAAGGATGGGAGTTAAGGGAACTTGTAAGTGGTGAAAAAGAAGAGTCCCCAGCTACCAAACGTCAGTTGGTGATAACAGGTGCGTGTGCTAGACGGAATCAACCCTCCTTAGTTGCTGGACTGTCTCTGGTTAGGTGGCTTCCATATTTGGTGAGGCACTATTGTGGGCTGCTGAAAGTGATTATCTGGCTTGTTTCTTTGTGTTCTCCTTATGCTGATTAGAGATGCTTTTTGCAGAGAGTCCTCAGGTAGGCCAACAGCAGCTAGATCGAAGGGCCGCACTTGGGTCTAGCTCTGACAAAATTTGCAATATGTTATTCCTCCCTTCCGAAAAGCACTAATAATTTACTTAGGTTTCATCTGCAGTAACCATCCAACTGATTAAAGTGATGCTTCAGCTAAATGTTGAGTTTAGGGTAGCTGGGCAGTATGCCACAGGCAGGCGTGCTATGGTTCCAATGTCAGGTGCCAGGCCGTAAGTTTAGAGGGCATTTTACAGGCTTTCTTCTGCTCATGTGGTGTCTTTGCATGCTTGTGATGAAAACTAATTGTATTCTAGGACTACGTCAAACCAGAAAAATTGCTTGCCTGACTGGTGCTGACTAGTTTTTGTGGACTTCTCCCCAACCCTCTTCACTGAAGCTGCCTGCGCAGGAAGGTTTGTATATTCCCTCCAGCCAGAGGAGCAGGAAGAAGCAATAGAGCGTGAGATATAACGTGGCACCCTGCTGGCACTCATTCAACTTTTTCTGCCACACATCTTTCCTTCCATGGGGAGCGCAAGAACCTCCCTGAAATTTACTCCACACACTTTATGTATACTAGGGAAAAAACATATTTGTAAAGGGCTTACATGTTTCTTGGGGGGCTTCAGTACTGTCTTACTACCCAACCATGATGATCGAATGCCACCAGAGGGTCGTCGACAAAGATTTCAGTGGGATTACCCCCTTCACGAATACTTGCACAGAGCCTGTGCCCAAGGGCTCCTTAAAATCAGGGACCACACAAATCCCAAAATAATGTGATTATGTCCGGAAAACAAAACAAATATCAGGATGGGACAGCTGTCGCAAACATCTGTGAATAGTCATCCTTATAACAGCCTAATATATGATATGCAGAGCCTCATTTAATGCTGCCTTGGCCATCACAACTTCTTTATGGTACATCCGAAGATGATCATTAGTTTTAATTGTGCTAAAAATGGAGCTTTTACAATATGATGCTGCTAATATTAAACCGATTTATAAGGCACTGTCCAAGTGGAAAGCAGACTCCTGGGGACTCGGTCAGCCCAGATAGAAGCAGGTTCCCTTCCTAATGAGGAGGAAGGTTCCAGGGGGTCACGCGTGTTAGGTGCTCACAGGAGAACACTGTTAGTGGTGACCAAAGCTCTGCTGAGGTGGCCAGAAGGCAGGTCCACCAATCAACCCTGGGATTAGTAACCGTTTTTGTAAAACGTTCTATCTCCACAAGAAAGGCTCATAGGTTATTTATTGAAGGCTATTTTTAAGTGAAATATGGAACGCTCTCTCCCAAGAGACACATGATTCATGGTTTATAACATTGTAGCCCAGACATGGCCAGATTGGGGAACTGGAACCATGCACTTGGAAAGCAAAGCGCCTCAATAGTGCTATGCAAATGAGGATTTCGTGGCCTGACCATGGGCTTTAGCAAAGCTGATCTCATGCGTCACTCTGTCTTTGTGTGCGTCTCTCTCGCTCCTCTTCCTCGCTGCATTTCTCTCTCTCTCCATTTCTTCTAGTTTTATCCCAGTTTTCTGCAGCATTAGTGGACCATTTTGCCCGTGTTGTGAACTGCATATTTGTATCCGATATTGTACACATTTTCCCACATAATCTAAAAATATAAAAAAGGTATCCCATATTATGTGTATTGTGTTATGTGTATTGTAATGCCTTCTTGAGTACTACTCGTGGTTAATTCACCACCACGTCACCACAACATATCACTACCATTACAGCATCATATTCCATGGCTGCGTCATATTGCCTTGCTACCCATTTATAACACTTATGTATATCTGTACATATGCACTTGGAATACATGCTTACATGTGACATAGTTGATAAAACTTTTAAATTGTGGTGTAGTGAAGACTTTGACACATTGAGTCAACCATGTCAAAATCCCTTGTTAGTGGCATGAACGAACTCATTACTGTGCCATTATAGCCTGCAACATGATTGTTTTTATGAGATCCTGAAATGCAGACCTGGGACATGCATGCTCCTTAGAACTGGCGAATGATCGATGGCATAGTTAATTAGATTTTCTGAGCACCTGATTATTAAATCACAGTGTGATTTTAGCTGCCAGACTGTATGTCATGAAGTCCCCCAGACAAGGACAATTTCGTAGACTGCTCATTTGTGTAAATGGGAGGTTGCACCCTCAGTGCAATCGCATGTCACTGGTACCAGACAACAGTAGCTATGCGGTGTGGCATAGATAATGTCAAGCTCCATTTTTATCTCTTAGTGAGTACAGTGAGCGAGCTTTACTGATCATCCAAAATGCAACTCTCCTCATTATTGGTCCGGCGTTAGCCAAGATCTTTTAATTTTACTAAAATTCCATTTATAATATATTTACTTATAGGGCTTTTAGACAGCTGGTGTTCTATTTTGTCAACCACGTTTTTCTTCTGCCAATCACAGCATGCAACTTGGAGCAAGTGGTGAATCCACTTCACCACTGACTATCTTCCTGGCAGTGAAGGTATCTTGCCCTTTCACAAGAAGCACATCCACACCCAAATGGGTCTCTGAACAAGATACTTTTAAAATAACGTGCTTATTGAGACTAAAAACATATTTGTACTTTTAGCAATTTTTTTTATCCATGGGGGGCGGGGGCTAACTGCTCCCCCAATAAAACAATAACATTTTTCAAAAGCAGCAATGAAATAAAACAAGCATTGGCGAAATGTTTGTTTTTAAACTTTGCTGTATTTATTTGCTCATTGCTATTATTACATCCTGCCTCACTGATACGTCTTCTAGGTGCCCCAAGTGGGTGATCTTCATTCTTTAACCAGCTTCTCCGCTTCCTGTGTCAAATCTTATTGGCATTTATTAGTCAGCGATGTATGCAAGTATTTATTACTGGAAATGCCTTTACATTAACTCAGCAAGGCCACGGCCATAATCACTGTCTTCCAACCGGGTGGATTAGCGGGTTGTACTTAGGCATTTCAGGCAAATACATTTTATCTAAAATTACTTTTGTTTTTTGGATAAGAACTCTGAGTCTGTGGAGAAAAGTTACCACATGGAATTTTGCTCCACCTGAGCGGGAAGGTTTTTCCAAACAAGGCGTATGAGAACCATACCCAATTTTCCGGCCTGTAATTCCAAGTGGAAATTATAACACAGATTTGAGTGCAGCACTTCCGATGCCAGAAAAAGCCTTCCCTCTCCCACCTACTGTCCCCACCCTTCTCTCACCCCACACACAGACCCCACTAACAGTCTGTTTAGAGCAGGTGGTAAATGTATGCATTAAACCCCCATGGAAATAGGAATCCCGTCAGTCATAATAACTGAAAATTCGTATCCAAATGGTAATTCCCATTCAATGAGGATGTAATCATAACTGCACAGGACTGGTGTAGATTTACAGCACGATAATGATAACATGTCATATTATTTTAGTGGTCACCCCTTAAGGGCGCTATTTGTAATCAGCCCCTTAATCTTTTTTGGGATACTGGTATGATCGCACATACCAGTGCTTCAGTAAAGCAACAAGAGAATTAAACAAGTTTTGGTGCCCTCTAGCCAGAGTTGAATGGCAGTCTGAAGAGAGGAAACTAGGGGACTCATTCAGAGAATTTTGTTTGCACCAAAAAAGTTTGACTTGGTTGCACAAAGCGTATCATGGTTGTCAGCAAATAACAGACACGGATTCACAGACACATGATCTCTGGTTCATGAGGAAGTAGAAGTCACTTACAACAGCAAGAGAAAAAATGGCAGGTTGCTTGATTTTATGTAGCAGCGACCATGGGCTGGAGGCAGTGTTGCAGGTGTAATGGAAGTGCCTTTTGTAAATCACTGAATCACCAACAAACAGTGTGATCACGTTGTGGGTATTCGCTCTCCTTTGTAATGAACCAGCCTTTACCACGCAACCTGCACACTTAAGGCCAAATGTATGAACACATAGACACAGAATGGATAAAACCCTTTGATGCATCTGGCTCTTAGTTACACCTAAATACGGTGGGCATCAGTAGCGTAGCCAGTGCTTTATGGGCCTTAGTGTAAGCCAGGAAGTGGTCCTTATGTCTGCTGTACTCACGGTTCAGAGGGTCCCGAGCTGCCACTACACCTGCTGCTTCCCTGGTGGGCATAGTCAGTGCAGCTAGTGTGAGAAAGGGCATTGGGTTTGCAATTGAGGCCGCCAACATCTTCCTAGGTGTCCATGGTTTTCCGATCCTTTCTTGTGTTGCAAATTGTAGAGGGACTATTGTTTAAATCGCCATCACTTCATAGGTAAAGGTAGGAAAGCAGTAACTTTGCAGACGTGTTGCAGAGAAAGGGCAATGCAGTGTTGCAAATGAAGAAAGCTGGCCTTTTTTGTTTACAAATTGATAGTCATGAAACAGGAACTTTCAGGCGCTGTCGTCTGTGACTGAATCTATATTGTCTAAAGGATGTGATGATGTCAGTGATGATGTAATCAGAGATGTCATCAGCAAGGTACTACGGGGTGGAACCGCACATCTGCAGTGCTGTAAAGCCCTAGGGTGACATGACCGCCCATGTCCCTGGGCCCTTTTAGGCATCAAACGGGTATAGTAAATATTTTATGATTTTCCTTGTACAAATTTACCACAGGAGTTTTTCATGAACTTAAATTGTTTATTTGAAACGTCCTTTATGATGGTAAAATACTCTTGGACTTTTCAATACAAAAACAACTAGTGTGTTACTGTAACACACTCTACCGCCAGCAATAAGGTTGGATAGAGGTCACGACAGGGTAAACCTAGCACTGTCATTATCTGTTATCTGCTTTCCCGGGTAGTTATCCTATTACTGGAGTGGACTACTACGTCCATTAGGGTTACTTAAAATTCCATCAGCGAGGAAGAGTGTTTTTTCTGTTCTGGATTACTTTATCTCTGTCATTTACAGAGGTTAGATATAGCAAATGTTTTTTTGTTTAAAAAAAAAACTTAAAGCATTATTGTACAAATAGCCTGTAGTTTGTGAATCTTTTTTGTAGTCTAATTTAAAAAATAAACTTAAGAGAAGAGTAACCTGAACTGTCAGTTTAGATTCGAATGGTGTTTTTGAATTCTGCACGGTTTCAGAAGCTAAAGTAAGTTAACGTACTCCCAGTCGTATAAAATAGGTATGTTGTAATTAAATAAGTAATGAACTCTTACAATCGGTAGCACAGCTCATAAGTACTTCCATTTTACAACATTTTACTACGTCTACAACGCAGATACAGAGAAAGTGTACACATTTTGTAGGGGGGGCAAGCCTTCGTCTTTCAAAGCATGTGTTCTCCCGCTATGTGGCATCAATAAGAAACCAGTCAGGGCCATTGGGACCTAGTAATTTGGGGTGGACTCTATAAAACAAATTACTGACGAATCACACATGTAGGTTTGGGTAGGAGGCCAGCTCCAGTAACAATATAGTGGCCCAAAACACCAATGGCCTCATGTAAGAGGATTACCGATATAAAGCCTACAATTAGAAAAATCACAGGCTTTACCACTGCAAATCCCTTTTTTTGCTATGTGCAAGCTCTTAAAAGGGGATTTGTAACTCCTTACAACACACAAATAGAAGAAAGCATAAAAGGGATGCTCACCTCCTTTTTGGGAATCGTAATGGAATGAATAAATACTTTGCAACCCAAATTGCAGTTGCAAACCCTACTGACACTTCGAATGGGATGTATCTGATTCACAAATTCTATTTAGAAACCATGCTAGCCAGCCTCAGAGGGAGCACAAAGTAGCCAGGGACCCCTGTATGCCCCCACCGATGTGTGACTGAACTGGAAAACTTGTGACTCATTAAGAGTGTGGTAGTTCGAGGACCACCTTACTCACAGCAACAGTCGGACTGCTGCACTCCAGGCGGTCCGCCTGCAACATTGCAAACCTGGCAGGCAGACATCGTTCCCAGTGGGATGACGGCAGCCTGAGTTGTATTCAACTATGGCGCTAATTACCATGGAAAGGTTGTCAGAAAACCAGTGCCGGGGGCCACAAGGGAGGCCTGCACTGCCCATGCCCGTGCCCAGCACCAACCGAGTGTGCATTGTCTGCTTTGCAGTCACTGCGCATTCTGAGGGTGCTGGTGTGCTGTGGTAACGGCCTCGGCTCCCTTAAGGGTGTTGGTCAGCCCGGCGGGAACAGGTGATGCAATGGTCCCGCTGGTCAGCCGAGTGGGAACATTGTAATACTTTTGAGGGGAGGCCTCCGGTATGACGGTGGCGTCCTCCCCACGAGTTTGGCGGTCAGCCCGTTCGACCGTCAAAATCATAATGAGGCCCATTGTTTTTTTCAAAGCAGCACCTGCCTCTTTAGAGGACATGGGTTGCTTTAAAAAGAAAGATTTGTCACCTCAGAAAGTGAATGCACAGATGGTGGTCTACTATCCTTTGCAAGCCAACATTCCTGCATTCAAAGCTATTCACAAGGGGTTGTAAATTGCGACCTGCCTGTTAATATTCGACAGTTGATGAGTACTTTGCACCCACTGTTTCTGACCTACATTCATTAGGCCCCTACATCTGAACCATGAGATTTCAGAAGGGCAGGCCCTTGTAGGGGAGTGCAGCATTAAAAACATAAACTCAGTTGCGGCAGGCACAGGCCCACACAGGACAGTGTATGTTTTTTTTACTCTATCTGGAAAGGCCAGCACCCTGGTTCCTGCACTCCGTGGTATACACAGACCACAAAAATGATTCTTTACCCTGCAATAGAGGAGTTGATTAACTAGGCTGCAGCAACTACGTCTACCAGGAAGAAAATGAACTACATCAGTAAAAGTATGCACCGTCCCACGTTCAATATATTTCCACTTACGTGGTTGTGAAGTCTAGAGGTGTTTGTTCACCACCCACCTGTCACCTAACTTCTCCCCCTTCGCTCCTCTCTCTTTCGCCTACACGAAAGGCAGCCATCCCTAAAGGAACGATATACAATAGAGAAAACTATCTAACCCCGAATTATCTCCGATCCTTCATTTTCTTGTCATAGGTGAGTTCTGCCATCACAAGTCACGTGTGATAAGAACGTCCTCAAAATCTTGCTTGGTGTAAAATATAACTAGAGAGTTCTTCTAGCAGTCATTCCCCAGCCTTTTACCCAGCACTCTGCTACCAACTTGTGCCTCACATGATGCCTACGAGATGACCGAGGGACCAACATGGCATCAAGGATTAAAGGAAAAAATAATATAACCATTTCGTTAACTCATAAAACTCATGTGTAAACTGTTTGTTTTTAATTGCTTTTGAATTATTGTATTCTTGATTGTGAGCTTTCTGACTACAATCAGTGACAATAGAAACCTCGGAACTTTAATATAACTTTTTTGTGCCTAAATATGTACATGTTTACTGTTATCTTCAAGAATGCATACACTCCTTACTTTCTCAAAGAGCTCTGATGTCACCTTGTCTGGGCCAATGCTATAGAAAACGAAACCAAATAAAAATAAGTAAAAATGGTTTCAATGTCAGGCAGCTAAGATCAGCTTTGCTTCTTCTTTCAGGCTCTCATGACATGTTCTTTCAATACTTTGTCCTTTTACTAAGGGACATATTTGATGGAGAGTTTCCTTTGGGCAAGGACAATTAACTTGCATCCTATTCTATATATGTATGTAAATCGCAAAGTGCCCTGCGGCCACATTACTGTGGTTAGTACTGCTTTACAAAAGCCCCAAATAAAATACAAATAGTAAGGAGATCAATTCCATCACCGCATACACATTCTAATGCTCGTTGTAGCTAGTGGCTCTTACGAAAGAGACAGTCTTGTGAGCTAAAGTTTTTAAAGTATTTTTTTAAAATCCTTATTGACCAGCAGGTGCCTTGCAAAATGTTGTTGTGATGCAGTATCACTTGTCCTAGTGGTATTTATCTGGATTTGAATCTGGCCTTGTTTAGTCACGGAATGATACAGACAGGTTAATCCCCTGCCATAGGAAATACGTCTTTTAATGTGGACACTAGCTGTTGAAGGGGTAAGTGCACATGCACTGCTTAACACTAAAGTCAATTTGTTTAATCTTACAGCCTTCTTTATAGTTTTAAGGGAACTGAAACCTGCTGGCTGAATTGTCTACTCCTTAGTAAGAGTAGTTTGGAGGAAAAACAACCAGTGAATTCTACTCTGTATTTAGAGTTTTGTCCTCAAATTGATGGACCTTTAGATCTTTCCAAACTCTGAATTAGCCCTAAGTATGTTACATTATTAGAGGTCCCTGCCTTTGGTGGTTGCTGGGTTGTTGTTAACATATAATGACAAGCTGATCCATAAACAATTCTGATTTAAGGGTTTGGGGATACCAGTGGCCACACTTTGAGTTAACCATTCTTTTTCACATGAGTTGCTTAGATGCTTCTTTGGGATTTTTTTTTACTCTGCGACTCACCACTCAGAAACTTCTCAAGATGTTATCAGTCTTATGTTGTTTTTCATCTGTGGTGGTTATGCAAATTGGAGACTTTTATAGTTAGGACTTAGATCGTTTAGTTCAGCCCAGACTTCGGTGGCTAGTTAATAAAAATAGATTCATTGATGAGCATGCCAGAGGGGTCATTTTCTGTAACATAGTGTCGGCTTGGCATCCAGTGCGTTTTTGAATTACGTAGCTGATTGTTTCTGTGGACCACTTTTCAAGGTGTTTTATGGAATTTTGGAGGAAATGTGTGCCGAGAGATAACAGTCCCTTGACTCCAATTTTTGTAAATATGCTCCTTTCTCATCTCTGTCCTTCAGCAGAGATTAGCGCATCCCCCACTGAGATAAATCACAGCAGGCACTGAGCAACCAATCTCCAACGTTAGTCCCTCAAGGAGGATTGCCTTTCTTCAGGTTCTTCAAAGACTCACAGCGGACAATAAAGAGTTACCCAGGACGCAGTTAAGTGGATCAGATTTGGCGAAAAGTGAGGGGCTGTTTTCATCTTTATAAAATAATTGGGTAGAGGGAAAACAATGAAAACCCTTTTTTCATGAGTCTTTATTATTCTAGAGCATGAAACATCGGGATTCGGCCATAAACACAGTGACAAGCTAAAATAACATTTTATTTGAAGGGTTTATCAGGGTGTGTATTAAAATTTAATTCATGAATTACCTTTTGAAAAAGTCTACACTCCGCAGCCTTATCTTTAAACCTCTCCATCGCCCCATGTTTAATATACCTGGATAGGTAAAGTAAATGTTTATAAAGTGGCAAGCACAGTTCATTGAAATTCTTTTCCTCCTATCTTTTCCAGTCACCTCAACAGGCAGGATGACTAGATTAGTTGAATGCTCCCTAATTAAACACAAGTTGATCTACATGTCACAAGTTCGAACCCCAGCAAGGCTGGCTCAACCTTGTCAGTCTTGTTGCATGTCCTCATATAACCTTATTAGTTTTGGATTAAGGAAAGACTGAAGTAGACCACAATTCCCTCGATGTGGTTTATAGTGCGCTAATGAGACTCCACCAGAGACTTCCAGGTTAATCCAATACTTTCTGTGCCCTATTAGCGGAGACAAGCTCTGGGATTATCTTGTCCTAGCTAATTTGTCTGAATTCCTTTTTTTAGTGTCCCTAAGTGGAGGATATTTGCTGGTAACCTCATATATACATCACATGGTTAGGAACTAGGATGGCCACGACAGCAGTGATTAGGCTCTGATGGACCCAGCAGGCCAATGTGCATGCTATAAAGGGTTTCTGCGACAAGTCACAGTCTGGCACCAAGGATGGTGCGAACAGTCATGTGAGATAAAGAGGGTCAAATTAAGAAAGATGTGCTTCTCAGCCTTCACTTCTACCGACTTGTTACCCATGAAAATGACACAAAGGGGACAGCCCTGTCGATAGAATCAGTGTGTAAATGAGAATCTTTCCCATGAGCTCTTGCAGCTGCTTTAACTTCAATGCTTCCACAGTAATGGGGTGCCTGATTTAGCACCACAAATCAAATGGAAACTTCAAACCTGCATTTAAGTACGGCAGGAAATGCGTTTTCCGAATGGGAATAAAGGATGCCCTTCAGGCTGCCTCTTTCATGCCCCTGGCATTGCAGGGCACAGTCAGGCTTGGGTAGAGTTGATAAATTCCACTCGGTGGGGTTGGCACTGACCTGGGCAGGAAGTACCATTTCACCTGTTGGACTCCTGGAAGGAGGAACAGGCTTGCATTTGATTCTGGCGCTGTAGCTGGGAGAAAGAGCCTGTTGCTTCTCAGTACGTACCAAAATCTGCAGACATTGTACAAATGTACATTGCTTTAGACACGTCAAGGTCAGAGTCCTAGCGCAGACATATAGCGGGACCCTAAACTTTCAGGGGACCCAATTCTTCAGGGGGCATTCAGACCAAGGCTAATGAATACCTGTGAGACATGGAAGACTCGGGGGTCCCTCGTAGCATAATGCAGTGGGACCCCATCATGTTACGTTACACCACTGGACAAAGTGCAATCACAATCCCTCTGTTTCTGAGCCCATCTCTTTCCTCCCGATCCCGCGTCAAAACTCGAACTTCAACCCACCCCGCCCCCCGCCACCTCCAGACACACACTCAAGCTTTAAATGACAAAGGACTAGGTAGAAAATTACTTGTAAAGTCTGGCTGACTAATTTTCTTGAGGCTTCTGAGGCTTGACTGTGAGCTAACGGATCCCCTTATCACTCGCCAGCAGATCTTCACAATTCATCGACCTCTGACCTCCCATCGCGCATGCCACCAGACTGTGATGAAAAAGCCTTCATTTTATATCATCGCCTATCCCGGTTCTTACCTCTGCTAGGATGTGGCCATAATGCCACAACTTGTCTTTGTCACTTTTCATTGCTCCGAAAAATTATTACTGTTCACGTCTGCAACATTTGCATTGTCGGGTTTTTCTGTTCCCCAAGAAAGGGCAAAGCGTTAATATTATGGTGATATGAATATTGTATTTTTTATCTCCTTGAATATGATGGGCAGCTCGAATGAATATGCTGATGGCGCAGCAGCGCTTTCAGGTTGTCGATTTTAATAGCACTTTTATCGTATACGTACATAAATGTAAATAAAAAAGGAACGTCAAAAGAAAGGCATCAATCTGTACATGTTTTTTCTTTAAGGCTAGGAATGTGTCTTCCGCGTTAGTCTAGTCAGTTTCTCAAAGCATTTTCTCTGTGAGCAATTGAATTTAAGTCCTGCTTTAGCAGTACTTAATTTGTAAATAAAAATGTGCCGGTGTCCAAAGCTCTCCCCTGAAACACGCGAATATGCGAGCACAAAATACTGGGGCAGCCTAATCCTTAAGCCATCTCGGGCCTCTTTGATCCATTTACAGCTGCTCCTTGCCTCTTCAGCTCGCCCTTACGGCTTTCTGCTTTCTCCCTTTGTGGTGCCTTTTCGCTTTTTTCTTCCTTCTCTTTCCCATATGAGTGTTTTGCTCGCAGTAAATGCTTGAGGTAGAAAAATAAGTGCCGGCCTTCAAAAATAAGTGCCGGAGCCCCTCACCGGAAACCACGGCTCAAATTAAGCACTGTGATTTAGGTATTAATTACCCCCATAGCCATTGGAAGTAGGGGGTCCAGTGGGTGCTGTAGCACCCCCCAAAATAATCATGTTCAGGTTCAAAAGGTGACTAAGCAATAAAGATTCGCTCTATCTTATTTCATTTGCTGTGTTCAAGAAAGAGGTCGTTGTAGTTCAGAGCACACAACACTGGTAAAGGCAGTTTAGAATAATTGAATAGAGAAACCAGACCAACGTGATCCTTCCCCTCACGCGCCACAAATAGCTGACAAGGAGAGAACCACACAGCTATAACGGCTCAAATAGACCGATAACAAAGCATCATTCCAAACCTAAAAGGCAAAACACCTGCAGGACACTTTAACATGAGGCACTAGCTAAATGATACAACTAAATACTGCACAGCGTCGGGCTGTGTATTCCGACAAAACTCTGATTATTCTTTTGATATGGAGATTGGTGTTTAATTTTCTTGCAAATTGAGAGGCTTTTCTAAACTGAACTAAAGGAAGCCTGAAAGGACAGATTGTAGGATGTCATTTTTTTAACACACAATTAAATGTAAATAACTGTTTATGAACTTCATTAACATTTTAATAAATATATACATATATCAGAAATTAGGAAAGTACAAATGAAACTTTTTTTAAATTCTGAAGTTTGATGGAAAAAAATATGTTGAAAGGATCAAAACAAACCAAGACACTTTAGTTGGTGATGCACAGATGCTAAATATTTCCTGAGACCCAAATTCCAAGTTAATGTGTGCCATATTTAATTTTATCTGTACCTCTGCATTTCTGTGCAAATGTGGTGAGCATTTGATTGGGAACGCGCTGTCTGTAAATGACGGTATGTTACCGCACCATACTTTAGTAATATACGTGCAACAGTGTGCTCCAAGATGGTGCTCAGGTTGCATGCTGCACCCTTACCACTCTGCTGAATGGACGTAGCTCATCTGCTACATTGGTTCTTTGCGGAACAATTGGATTTTTAACAATCCCTGTGACCTCTGTGATGTAACCTTGATGGCTGCGCAACTGCTCTGAAAATTGTTCCAGCACCATTTACTCCTGAAGTTCCCCCATTAAAATGTTTTTTTTTTCCCCAGTGGAAGAAGCTGCTTTGTGCAGTACCTCTGTGAATACATTGGGAGATTTTTTATTTTTTTATTTTTTTTTAAGTAAGTGGGGAACAATTTCAGAACAAATCTGTGAATTTTGTGGATCTACCTTCGTCTGCCAAGGTCGGTTTTGATGTGTATAATGGTGTTTCTTTGTTCATAACAATATATAAAAAGTCTAATTTGACATAGCTGGCATTTGTCAGAATATTTTGCCCACAAGTTTTCATGAACATTCCTTATGCTTTGAAATTATTGAGAAAGTTCGACCTTCCTGGAATATGACAACTATTCACAGAAAAATATTTGCAAACTGAGCCCAAATTATTTCTTACTAGCTTACTACACACTCAGGCTGCTCTGTGAACCCTGCACAAATCCGATGTACGCCCTGCAGAAGTTTAATTCACAGCTTCTTTATAGCGGTAGCCGCTAACTCTCCTACTAGGATAGGTATGTGGGAGTGCTGCACCACTTCCTATTTTGGAGTACCACTGATTGTGTGCTCCATTTTAGAGTGGACACGAATCCCATAGCAGCATCAGTTTGTTGTCAATGCCACAATTTTAGGAAGCTCCTCTGACACACAAACTCGCCTACCTTTTTAGTTTGAAAGCTTGGGGGGGACAGATATGTCTCAAGTGATCCACAGGCAGTCTGGTCTTTAGGGAAATTAGAAGATTTTTGAACTAGAAGGTACATTTGTGAGACCAGAAAGGCAAGGGTGTAAAATCAGTGACATGGCAACTGCCCCTGACATGTGACTGCACAGGACCATTGTGATCCTCTGTGCTACAGGGGCAGGGGGATCAGGGTTGAGGGGTTGAAGTATCCAACACTCCTCAATGATGGTGCTTTTTACTACTCAATAAGGGATTCATTGCTATTTTTCTTGCTTTCACTGAGGCCAATGTCACCCATCCTATGCCATTTGCATAGCCTCTGCCCTATCTGAAATCCTCGAAGCTCCATCAGTCTTTTTCTTTATTTGTTCTATGGTGTGCTTTGCCATGAGCCTCTAAAGGCGAGCATCATTGTCTTGTGGATGTATAACTCTGCAACTCACATTTCCGACTTTTAGGACTTGAAAGTCTCCAGCATAATGTGCGAGCAGTCCACTTATACTCCAGCCGCCACTGTCCCAATGCACACTTCCCATGCAATGGTTGACACACCTACACGATTCAATCTCTCTTCACCATGTGTGTGTGTGTGTGTGTGTGTGTGTGTGTGTGTGTGTGTGTGTGTGTGCGCGTGCGCCTGTGTAAAGCACTCCGACACCCCACACCAGGATGAGCAGTGCCATGAAAGAAATTCAACAAGTGTCACAAAGGGGCTGCGAAGAGACGAGGGGCACCGCTGAAAGGGAGCAGAGAGGGAACACTCAGAGAAGCAGGCCAAAGGGTCCGGGTGGGACCTTGCTCCTTGTTTGAGATGGCAGAATGCTGAGTTTTACCAGACGACAAGCAGCACTACAGGGAAATGTAGCGATATATTACTTCTTTAAGGCCAACCTGCCTTTATAGCCCACAAATTCACCAGAATTGTTCCACTGCTTATTTAACATCCAAGATACCAGGGTCCTGAAGAAAGCTGAGCGGGACAGGGTAGAACCTTGGAAATCCTGAAACTTTATCGGCAGACAATACTCTGGGGAAGAGCTGTAATCATGTGATCAAAGGGGGTGGGGTAGAAAATACGATATCTGTGAATACTTTGTAAAATAAAGAGAAGTTTCATCGCATGCCTGTGCAAGTGATTGATTAAACAAAACAAAATTCAAATTGGCTGCTCACCAGGTGATGAGAAGCACAAAAGCAAAGATTCATGGGAAAATGCGCACATGTGGAGAAGGGAGAGGGTCCTCACACAGACTTTGAACAACACCTATTCTGTGCACATGAGAAAAAACTCTTGGCCCTAAGGAAGTGGGTCACCGCACACCCTGCATTTTGAATGCATTGTTTCAGACAACAACGCTACTAAAAGATGGGCCCGTCAATCACACGCCGTCTGGAGGGGCGAGCACCAGTCTGAGCTGGTCCCAAGGTGCACAGGTGGGGGCAGCGCTCTCCATGCGTGTCAATCAGGGAAAAGAGAAGGCCTCGCCTTCCTGCAGTCACAAAGACGCAGTTGCCCCACCCTCCATATACGCTGCATGACCCCGTTTGTCTGAAAAGAGCTTTGTAAGACACAAATAGTTTTTGTTCTAGCTCAACGTAGGCAGTTTCCTGCTTTGACAAAACGGATGTCTTTCAAGAGGGTGATGTAACTGGCTTCTAGCAGGCGTTCGGACTGCATGTCCCTTATCTGCACATCACATGGTACACACTGGACCGTTGGAGAGCACACTGTCCCAGGGGACACATTAGAACTACAAACACACGAGAAGCTGCATAGCAGTCCCAGCAGTATTCTTAAGACCCCTGTCTACCACTATTGCGGGCCTTAGTACGCCGAGACCACTGCTACCGCACCAAGCTTGTGTTTGGCGCCGTGCCCTTAAACATCCTACAAGATCAAAGGCACTGCTGTCAAGATCCCTGTGTGGTCAGCAACCTCCTGCGACAACAGAAATGTCAAGATAACACTAGTAATCAGTGCACCTGTACGAGATCCGAGCCCCTTCCTGTTGCATTCCTGCCCATCATAATGCAGCACAGATCGTCAACGTGCCAGCTGCAAAGCACAACATGCAACACGCAGGTCATGGATCGGTACTCTTGACAGCTCAGCTGCACATCACCCCATCCACAGAGATCCCCCTTCCACCTGGAGCCCACAAGTCACAATCCTTCCAATACAGCACAATGAACCACAAACTAGCATCAAGGAGCTGCTGCAAGCAAACCGCTAGGGACAGGTTCACAAACCTGTTGCCCCCCCCCCCCTCTCAATCTTTCATGAACCCAAGTCTGCCAAAATGGGCTGTTGGATAGCAACAAACTCCCACCTGTATGGCAACTATAGCCGCCGTGCAAGCGGTCACGTCTCAAGTCTGTGCCCCAGCAGTCGAAGGACTCTTACCACACAATGTGCATCAACATGGATTACAATGCAACCCCCACACACCTCAGCACCCACTGTTCCAGTGAACACTTCCCATGCAATGGTCCACACACCCACACAAATCACCCTCTCTTCACCACGTGCGTGTGCAATGCAAAACACTCTGACACCCCACACCAGGTTGAGCAATGCCATGAAAGGAATCAAACAAGTGCGAAAGGGGGGCTCCGAAGAAACGAGGGGCTCCGCTGAAAGGTAGCAGAGAGGGAGCACTCAAAGAAGCAGGCCAAAGGGGGAGCACCAACAAAGTCTGCCACACGGGGCTCCCCCAGCACTAACCAGGCCCTGTCTACCACACTTCAAGTCCTTGTGCGACTTTACACCAGGAACATTTTATATTTAAGTTCCGTTCCAGAACTTAATGCACTTCCGTGAATGAATGATATTCGATCTACTGTTCATTGCAATCTGAAGGAGGAAAGACCTACAAGATTCAGCTGGGATTTGAACAGCTTGACCGGTGTATAACCATGATGCACTACTGGGATGTTTAATAGTATAATCTGTAATTTACAGCACTACAAATAGCATGAAAGTGTGCTAGTGACTGTAGGAAGTTGGCTCTGTATGTGCTATTTCAAAGTAAGGAATAGCATGCACAGAGTCCAAGGGTTCCCCTTAGAGGTAAAATAGTGGTAAAAATAGATAATACTAATGCTCTATTTTGTGGTAGTGTGGTCGAGCAGTAGGCTTATCCAAGGAGTAGTGTTAAGCATTTGTTGTACATACACACAGACAATAAATGAGGTACACACACTCAGAGACAAATCCAGCCAATAGGTTTTTATATAGAAAAATATCTTTTCTTAGTTTATTTTAAGAACCACAGGTTCAAATTCTACATGTAATATCTCATTCGAAAGGTATTGCAGGTAAGTACTTTAGGAACTTCAAATCATCAAAATTGCATGTATACTTTTCAAGTTATTCACAAATAGCTGTTTTAAAAGTGGACACAGTGCAATTTTCACAGTTCCTAGGGGAGGTAAGTATTTGTTAGGTTAACCAGGTAAGTAAGACACTTACAGGGCTTAGTTCTTGGTCCAAGGTAGCCCACCGTTGGGGGTTCAGAGCCACCCCAAAGTCACCACACCAGCAGCTCAGGGCCGGTCAGGTGCAGAGTTCAAAGTGGTTCCCAAAACACATAGCCTAGAATGGAGAGAAGGGGGTGCCCCGGTTCCGGTCTGCTTGCAGGTAAGTACCCGCGTCTTCGGAGGGCAGACCAGGGGGGTTTTGTAGGGCACCGGGGGGGACACAAGCCCACACAGAAATTTCACCCTCAGCAGCGCGGGGGCGGCCGGGTGCAGTGTAGAAACAAGCGTCGGGTTTGCAATGTTAGTCTATGAGAGATCAACGGATCTCTTCAGCGCTGCAGGCAGGCAAGGGGGGGGGCTTCCTCGGGGAAACCTCCACTTGGGCAAGGGAGAGGGACTCCTGGGGGTCACTTCTCCAGTGAAAGTCCGGTCCTTCAGGTCCTGGGGGCTGCGGGTGCAGGGTCTTTTCCAGGCGTCGGGACTTAGGTTTCAGAGAGTCGCGGTCAGGGGAAGCCTCGGGATTCCCTCTGCAGGCGGCGCTGTGGGGGCTCAGGGGGGACAGGTTTTGGTACTCACAGTCGTAGAGTAGTCCGGGGGTCCTCCCTGAGGTGTTGGTTCTCCACCAGCCGAGTCGGGGTCGCCGGGTGCAGTGTTGCAAGTCTCACGCTTCTTGCGGGGAGATTGCAGGGTCTTTAAAGCTGCTCCTTGAAACAAAGTTGCAGTCTTTTTGGAGCAGGTCCGCTGTCCTCGGGAGTTTCTTGTCTTTTTCGAAGCAGGGCAGTCCTCAGAGGATTCAGAGGTCGCTGGTCCCTTGGAAGGCGTCGCTGGAGCAGAGTTCTTTGGAAGGCAGGAGACAGGCCGGTGAGTTTCTGGAGCCAAGGCAGTTGTCGTCTTCTGGTCTTCCTCTGCAGGGGTTTTCAGCTAGGCAGTCCTTCTTCTTGTAGTTGCAGGAATCTAATTTTCTAGGGTTCAGGGTAGCCCTTAAATACTAAATTTAAGGGCGTGTTTAGGTCTGGGGGGTTAGTAGCCAATGGCTACTAGCCCTGAGGGTGGGTACACCCTCTTTGTGCCTCCTCCCAAGGGGAGGGGGTCACAATCCTAACCCTATTGGGGGAATCCTCCATCTGCAAGATGGAGGATTTCTAAAAGTTAGAGTCACTTCAGCTCAGGACACCTTAGGGGCTGTCCTGACTGGCCAGTGACTCCTCCTTGTTTTTCTCATTATTTTCTCCGGCCTTGCCGCCAAAAGTGGGGCCTGGCCGGAGGGGGCGGGCAACTCCACTAGCTGGAGTGTCCTGCTGGGTTGGCACAAAGGAGGTGAGCCTTTGAGGCTCACCGCCAGGTGTGACAATTCCTGCCTGGGGGAGGTGTTAGCATCTCCACCCAGTGCAGGCTTTGTTACTGGCCTCAGAGTGACAAAGGCACTCTCCCCATGGGGCCAGCAACATGTCTCGGTTTGTGGCAGGCTGCTAAAACTAGTCAGCCTACACAGATAGTCGGTTAAGTTTCAGGGGGCACCTCTAAGGTGCCCTCTGGGGTGTATTTTACAATAAAATGTACACTGGCATCAGTGTGCATTTATTGTGCTGAGAAGTTTGATACCAAACTTCCCAGTTTTCAGTGTAGCCATTATGGTGCTGTGGAGTTCGTGTTTGACAGACTCCCAGACCATATACTCTTATGGCTACCCTGCACTTACAATGTCTAAGGTTTTGTTTAGACACTGTAGGGGTACCATGCTCATGCACTGGTACCCTCACCTATGGTATAGTGCACCCTGCCTTAGGGCTGTAAGGCCTGCTAGAGGGGTGGCTTACCTATACTGCATAGGCAGTGAGAGGCTGGCATGGCACCCTGAGGGGAGTGCCATGTCGACTTACTCGTTTTGTCCTCACTAGCACACACAAGCTGGCAAGCAGTGTGCCTGTGCTGAGTGAGAGGTCTCCAGGGTGGCATAAGACATGCTGCAGCCCTTAGAGACCTTCCTTGGCATCAGGGCCCTTGGTACTAGAAGTACCAGTTACAAGGGACTTATCTGGATGCCAGGGTCTGCCAATTGTGGATACAAAAGTACAGGTTTAGGGAAAGAACACTGGTGCTGGGGCCTGGTTAGCAGGCCTCAGCACACTTTCAATTGTAAACATAGCATCAGCAAAGGCAAAAAGTCAGGGGGCAACCATGCCAAGGAGGCATTTCCTTACACAACCCCCCCCCAAACGAAAGAGGATGAGACTAACCTTTCCCAAGAGAGTCTTCATTTTCTAAGTGGAAGAACCTGGAAAGGCCATCTGCATTGGCATGGGCAGTCCCAGGTCTGTGTTCCACTATAAAGTCCATTCCCTGTAGGGAGATGGACCACCTCAACAGTTTAGGATTTTCACCTTTCATTTGCATCAGCCATTTGAGAGGTCTGTGGTCAGTTTGAACTAGGAAGTGAGTCCCAAAGAGGTATGGTCTCAGCTTCTTCAGGGACCAAACCACAGCAAAGGCCTCCCTCTCAATGGCACTCCAACGCTGCTCCCTGGGGAGTAACCTCCTGCTAATGAAAGCAACAGGCTGGTCAAGGCCATCATCATTTGTTTGGGACAAAACTGCCCCTATCCCATGTTCAGAGGCATCAGTCTGCACAATGAACTGCTTAGAATAATCTGGAGCTTTGAGAACTGGTGCTGAGCACATTGCTTGTTTCAGGGTGTCAAAGGCCTGTTGGCATTCCACAGTCCAGTTTACTTTCTTGGGCATTTTCTTGGAGGTGAGTTCAGTGAGGGCTGTCACAATGGATCCATATCCCTTCACAAACCTCCTGTAGTACCCAGTCAAGCCAAGGAATGCCCTGACTTGAGTCTGGGTTTTTGGAGCTACCCAGTCCAGAATAGTCTGGATCTTGGGTTGGAGTGGCTGAACTTGGCCTCCACCTACAAGGTGTCCCAAGTAAACCACAGTTCCCTGCCCTATCTGGCATTTGGATGCCTTGATAGAAAGGCCTGCAGATTGCAGAGCCTTCAAAACCTTCCTCAGGTGGACCAGGTGATCCTGCCAGGTGGAGCTAAAGACAGCAATATCATCAAGATAAGCTGTGCTAAAGGACTCCAAGCCAGCAAGGACTTGATTCACCAACCTTTGGAAGGTGGCAGGGGCATTCTTTAAACCAAAGGGCATAACCGTAAACTGATAATGCCCATCAGGTGTGGAGAATGCTGTCTTTTCTTTTGCTCCAGGTGCCATTTTTATTTGCCAGTACCCTGCTGTCAAGTCAAAGGTACTTAGAAATTTGGCAGCACCTAATTTATCAATGAGCTCATCAGCTCTTGGAATTGGATGAGCATCTGTCTTGGTGACAGAATTGAGCCCTCTGTAGTCCACACAAAACCTCATCTCTTTCTTTCCATCTTTGGTGTGAGGTTTGGGGACTAAGACCACTGGGCTAGCCCAGGGGCTGTCAGAGCGCTCAATTACTCCCAATTCCAGCATCTTGTGGACTTCCACTTTGATGCTTTCCTTAACATGGTCAGACTGTCTAAAGATTTTGTTCTTGACAGGCATGCTGTCTCCTGTGTCCACATCATGGGTACACAGGTGTGTCTGACCAGGGGTTAAGGAGAAGAGTTCAGGAAACTGTTGTAGGACTCTCCTACAATCAGCTTGCTGTTGGCCAGAGAGGGTGTCTGAGTAGATCACTCCATCTACTGTGCCATCTTTTGGGTCTGATGACAGAAGATCAGGGAGAGGTTCACTCTCTGCCTCCTGATCCTCATCTGTTACCATCAACAGATTGACATCAGCCCTGTCGTGGAAGAGCTTAAGGCGGTTTACATGGATCACCCTCTTGGGGCTCTTGCTTGTGCCCAGGTCCACCAGGTAGGTGACCTGACTCTTCCTTTCTAGTACTGGGTAAGGGCCACTCCATTTGTCCTGGAGTGCCCTGGGAGCCACAGGCTCCAGAACCCAGACTTTCTGCCCTGGTTGGAACTCAACCAGTGCAGCCTTTTGGTCATACCAAAACTTCTGGAGCTGTTGGCTGGCCTCAAGGTTTTTGGTTGCCTTTTCCATGTACTCTGCCATTCTAGAGCGAAGGCCAAGTACATAGTCCACTATGTCCTGTTTAGGCTCATGGAGAGGTCTCTCCCAGCCTTCTTTAACAAGGGCAAGTGGTCCCCTTACAGGATGACCAAACAGAAGTTCAAAGGGTGAGAATCCTACTCCCTTCTGTGGCACCTCTCTGTAAGCGAAAAGCAGACATGGCAAGAGGACATCCCATCTCCTTCTGAGCTTTTCTGGGATCCCCATGATCATGCCTTTTAATGTCTTGTTGAATCTCTCAACCAAGCCATTAGTTTGTGGATGGTATGGTGTAGTGAATTTATAAGTCACCCCACACTCATTCCACATGTGCTTTAGGTATGCTGACATGAAGTTGGTACCTCTGTCAGACACCACCTCCTTAGGGAAACCCACTCTGGTAAAGATACCAATGAGGGCCTTGGCTACTGCAGGGGCAGTAGTTGACCTAAGGGGAATAGCTTCAGGATACCTGGTAGCATGATCCACTACTACCAGGATATACATATTTCCTGAGGCTGTGGGAGGTTCTAGTGGACCAACTATGTCCACACCCACTCTTTCAAAGGGCACCCCCACCACTGGAAGTGGAATGAGGGGGGCCTTTGGATGCCCACCTGTCTTACCACTGGCTTGACAGGTGGGGCAGGAGAGGCAAAACTCCTTAACCATGTTGGACATATTGGGCCAGTAGAAGTGGTTGACTAACCTCTCCCACGTCTTGGTTTGTCCCAAATGTCCAGCAAGGGGAATGTCATGGGCCAATGTTAGGATGAACTTCCTGAACAGCTGAGGCACTACCACTCTCCTAGTGGCACCAGGTTTGGGGTCTCTGGCCTCAGTGTACAGGAGTCCATCTTCCCAATAGACCCTATGCGTTCCATTTTTCTTGCCTTTGGACTCTTCAGAAGCTTGCTGCCTAAGGCCTTCAAGAGAGGGACAGGTTTCTTGTCCCTTACACAGCTCCTCCCTTGAGGGTCCCCCTGGGCCTAAGAGCTCAACCTGATAAGGTTCAAGCTCCAAAGGCTCAGTTCCCTCAGAGGGCAGAACTTCTTCCTGAGAAGAGAGGTTCCCTTTCTTTTGCTGTGTTGCAGTTGGTTTCCCAACTGACTTTCCTTTCCTCTTGGTAGGCTGGGCCATTCTTCCAGACTCCAGCTCTACTTGTTCACCCTGTGCCTTGCACTGTGCTCTTGTTTTCACACACACCAGTTCAGGGATACCCAGCATTGCTGCATGGGTTTTTAGTTCTACCTAAGCCCATGCTGAGGACTCCAGGTCATTTCCAAGCAGACAGTCCACTGGGATATTTGAGGAGACCACCACCTGTTTCAGGCCATTGACCCCTCCCCATTCTAAAGTAACCATTGCCATGGGATGTACTTTTCTCTGATTGTCAGCGTTGGTGACTGTGTAAGTTTTTCCAGTCAGGTATTGGCCAGGGGAAACCAGTTTCTCTGTCACCATGGTGACACTGGCACCTGTATCCCTCAGGCCCTCTATTCTAGTCCCATTAATTAAGAGTTGCTGTCTGTATTTTTGCATGTTAGGCGGCCAGACAGCTAGTGTGGCTAAATCCACCCCACCCTCAGAAACTAGAGTAGCTTCAGTGTGGACCCTGATTTGCTCTGGGCACACTGTTGATCCCACTTGGAGACTAGCCATACCAGTGTTACCTGGATGGGAGTTTGGAGTGGAACCTTTCTTGGGACAGGCCTTGTCTCCAGTTTGGTGTCCATGCTGTTTACAGCTATGACACCAGGCCTTTTTGGGATCAAAGTTTTTACCCTTGTACCCATTGTTTTGTGAAGAGGCTCTGGGCCCACCCTCCTGTGCAGGTTTTTGGGGGCCTGTAGAAGACTCTTTACTATTTTTAGTTTTGGTTGTCTCATCACCCTTCCCCTGGGGAGTCTTTGTGACCCCTTTCTTTTGGTCACCCCCTGTTGAAGTCTTGGACACCCTTGTCTTGACCCAATGGTCCGCCTTCTTTCCCAATTCTTGGGGAGAAATTGGTCCTAGGTCTACCAGATGCTGATGCAGTTTATCATTGAAACAATTACTTAATAGGTGTTCTTTCACAAATAAATTGTACAGCCCATCATAATTACTTACACCACTGCCTTGAATCCAACCATCTAGTGTTTTCACTGAGTAGTCTACAAAGTCAACCCAGGTCTGGCTCGAGGATTTTTGAGCCCCCCTGAATCTAATCCTATACTCCTCAGTGGAGAATCCAAAGCCCTCAATCAGGGTACCCTTCATGAGGTCATAAGATTCTGCATCTTGTCCAGAGAGTGTGAGGAGTCTATCCCTACACTTTCCTGTGAACATTTCCCAAAGGAGAGCACCCCAGTGAGATCTGTTCACTTTTCTGGTTACACAAGCCCTCTCAAAAGCTGTGAACCATTTGGTGATGTCATCACCATCTTCATATTTAGTTACAATCCCTTTAGGGATTTTCAACATGTCAGGAGAATCTCTGACCCTATTTATGTTGCTGCCACCATTGATGGGTCCTAGGCCCATCTCTTGTCTTTCCCTCTCTATGGCTAGGATCTGTCTTTCCAAAGCCAATCTTTTGGCCATCCTGGCTAACTGGATGTCCTCTTCACTGGGGCTATCCTCAGTGATTTCAGAGGTGTTGGTCTCTCCTGTGAGGGAACCAGCATCTCTGACTATTATTTTTGGAGTCAGGGTTTGAGGGACCCTGTTCTCCCTAGATAGGACTGGTAGGGGGGAATTGTCCTCCAAGTCACTATCCTCTTCCTCTGAGTTGCCACCCTCAGAGGGGTTGGCCTTTTCAAACTCTGCCAAAAGCTCCTGGAGCTGTATTTTGGTAGGTTTGGGGCCCATTGTTATTTTCTTTATTTTACAGAGTGACCTTAGCTCCCTCATCTTAAGATGGAGGTAAGGTGTGGTGTCGAGTTCCACCACAGTCACATCTGTGCTAGACATTTTGCTTCTAAAAGTTGGAATACTTTTTAAGAATCTACAACTGGTTCTAGAATCTAATTCAAACTTTTACAAACTTTTAAACTTTAAAAGAAATGCTAAACAGGATCTAACACAAGGCCCTAGCAGGTCTTTTAAGAATTTAGAAAACTTTTCAAATTGCAAAAATCAATTTCTAATGACAATTTTGGAATTTGTCGTGTGATCAGGTATTGGCTGAGTAGTCCAGCAAATGCAAAGTCTTGTACCCCACCGCTGATCCACCAATGTAGGAAGTTGGCTCTGTATGTGCTATTTCAAAGTAAGGAATAGCATGCACAGAGTCCAAGGGTTCCCCTTAGAGGTAAAATAGTGGTAAAAATAGATAATACTAATGCTCTATTTTGTGGTAGTGTGGTCGAGCAGTAGGCTTATCCAAGGAGTAGTGTTAAGCATTTGTTGTACATACACACAGACAATAAATGAGGTACACACACTCAGAGACAAATCCAGCCAATAGGTTTTTATATAGAAAAATATCTTTTCTTAGTTTATTTTAAGAACCACAGGTTCAAATTCTACATGTAATATCTCATTCGAAAGGTATTGCAGGTAAGTACTTTAGGAACTTCAAATCATCAAAATTGCATGTATACTTTTCAAGTTATTCACAAATAGCTGTTTTAAAAGTGGACACAGTGCAATTTTCACAGTTCCTAGGGGAGGTAAGTATTTGTTAGGTTAACCAGGTAAGTAAGACACTTACAGGGCTTAGTTCTTGGTCCAAGGTAGCCCACCGTTGGGGGTTCAGAGCCACCCCAAAGTCACCACACCAGCAGCTCAGGGCCGGTCAGGTGCAGAGTTCAAAGTGGTTCCCAAAACACATAGCCTAGAATGGAGAGAAGGGGGTGCCCCGGTTCCGGTCTGCTTGCAGGTAAGTACCCGCGTCTTCGGAGGGCAGACCAGGGGGGTTTTGTAGGGCACCGGGGGGGACACAAGCCCACACAGAAATTTCACCCTCAGCAGCGCGGGGGCGGCCGGGTGCAGTGTAGAAACAAGCGTCGGGTTTGCAATGTTAGTCTATGAGAGATCAACGGATCTCTTCAGCGCTGCAGGCAGGCAAGGGGGGGGGCTTCCTCGGGGAAACCTCCACTTGGGCAAGGGAGAGGGACTCCTGGGGGTCACTTCTCCAGTGAAAGTCCGGTCCTTCAGGTCCTGGGGGCTGCGGGTGCAGGGTCTTTTCCAGGCGTCGGGACTTAGGTTTCAGAGAGTCGCGGTCAGGGGAAGCCTCGGGATTCCCTCTGCAGGCGGCGCTGTGGGGGCTCAGGGGGGACAGGTTTTGGTACTCACAGTCGTAGAGTAGTCCGGGGGTCCTCCCTGAGGTGTTGGTTCTCCACCAGCCGAGTCGGGGTCGCCGGGTGCAGTGTTGCAAGTCTCACGCTTCTTGCGGGGAGATTGCAGGGTCTTTAAAGCTGCTCCTTGAAACAAAGTTGCAGTCTTTTTGGAGCAGGTCCGCTGTCCTCGGGAGTTTCTTGTCTTTTTCGAAGCAGGGCAGTCCTCAGAGGATTCAGAGGTCGCTGGTCCCTTGGAAGGCGTCGCTGGAGCAGAGTTCTTTGGAAGGCAGGAGACAGGCCGGTGAGTTTCTGGAGCCAAGGCAGTTGTCGTCTTCTGGTCTTCCTCTGCAGGGGTTTTCAGCTAGGCAGTCCTTCTTCTTGTAGTTGCAGGAATCTAATTTTCTAGGGTTCAGGGTAGCCCTTAAATACTAAATTTAAGGGCGTGTTTAGGTCTGGGGGGTTAGTAGCCAATGGCTACTAGCCCTGAGGGTGGGTACACCCTCTTTGTGCCTCCTCCCAAGGGGAGGGGGTCACAATCCTAACCCTATTGGGGGAATCCTCCATCTGCAAGATGGAGGATTTCTAAAAGTTAGAGTCACTTCAGCTCAGGACACCTTAGGGGCTGTCCTGACTGGCCAGTGACTCCTCCTTGTTTTTCTCATTATTTTCTCCGGCCTTGCCGCCAAAAGTGGGGCCTGGCCGGAGGGGGCGGGCAACTCCACTAGCTGGAGTGTCCTGCTGGGTTGGCACAAAGGAGGTGAGCCTTTGAGGCTCACCGCCAGGTGTGACAATTCCTGCCTGGGGGAGGTGTTAGCATCTCCACCCAGTGCAGGCTTTGTTACTGGCCTCAGAGTGACAAAGGCACTCTCCCCATGGGGCCAGCAACATGTCTCGGTTTGTGGCAGGCTGCTAAAACTAGTCAGCCTACACAGATAGTCGGTTAAGTTTCAGGGGGCACCTCTAAGGTGCCCTCTGGGGTGTATTTTACAATAAAATGTACACTGGCATCAGTGTGCATTTATTGTGCTGAGAAGTTTGATACCAAACTTCCCAGTTTTCAGTGTAGCCATTATGGTGCTGTGGAGTTCGTGTTTGACAGACTCCCAGACCATATACTCTTATGGCTACCCTGCACTTACAATGTCTAAGGTTTTGTTTAGACACTGTAGGGGTACCATGCTCATGCACTGGTACCCTCACCTATGGTATAGTGCACCCTGCCTTAGGGCTGTAAGGCCTGCTAGAGGGGTGGCTTACCTATACTGCATAGGCAGTGAGAGGCTGGCATGGCACCCTGAGGGGAGTGCCATGTCGACTTACTCGTTTTGTCCTCACTAGCACACACAAGCTGGCAAGCAGTGTGCCTGTGCTGAGTGAGAGGTCTCCAGGGTGGCATAAGACATGCTGCAGCCCTTAGAGACCTTCCTTGGCATCAGGGCCCTTGGTACTAGAAGTACCAGTTACAAGGGACTTATCTGGATGCCAGGGTCTGCCAATTGTGGATACAAAAGTACAGGTTTAGGGAAAGAACACTGGTGCTGGGGCCTGGTTAGCAGGCCTCAGCACACTTTCAATTGTAAACATAGCATCAGCAAAGGCAAAAAGTCAGGGGGCAACCATGCCAAGGAGGCATTTCCTTACAGTGACCCCTTACAGAAAAACAAAGCTCTTAATATTACTATCCAGCTTTCACTGCCAGGACTTTAGGAGAAATCCCTAATGCTGTAAAAGGTATTTATTTCCCACTTACGATTATTCTCTTCTTTCATACTCTTAAAGTGTGGTTGTCCACCATTGCAATATCAGAATTACGATATTTAAGAAATTGATCTGAAAATGGGAATGGTCTAAACATGGAAAACGTATTGTGTCCCACATCTTTCCTTCCTAGATTTGAGTGTTAGTGTTTATTTTGTTTTTAATTCTAGAACTTGATGTGAATTTTGCCTTTCCTACTTTGCATGCTAAGTAAAGAGTACAGAATACAAAGGGAAATAAGTTGTGAAAAGGGGAATTTGCTTACTATAGGCAAGAGCCTCTTGTGGACTATACTAAAGACTTGTAACTGGTTTAGAGTCCGACCATTGCTTACCATTGGTGGGCTGTTTTGTCACTTTCATCTGCTATCTCCTGATTCCGTGGCTTGCCTTCCTCCGTGTTTGCTCCTCACCTAAGCACGGCCTTTTTGCCACCCTTTTAGCTGTATGACTTTGTATCCTACTACTGTTCACATTTAGAGAAATACCTTTTTCTTTTTCGTTCAGCACTCTGTAGGAAATATAATTATTTGTTGAAGTTCAGAACTTCTTCCAACAATCGCAATCCTTATCAGGGTGAACCAAAAGACTCACTACATAAACCCTTGGTTAACTCTCTGGTAGCTTGGCACAAAAGCAGTCAGGTTTAACTTTGCGGCACAGCAAAATAATTCCAAATCTAATTAGAACAACAGAGTAAACTTTCATAAATATCATGATACCAAAACAATAAAAATACAGTAAGTAGAACCAAAGTTATGAGCTTTTAAAGTTTCAGATAAAAATAATGCCAAAAGGCCCAAAGCACCAACTTGGGGTATCTAGTCACGCTGGACTGGGACAAACTCACAAGTTCAGGCTGACCATGATTGCACGCAGGCCAAAAACAGGATCACATTTGTCCCGATGGAGGTTTTATCTTCCGGCTCTGATGTGAAGTCAGTGCAGCTTGGTTATCTGGGACTCTGCATCATCCTCTTTCACCCTGTGTTGGATCTGGAGAGACTTTAATTAGGGAACTGCAGGTCACTGTGTCACTCAGCGCCGGGTCCTTTGGAACCTTCATTTACACCTTTTAGTACACTTTGACTCCAGGCCAGGATCCAGGATCTTGAGAACAGTGCTTAGGGGTCAGGACTCTCTCCAGCAGAGACCAGCATGTTGGATTAGGTCAGGTCAAGTTGGGTTGAGTCAGCTGGAAAGCAGGAAGTGCCCTGGTACCTTGTTGTGTCCTTGTAACTCAGACAGGAGATCATCGAATTGACCATTGGAAGCCCGATCTGAGATCCTGGGTTCAATACAAGCAGGTCCAGTCTTGTTTCAGACAGCAAGACAGTCCTCCTCCTGAGTCTTCACAAGTCTGGGAGTGCTCTGATTTCAGGTTCTGGAGATGCCACTCTTACACCCTGTGCCAGCCTGTGGGTGGGGGACACTCCTTTATCTAACTCTAAATCTGTGTCTGGTCAGTTCTTTCCCCTGGGTTTAACTTCAGCCTGACTAGTGAAACAAAGGGCTGGTAGGCTGAGGTGTCAGCAGTATCTGCCAGTGACATGGTAGGTTTCTTCTGAAGTTAGGAAGGACTGGGTTAGGCCCCCAGGGTGAAGTGCAGTGGCAGTCCTCTCCAGCATCTAGTCAGGAAGTCCCATACCGCTCCTTACCCAGACCTTTTGTCCTCTGTCTGGCCCTAATCTACATTTCCCTGTGGGTAAAACATAAACAGTCCAAGGACAGCTGGCCATTCACAGAAAAGCCCAGAAACTTTAGGCAGGCAAATGACAACTTTCTAAACATACCATTTCCAAAATAATAATTTAGAATCTAGCTTCACCATTAAAGATTATTTTACATTCTGATTAAAATGAGTGGAAGAAGTATCTTTCTAACTGTTCCCAAACTGAATTTAGCACTTATTAAATGTGATAAGGTAAACTGGTGTTAGTCTATTGGAGGCCTACCTTGCCACAGTGAGAAACGACTTTGGGGTGGTTTTCACTGCCAGGCCATGTAAACATAAAATATACGTGCCTTGCTCTTTAAATACCATGCACCTAGACCTATGAGCTGTTGGGACCTACTTGAGGAGTGACTTATAAGTAATAAGAAAAAAGGGAGGTATAGGCCTGTCAAACAATTTATTTTGCCAGGTCAAAATGGCAGTTTGAAACTGCAGACACAAGCTGCAAGGGGCAAGCTTGTAGACATGGTGTTCTGCTCTAGTTGGTGGCACAATGAGTGCTGCAACCCACTTCTAGCATTTAATTTACAGGCCCTAGGCACCTATAGTACCATATACTATGCACATAATAGGTAAATTAAATTGGTCAATTACGGGTACACCAATTTTACCTTGTGTGGAAGTAAGAGCACAAAAATGTTACCATTGTTTAGCAGTAGTAAAGTGTGCAGAGTCCTAACGATAACAAAACCGGGTGCAGCAAAAATCAGGTAGTGAAGCCAAACATCTGGGAGAATAGCACGCAAAAGATGGTTTCCAACGTACTCCACAAGACTACTGATGTTTTCTAGGTCTGTGTCCCTCCTTTGCTGCTTTCACGCCCATGGGATCCATGTTGTTCTCTAATCTCTCCCCCCAGCTCATGCATTGCTTTCCCCAACCCTCAATGGCTTTTTTCAAAAATGTTTTTGTTTGTTTTAATTGATCGAATGGAAAGCCTTCCGCGAAAAGTATTCACTTGTCAAGAGAGCCTTTGAAATTGGGGATTATTGTTGGCCTTTCCCACACTTGCAGCACCTCTCGCCCTTGGAGCGTTGAGTTGTAAGTTATAAATTAAGCGTTAGAAAGGCATTGCACGGATTTTAGTAGCCACAAAGCTTTGACTGTACGAGGGCTTCATGATTTTCAATGTATATTTTTCTAATCCTAAACCCCACGTGATTTTAAAGGGGGATATTCACAGGCATAAAAAGTAGCACAACGAAATGCAAAACTGGCTTTACGAAGCTCCTGTCAGTTTTGTGTGCCAGCCTTCTAGACGTTTTCCACACGTACGTTTGATTTCCTCTCTGGCAAAGATTTGTGAATGGTGCCTTCCGATGCAGGGTGATGTGAGGAGAACTCAAACACCAGGATCACTGGGGCGCAGCCGTCCTTGGTGCAGCAGATGCAGTGGCACCCGGACCCAGGTGTGCGAGAGATCCCCTGAGTCCCAATTGTGCTCCTCATCAGGAAGTTAGGGGGGAACGTGCCTTGCTTTCACTGCAGCCCATGGCACCCTGGCTGAGCCAGTGTGTGATTCACCCAGCGAGGGACAGGACTGCGCTAGAGCGAGGTGTAAATCCATAGTAGCTGTTCAAAAACGGCCTGCTGTGTCTGAACGCCGCATCGATACTCGCCATTCTCTGGGCCCGTTTTCACTTTTGTTCATTCTGCAAAAGATGTGGAACGCTGCAGCAACCGCTGTAAAAATGTTCTGCTCGGTTTAGCACAAGAGTCCTAGTCTGCCAGCGCAATGCATATTCATCAACAGTCTGCAAATATTTGTGTGTGAGATTTCCTGTTGTATTTGTTTAGTGCTTGCAGTGTTTGCAGTATCTGGGCTGCCTAATTCCAGCCTCTCCTCCCCTTACACAGTGAAACGCAAATACGGCTGATTCTTCTCAAATATTTGTGAGCACGTTGACGATTTAGGTACATGTTAGAACTCGATTAAATATTCTAATTAAAACAAACTTGTTTTATTCGTCGTCACAACCTCGGCTCTTCTAAAGTTACTTAGATCGTAGGAATGATTGCTGGAACGATTTCCTCGCTTTGTTTTTTGCTGTGTGCTGCTTTGGTCTGAGAAACGTTTCCACTGAAGAGGAACAGCGAAATAGGCTTAACAAACTGCATCTGATGTGAGATGATCTGGAAAATATTTTTAGAGACTGCACCAGCTGCCACCCTCGTGTCCCGTGCCAAGCTCAGCCTTCTGCATGCGTGCATTGTAAAATGGCTGCCTGATAGTGCCAACACATTGTGCCAACTGGCGGTAAGGTGAGGTCAGGAGAGGAGACCTGTGAGGAGTTCAAATGAGGCACAGCCACGTGATCCCATGGATTATCACCGCTTGCACCTCTTTATTAACGGTACACGCGAAAGCTGTTGGAGTGGCAAGCTAATTTTCATAAGTGACTCCTGTTTTCCCTCAGTAAAATTAAGGTTGGTTTTGGGGTGTGAACCTTTGAACAAATGTCAGGACAAAAGCATAAGAGGTTCCTTTTCTACAATAAGATGCAATTTATTGATATTTCTTTGTTTTTCCATCCACCATAAAATTCAAATGGTCTTGCGTTAGATCCTTGACCCGTAGAACTCCTTTGTAGGATAAATTATATTTCATGCTACATGTTGTCTGGCCCTGACTTCTTCAATCTTTTATGCTGCCTGTGGTATCCTCAGTATAGTATTGACAACAGGGCATTCTCCCAGTGCGGCTGCAAGCTAGGAGACAAGTTTCGGGACAGGATGGACCATGTTTCCAGTGGCCCCATCCCAGCCATCGCCTCCTACAGTCTAGGGCTGGTTTGAACATTTTTTTACAGGGATGATTTTATTTACCATATCACCCTGCATCAGCAAGCTGCTGAAGAACCCTGACTGGGAAGTAACTTCATTAAAAATGGTTAGTCTCCATGTGTGTGTTAATTTAAGTTGTTGGGCAAATAGGTTCCACAATGCTGCTTTCTAGCCGTAGGGCTTTTCATCACCTGGACACCACTAAAGAAACCAATGTGTGGGAGGGTGGCAATCCTGATTCACTTCACTTGGACTACGGAGCCGGAGTGCAGCCTGAGCGGAAGTGCCAGGATCAGGAACCTGGAGTCTTCGTTGCAAGGACTTGAACATAGGATCCGGAGGCCTCCAGTCGGCCCACACTTCCCCCACCAGGAATGCACGAGACGACAAGATTTATTCGTTGGAAGAAGTATCTTTTATTTTTAAAAAGACATTTGAAATAACTCATAACTTCAACAAGCCAAACATTGTATAGCAAGGTTAGTCAACAAAGAAAACATTTTTATTTACATATCAATGAGAAATTACTTGTGACCATAACCAATCTGACAGGATCCCTTCCTGTCCTGAACCACCATTTGGACCACACAGGTGACCCGTGTCTCACCTGTATCCGTAGGAGGGACGGTTACCCTGACTACCCGGTGCCTTGTCCTCCAGTTTAGGGTTCCGCCCCCCCTCCAAACACCAATCAGCCCTGGGGTGTAATGGGGGAAGCCAAGAGCTGGAGCCCCATGTTCTCCCCCAGCGATCTGAGGTCTCTTACCCCCTGATCTGGTGTGTACATCCGCTGGTTGGCTCAGAACTTCAGGATCCTATCCCAGATGTCCTCCTGGGGGCCCCACCTTGGGGACCCCCTCCTATTGTTTCTAGTCACATTTTTATCTCAATTTCCGCCACAAGGGCGACCAGGGCCCCAAAGGTCCTTCGCCTTCCCCACCCAAAAAGAGGCTGCGGGCAAAACCCCACATGACACGGATAAATTGATCGGTTCCCTCGTCAGACAAATGCACCTGGTCGATGTGAAATATGTGCACGCCTATCAGCAGTTTGTGGGGGATATTCCATAGGCGCCCAGGGCCTGGGCAGAGTTTTGCCCTCTCGGCATTCAGCCGGCGAACTGACACATTGATGGTTCGAGATCTTATCCCTGCCCCCCACTTACGACATGGAACCATGTGTGACCAGGCGAATGCTGCCCCCGGGAATTGCTTTGCCACTCTTGTGATTTCGAGATGGAAACCGACAAAATCTGATTGTTCTATGTATTTGTAACAATTTTGTACACATAAAAAACATATGCTGCAAGTCGACATCCCATCCTGTCCAAAATCATGATAAAAGGCAACCCAGGGGGCCTCCTGCGTCCCGAACACCTTTGGACCACACCGGTGAACCATACTTCACCTGTATCCTTGGGAGGGGGGTCCCAACACCTCACAGTCCCTTGTCTGCGAGCTCAGGGTTCCGCCCCCACCTCAACACCGAGCTGCTGTGGGGGTGCAAGTGGGTTGGCCAGGAGCGGGAGCCCCGTGCCCACCCCAACGATCCGAGCACCCCAACCCCCAAGCAGGTGTGAACATCCTCTGGTTGATTCATGACTGCGTGATCCTACCTTCCGTGTTATCAAGGGTACCCTGCCTTGGGTATCCCTCTGCTACTTAGGGTGCTTTTATTAACTCCACTCACGCCACAAGGGGGACCCGTGGCCCGGAGGTCCACCACCCTTAAACGAACTGTGGGAAAAAAAAGGCCCAACCCGCTTCAATGCAACGGTTTGTGCCCACATTGGAGAAATGCACCCGCTTCTCAGCAACTGTCTGTACCTTCCACCAACTGTGTAGGGTATTCCCTGCATGCCCTGACCCGGGGTATTACCATGGTATACTTGCCTCACCCATATCATATCCATATCTGGCAATGAGGTCCGGGAACAGAAGTTCCCCGCACCCCTTCACCCTCTGGACCAGTCGCTGTAGCTGAGTGATCCGCAGTCGCCTGCAGGACAAAGTAGTGACTGAGCACCCATAACACGTTCTGCTACTGAAACAGAAAAAACAAGCATGAGTATGTTGTACAGAAGTGAAGCATAAGCCAAGCAAAATTGGCTTTTGTTATTGCGGCACAGGCCGATTATACCGACACTAGCAGACAGGGGACCACCGGCTGCTCCTAAGTGCCTTGCTTGCAGCCACCCTTAGAAATTAAAGTGCCACAAATGAGCTGCTCGACGTGGACTCAGCAGAATGTTGCTGAAGCAACGGAGGTTATAGCTGGCCAGGCCTCCTAAGGAGTAGGGGCCAGGGGATCCCACTGACATGGGGAAAGAGACGGGCCGCCAGACAAGGAGAGAGAGGGAGTCATCCTGTGCTTGTCTCTGCAAGAGATTGATATGCCCCATGCCAGGCTAGCATTGGAGGGGAGGAGCCATGTGGCCCCGAGATGGGAGTGCCATGTGTACACTCTGCATTGGCACCTGCGATGTGAGTGCAGCACACTGGTGTCCTCCGATGCACTTCAGCCAACCCAGCAATGATGAAGCACCGCCATTAAACGGAACGAAGAAATATGTACTTGAAATACATACCTACGATCACTACTATAGGGCAACCCAATGCAAAGGTACCACGTTAAAATGAATATGCGGGGGTCACCATTCCCACAAAATCACTGCGACGATTAGGCGCCTAGTGTGTAGCTTTTTATGCATGGAAAATTATGAAGCTCTAGTCCCTTGGTGGTCTTAAACCACCAACCTCTCAATTATTTGTGCCACAGAGGAGCAGGATCCGAACCCTTGTCCTGCGGAGCCCGCAGCACCAAAGGCAGAAAACATTACCATTGAGCTACAGCTCTTTAATATGGAACAACCCAGCTAAAAACAAAATGAACATTTCCTTATCAGGCGGCACATAGCCAATGAGGGTTTCCGAGAGTGTTATGGTACATAATGCTTTCTGTCTAGTTGGAAAATGCAGAAGAGTGATGATTTCTTCCCCCACAGCAGGCCCATGTGTGCTTATATGCTGCTGCCAGTCAGTGGTAACAAGGCAGCTCTTCGTGCTAAATAACAGGAGGCCATTTCCCTTAAAACTTGATCAAATCAATCTATGAAAAACCTGCACCTTCCTAGGCGCGTCATTTCACAAAAGAACACAGAATAATTGCAGAGAAACACTGGCTACTTAGGTACTGTAAAAAGGGGTTGCAAATACAATGAAAGCAACACAGAACTGATTTTTTGGCAGCCAAGTGTAGGTTACACAGTGCTGCCAAGAATATAACCGTGTCTTACACCAGCTATGCAAAACGCTCTACTTCAGTAGCATAAAGACAAGTAATAACATTAGTTTTAAGTGCGAAGCGGTTTTTGCCCTTCTTATCAGACAACAAAGCGTGCTGTAGGGCATCAGACCACAAAGCGTGCTGTAGGGCATCAGGTCTCTTGCCCCCCTCAACCTCCTCTACACCTGTTCACTGCAAAAGCTTTGGTGGCAAGCGTATTAAGTTCAAGGTGTAATCCTCTGGAACTCCCTCTCACAGCCTCTAAGGCTGGGTGGAGATTTCCCAAGATTCCTTGTGAGGGATGAGAGTAGAAAAAGGCTGTTCTAGACTGAAATGCCTAGCTGGGCAAAAAATAAAGGGCCTAGGGTCTGACCTTGATGAGCCAGTCAGACTCCAAAGGTCAGCTGTTTTCTACACAAAATCAATCCTTAAAAGAACAAAGCTCCTGGAAATGTCCCTCTTCTCAGGGATTTTTCAAGCCATGCCAACTTCCACCCATCCTAGACAACAGTGGAGATGACTGCCACTGTGCTGACCAAGTCAGCGGAGTATGGCTGACCCAATCACATCTGACCATCTACACCACTGATTAACAGTTCAACCCAAGCGCTTTCAGGTGTTCAAAAGGTGGCATGCAGTGCCTCGAAAAACTAGCTTTAGAAAAGATTACAATTTTGCTTAAAAACAACCAACATCAACCACAGTGCAACTAACTCCTAATCTGTCAACGACCTACCAACCCATTCATTCAGCTGATTTTTGGGGTTAGTGACAAGAGCTTCAGGGGTGGTGAGATAAATAGCTTTACCATGGTCAAGCCTTGGTTGAGGCAGTGAACGGTAGTACGCATAGTAGGATTTACAAAGGCCAAAAGCACGATATATATACATATTATTAAAGATTGGTGATATTAGTAAATGTGGTGAGTTGCCACAACTGACGTGTCTTTGGGCTAAACTTTCGAAATGCTACAAACCACCTACAGTCCTCTAGAATGGGGAGAGCCATTCCAGACCTTTGCCCAACATGCAACAGTTTACACACAATGCATGAATTACCAATGGTGTCAATGGCAGCAGACTTATTAACATCAGCGCGCCTACTCCATCCAAGATAACAATTAGGAAATAAAGTAATTGGCTTAGAAAATCTGGTACTCCCACCTTAATCAAGAGCGTTGGCTTGCATGTCCATACACATGTTCGCTTAGCAATTTTTGGTCACTGTATTGTATTTTTTCGCTAATGGGGGTTTATATGATGTGGCCATTACCCCAAGGTAACGATGCTAACCTAAGCTGCTATCCACTAAACCAAGCACTCTTACGCTAACCAAAGTTTACTGTATTGGAATTCCATAATTCCAGAGTGCAGATGCAGTGCAGTGTGTCTTATGAAGTGAACATAAGGATTCCAGGGGCCAACAGCAGCACAGTAATGAAATTGGTAATCTGCTACCCCGCATGAGCAATGTGCACTCCTTTGCCACCACTGGACTCAACCACACCAGAGCAGGCCAAGCTGGTACTTGTGAAACACCCCACCATAGGTACAAGTACTGGTTCACCCTGAACTTAGGAATCACAGTGGAAAGCCCTCAAGAGTAAGCATGTTCGAAGTATTGTGCATCAGCTAAACCTTTGCTGTTACTGCTGAAAACTAGAACTGGAAAGGATGGAGTCCGAAAAGTTGGCCCCAAGGACTCTCTCATTGAGGCTTTAAAGTTATCTTTCTCTTTCAAACAGTTTTGTGATCTACTCATATATAGAAGTCCGTGGCAGTTTAGAAACTAGGTAACAAGCTACTTGGCAGCAGGAACAAGTGACAAAAAAGGAGTGCTCACATGAACGAATAAAAACCCTTTCTGATAAAATGGACAGATGGTTTGAAACAGGCTAGGTAAGTTCAGCGGGTTCGACACCTGCTGCAGAAATGGTCTGCCGAAAGAAAGTCACAGATCTGAATCCCCCGGCAAGCCAACACTGCCTTTTAGTCCATTTACATTGGTAAAACAAATACCACTGGGTGAAGTAACCACCCTGTTCTAATAATGAGGCAGATAAAACAGATACTTGTACCGATTCTCCAAGACGAGTTTACGGTACCCACTTTACAACTATAGCATATTATAAAATTACAAAGGAGTAGTTTCCTTCTGTCCCTTAATTCGCATCAGGTAAGATTTCCATGTCAGACCCCGTCGCTGGTGATGACCGATTAACATACCGAAGCACTGCAGTGTCTACAAGCTACTGTCCTGTGTATTTTACGTGGGCCCTTTAACTATTTAGCCACCACAAGGTGACTCCGCCTTGCCAGTGCTCAGAAGTCCGAAAATGCCTCTGGGGACAACGATGCAGCCCCGCACATGTTGCAAGGCTTCGCAACCATAAATCACCATTGCCACTTCTCAGTCCTGCAACCGCTATACGCACAAACGTCCAGCGTGAATACATTTGTTTATATTTTGTTTTAAGGTTTGGGTTTCCCAGCTCATCTGTTAGCAACGCTAGCCGCTACGCCCCACACCTTTTAAAACAGCAGCGCCGGGGCACCGAGGAAAGGACTTGACTGTTAAAACACGAGCGATTAACTCAAAAACTAGGCCAGTTAACACAGCGCGTGCCTTAAAAGCGCTGCTCGCCACTTGGGAGACAGACCCGGCGACCGGAACCCAAGCACTCTGCTGCTCGGATAATATTGCACCCACACGTGGCTTACCAAACTACATAGTCGGCCCCCTGAAATTAAATACGTCTGGAGACAGCTGCGCGTTTGGTGCCCCCCCCCCCATGCGGCTTGAAAGCAGGGGCCCCGGCACGCCACTAGAGCGCAAAGAAGTCGCGCAAATACTTACAAATAAACTCGACCGCGAGGCAGGAAAAACCAAGACGAAGGCAGCAACCGATGAAAGTAGAGAATAATCCTCACAAAACGCGGGCCGCACGCAATGTCCCGCCGCCGCGCACAGGTAAAGAAGGGGTTTCCCTTCTTAGGGGGGCCTTTAAATAGCCCCCCACCAGTGCGCGGCAGCCGGAACCGGCGGGCGGCCAACGTCGGCCCCACGACATGCCCCCTGTGGCATGACTTCCGCCCCACGACATGCCCCCTGTGGCATGACTTCCGCCCCAACGCCTCGCGAGGCGTCAGGGCGGAAATCCGGCCGACTCCTGCACCCCCGGCAGAGGGGAAAAGGGGGGTGGAGTGCCCTAGGGCCTCGGAGGCCCCGTCCCCTAACGGGCCGCGCCCCCCCACTGCGGGGCGGGCGCTTTACCGGATGTCAGACATAAAGCTGTTTTCCACTCTGTGTCCCTGTTCACTTTAATCAATGAAAGACTATGGTTGAAAGGGGATTTTGGTGCGTGGGGCATTTAAGCATAAAGTAGCCATGTGACTCTGTCCCCATGCTCTTCGACAGAGAAACCAAATTATAATCAGAAATTGGAAGAAAGAAAAAAATGGAAGTGGGATGATAAGTATGAAACAACAGAAGCAAGCATACCCTGCTGTTACAAACGTATGGCTACGTCAATGCCAGTAGACACATCAAGAAGAGAGCAGTAGAGCGTCCTGAATAGTAGAAGCCCATCTTTCAATGTCCTGGGAATGTCGGCCATCCCAGCATGTTATGATATGGAGTGTGCTTACTGAGATGGATGTGGGTGCGTATGTAAACATGCTTTGCTGGTTGACCCATGATGGTCTAATGTTCCACACATGGCTTTGTAGAAGTCTTATCTGTATTCCTTTATCATGAGTTGTGTAGCTGTGGGATGTGTTGTTTGTGTGCTAGTGACTCTGAGATTTCCAGTAGAAACAAAGAATTGTGTTCCTTGGTTCTGGCCGGAGGAGAGGGTTGGGGTGTCTATATGAACATAAGGATAACCTCTAATAGGTTGGACGGGCTGAGGAACAGAATGCAGATATCCTATGTTTTGCCATTCCCCCAAGACCTCAAGGCAACCCCATAGGAAGTTTACAGACTTCTCTAATATGCACGCACATGAATTGCTGCTGATGATAACCATTGCTCATGGATACTTTACCAGTGACAAAAGAATTGCAAGCTTTGTGAGCTTCTTTTTGGAGGTGCCTGTAAATCCTGTGGGTACTTAACCAGTACATTAGAAATTGTCACTGTAAAATGAATAGCATGTCACTACCTTTTATAAATAAAAAAAAAAAGCTCTATATAAAACCTATTGAGCTTTCTTGAAGAGGGCTAGACTTGCTCATTACTTAAATGACTACTCACTGCAATATGGTGCTTGAACTAAAAAAAAAAACAGAACTACTTCTAGCTCCAGCTATGCCGTACTTATGGTTCTCATGACTAAAAAAGGACCTTAAAAAGTGTAGCCCAAGCGCATGTTCTTCCGCGGAGGCCCAGGTGCACTGGAACAATGCCTTGTTTACGGGGATAATCCTTGAGTGCCAGACTGAAAGCTGTCCTGCATGGAGGCCTCAAAGACACAAAAGATGTCCGTGCAAGAAGCAGGTAAGCATCACTAATAGAAAGGAATTGTACCCTTTCAGCCGTTCCCCTGGCTGTGAAGCTGACTGGTCCAGTAAGAAGTCGCTATTTCTCACAGGGACGCCAGTAAATCCTGTTCCCTTAGGAGGGAAAGGATACACTCATGATCCAGCCCCCCTGGATAATATCAATAAATGGAGCATAGCTCAAAATTGTTTGAGGTAAGAGTAGCCAATCTGTACTTCTTCTACAAGTCACTTGCAAGCATTTCTTCTCCCACCACCAGGAATGTAAAAGTCCTGGATAGTTATGTGCAGCGCCACCATCCAGTAAAATAAAAATTAAACATCCACATTTCTTAATGAAATATTCTAAGTGTAGTATATCGTCTTATTCAGTGGTGTTGGTATTTTTGCCTGAAGAGTGAGAGATTCTGCCTCATACTTACTTGACTTTCAGAGTACCTTCCTGTTGGTACATGCACTGACACCCCCACAGTCCATCTCTGTCCAGAAGCCAACAAAATGTTGGCGCATTGCTCACAAGTAATGAAGTCATTGGCAGAAAATAGCATGGTGGCCTGATGTCATGGACTCTTGAAGAGTGTTCTCTGGCTGAGTCAGCCAAAGGCTGCCTAGCACAAGCCAGCTCTTGACAGAGTTCATAAAACTCAATACGCCTTAGAGCCCAGTTATCAGATATTCTGTGGTTGAAAGAAGAATGACAAAATTCTCCAGTTTCCTTTATTATGTGCATTGAGCAGATAATCAAATAAACAAAAACAGCGGGATGACCATCTACAGAATTATTGAGGGCAAGATGATAAACCTTGGACTTTGCTTAGAGCGCTATTCAATATTGGGTTTAATTTCCAAATAAATATATGAATATTAGAAAATGTACTTTTCTGTGTAAAGTACACTCTTATCTAATGTATTGGTTGCATTCTAAAACCTTTTTACATAAAAGCATTGTTCAATTAACATTCAGTTCTAAAAATCACAGTTGTGTGTCTTGCAGAAAAGTTAAACGTTTTTTGTATATTTTTGAGTTGTTTTGTACACACTAGATAAGAGCACAATAAAAGATAATGGAACCCGTGCTACCTCCTAACCATGACAGGCTGTGCACCTTTTTCTGTGTTTCGTTTGCAGGGGTCAATGTCTACTGGTTTACATCCCAACCCTCTCTGCGTCCAAGACTCCGCATTAGACTGTTTCTGAGAAAGAAATATAACTCACATTTATCAACTGTGGCACATTCTTTAGCCTGTTTCAAAAGGCACGAAGCAACTCAAACGTGACTTATTGATGTTGCCTATTTTTTGAGTGGGCAGAGGGCTCATGTGTAGACCCAAATGGGCATAGTACACTTGCCAGCAGCTAGGCAGCAACAACCAAACTTACTTAGCATAAAACGTATAACAAATGTCAGGAAAGTTTGAGATCTGATTCAGCATAACTAGAGATTAAAATCCTCTAATCTTGGGCCATCTTGAGTCCCCTAGCAAGATCGTCTTTCAAACATTCCCAAATTACATTTCAGAGACACTATTTTTAATCCATCCATTTAAATGGAAATTTGTCTGTCGGTTAGTGGCCCTGGGCATAGAACTCAAATTCTGAGGGGGCGTGTCTGGCCACGAATGATGAGATCCACCTGCTAGAGAAGCGCCACATGCCGGGTGGCAACAGGGTACGATGGCAGAGCTCAAGGAGCTGTGGGGGACACCCTGATTCACCACCCACACCCCTTCGGCCAGTGGCGGTCCTCCGACCACAAAGCCCGCACTACTGAGACACTGCAACCTCGACAGCTGCCATCCTGAATCCGCGCCTATGGTGGTGAAAGAAGCTGTGGGCTTGATTTTTACCACGGCCGGGCAGACCTTGCCTCGCACTTCCAGAATGCAAACAGGGGATGCAGGCTGCCTCGGAGGGAGGAGACTGCCTGCCAACTAACCCTCACATGCTGACAGGTAACGAGGGATCTCAGCTGAGCCCGAAGAGCGGTGGGGGCATTCTGCTCATCACTCCCATGCCCCTGTGAATGCAGAGCTGTCCTGGTCTGCTGCGACACTGCAGCACATGCCGGGACCCAGCGTCCGCCATCTTGAACCTGGGCCTACAGCACTGCAGGAAGCTGCAGACTCGCTCTCAGACATGGCAGACAGGCTTTCACCTCACACCTATAAGGCGCACCCACAACAAAGCCTACAGCCTCGCCGGCCTTCCGCCCGACACAAGGGACCCCCTGGAACTCTCAACCCAACCTCCCTTCATAAAGACTTCCGGTCAAGAAGCACCGGGTCCACCCTGTTTGTTCTACCTCACCTACCTGCAACTCTAAATGTCGAGCTGCATAGAGGATGTCCCTCCCTTTCCACAACCTACATAGCCTATGCCACATACAGGATAACAGACCACTGCAGGCCATGGTGGAAGGACCACATAGGTAGCGTTGAGCACGAGGGCTCCCCCCTCCTCACCATATCTGCAGTCCCTGCTGGCTGATGGGCACCCAGCCACACATGTGTTGTGCCGGATACCTCCCTGGCACCAGATCTAGCGATACCCCCCACAACCTTGGGCTGAGAAGGGCTATTGGCACGCCCATGAACTCACCCACAGCAAGTAGGACACAGGATGCAAAAAGGGGATTGTACCCCCCGCTCCTCTCAGGGGATCAAGTCACTGTGTGTCATAACCTCCTCACCATGCCTAACAAAGGATGGAGGCGAGCTCCATCATGCCATGAGAGGACCCACCCTACTATCCTCAAGTGTCAACCACATGGCCGACTGCTACAAGTGACTCCTCGAGGGGTGGCCCCCATTCAACTACTTCCACATTGCCAGACCTAGGGCAAGCCACCAGGTTGAAAATAAAGGCATTTTTCTATTGATCAGCCACCATGCCAATTTTTCCTCTTGCTAATGTTGCCTTATTAAGAGATAACAGAGAGGTGGTGTCATCTCCTGAGTCAGCCCCCCTCTCCAACTTACCAAAACAGGTCAATACATCATTTATAAGTCACTCTGACATAGCGTGACGAATGAATGAAATTAAATAGCCTAGTCGATCTATTCTTGTTAGGTAAAGGACGCGTGATAGCTAAATATTTAGGGCTTTCACATTTAAATTCCTATGAGTGGATCAGGCCTACTTCATAGGGAACTTAGTCTGCAGAACAAATGTTAGAATTCAGGTAACATGACCGCTCACCATAAGCCATAGTTATTAAAACTGAAGTTGTTTCCAATAAAAAAAGACCATGCACAGGTTTTTAGACATAAGTGCTAGTATTTTCTCATCGCTACAGAAATTCAAAATTGAAATGAAAACAAGCCTAGTGTATAACAGCACTGAAATCCGTTATCAAACAGAATTAACATTTATATCTCACTTTAGAGCCTGACACTTCCTCCCAATTAATGGAAAAATCCATTGAGGATTTCAAAATTAATATGGATGAAGATAATTTACATTCATTGAATTTCAGTGGAGTATATGCATATTTGTTGCTTATTCTGAAAACCCCTGCTGAATTGCAGTATTTGATGGTGGTTTTAGAGGTTTTCTTTCGCTTGTGGAAGGAGTGAAGCAGAAGACTCATCAGTGTTGCTGGCGCCTTTCACTACCACTGTTAAAAAATCACAGTCCTATGTCGCTAAGTGTGTTTTTTTTTTTTTGCGCGCGTATCCATCAATTAAAATTCTGAAGTTTAGGCGAGGTCTGTCGTCTTAACAGATGTTGTCTCACCTCGGCGTGAAAGCTATTTTTCACACAGTTTGCGGGTCTGGGCGCGCGCTCCTCTCACGCGCCGTCGCGGGACAGGCCGTGCAGCAGCTGTTCGTCTTCCTTCTAAGTGAGAAAGATTATTCGCAGTGGTGCGAAGGCACTCCCGCGCTAATTGTCTTGATTGAACATGCTGTTTGGCTATCACAGGTGTAGAATGTAATAGCTGTGTGTGCTACTCGTTGCTCGTCCAATTAAAATATGGCACTTAATCCAAGAATTAATGAAGTTGTGGAGCTCTTTATAAGAGGAACGTTGTGTTTGGAAAAACACGAGAAAATGATTTGTTATTGCAGAGTAGCCAACATATCAAGGTTATTCAAAAGTGTTAAATTGAGTGAACCTACTGCGGCATACTACGAATTTAAGATGTGTGACCGCTAGAAACGGCCGAGTATTCCCACCAAATGAGCAGCCACGTAAGGCTGGACAACAGTGCCGCATGTCACTCTACGCAACAACAGCACCTCTCCACTCCAGCATGTGCAGAATATGTGACGTGGCAGCTTGATGAGAGGCCATGTCTTGACGATTCCAGTGATCTCCATTGGTTTCTGCTGTAGCGCAGCGTATGTTCTGTGGCTGATGACAGGTGAGGCCTCACAGGCCCAACCATTCGCCCCCCTTTCTGCCTACCTTACGCACCACACTAGGCTGTGTCTCCAACTCTCTTTACCCTCACACTACGATTACTTACCTCTGCCTGGCCCTGCCCCTTCCATTCCATTACTAATCCTGAAACCGCTTACATTGTTGTCAGGGGCGTAGCTACCATTAATGCAGCAGGTGCAGTGCACCGGGGCCAAGAGCTCTGAGGCGGACAATCGAACCCGGATGATTGCTGCATTTCTTTCTCCACAAATAGCAACAAGGTGCATTTTCGTTTGCTTGCACCAGGGCGCGTGTCAAAGGACAGAATGTGTTCGTTGTAAAACTAGGCTGACGTGTATGTGCGGTGCCCGAGAGAAAGTGAGTCACAAACAGCATCAGTGAGTGTAACACTTAGGAGCTGTGAGTGTTATATTCGAGTTTCGAGCGACATCAAGGAAATGCGAGGGAGAGAGATGCCGGACCACGGTGGATATTTAGGATGTATGAGTGACATAAAGGAACAGTGAGCGTGATGGTGTGCGTGGAGTATGGACCATGAGAGTGCAACACAGGAGCCGGACGCGGACACTATTAAGTCCTGAGCATTGTAATTGGACACTGTCCCCAGCAGATGGCGTCTGCTGTGATCATATGCCTGGCAAATGCTTCCGGCTTAGGACGGCCGCGAGAACATGCTTTAGAGGAGACCAGCCAGGTTTCTGCGATTGGCTTCCTCTCGAACGGGGGCAGAGGAGGTACAGTGACGGGCTTAATAGGACTGAGTGATGTGTCCTTCGTCCTACTGACCCCTTGACCCCTGTGGGACAGGTTGTGTATGGTTAATGAGCTGTGTAGTGGGATGGGCCCAACACATGATTATCACAGCACAATTAATGAGCGACAGACAGGACGGACCCTGCAAATGGCAATGCCTCAAATGGTCCATGGACATTTCAAATTGCCCAAAAAAGCAGGGCGATTATTGTTCCGATCGTCAATTTGTCACACAGCCCCCGAACTCCAGATTGCTTGTTCAGAAATATAGAAATCGACATCATGCCCCAGTGCCAGACACAGCTGCCAGCGTCCGTGGGGAAGATTGCACCTAAATGGCGAAAAAATGCAGAAAATGTTTTGCGCAGGGGGGACATGCCCTGTGAATGCCCAATATTTTGCAGCTGCAGGATGCTTTTCGGCTACTCTGTGCCCCATTACTCACTGACATCAATCATCGACTGTTGACATTTGCATTCCGTATTGATTCTTTTTGGGAATTACAGTACTGGGAGAAGTGCAAGACTATGATGTGTGCGGGGAGATTGAAACCGCCAATACTAGTCATGTATATCCCGCACGCCGGAAACGTCGCCGCTCTGCCCGTTACTGATAGGTGCTGCTATTGCACCGCTCAGTGGTGCTCATATTATTGGCCCCTAGAGCATGATAGGTTAGGCCAGTCTGCCATGCCCAGATGTGACTCGGACTCCGTTGAATCACAGATTCCTGGTGCAGGTGCATACACGCACAGACTATCTTGCTAAACAATGCCAAGGTGCTACCCCTTCTAATGAAAGTGACCTATATCCTTCACGTTTTCTATTTTAAGATACCCCACCAGGACCACGTAGTCATTACCTGTGTTTTTGACACTGTTCAGAATGTAGCTTGTATCTCAAGGGTGTCTAACGTAGGTCTAAGATGGCAGACTAGAGCTTCAGGATATCAACAAAAGATACATTTGCATACAACGATTGTAAAATGTGCTAATTTAGATATTCACTGGTAATTCTTAGAATTTGGGATGCACCCAAACCTCATTGGCCTACTTTGGACACTGCTACTTTACCTGCATAGGGACATGGGCACCTAAACACACAGTGGTCTGCATTCCTGACCATTGTACTCCTGCCTAGACCCAAAACTGCAGAGTCTACTTTAAACCCACCTCTGTCTTTGCTCAAAGACTAAGATAGCTCCGTGTGTCTTTGCCAGACTCGACCAGGCACATCTAAATGGGAGCAACGGAACATAGCCCTAGATAATGAAATAATTAGTCCTTTCTCTCAAGGTGCGCCCACAGAAAGTCCACACTTTAGGAATACTAAAGGTGGGCAAGCCACTGAAACCTTGAGCCAGAAGCGTCAATTCAAGGCCACCTCCCTCTTGGAACCTTGAGCTCCAAACGAGGCGGTATTCTATAAAGACGCTGTGGCGTGGTCTCTATGGCTGACCATGCAACACAGGGAACCAGGTTCAATCCCCAACCTCAGCTCAGCATCCTGTAAATCTCCCTGTGCTTTAAGAAAAGTTGTATTGTAGTCTGCTGTGAAGCGCTCTTATGCCCTTGGGAAAGGTTTCCCCTGGGTAAAACTCCCTCCCAAAAATAAAATGTGGATTCTGTCTGTCACCCATACTCTGATCTCATCCTCCTTAAATTAAGGACCCAGCATTAACCTTTGATGTCAGAAACAGATAATCTTGTGGCTGAACTGCACAGTGTGAAACTGGAACATGGAGGCTCAACCCTGGCTTCACTGCTTAATGAAATTGTGTGAGCCAAAGAGAATGCTTTATTTAACGAGAAATTTGTGTTCATTATCACACATGGGAGCATCTTCAAATATGTGAGTTCTGGATGTGCATAGGAAAAAAGCCTTTGGTGTTTGAACTAATCGGCTATAACATTGCTCCATCCATAATAAGTATCTAGGCCACGTGTAAGGTACACATAACAACTAATTTGCCTTTTAGTTCTCTAACAGTATTGTCATCAGCGTGGGAGGAGGTATGTTTTTTAGTGCATGTCTGAAAACTCTCCATTTTAATAAATGCCTCTCAAAGCAGAAATGTACTCTGATTTACTAAGCTAGGGTTAAAGAAATGTACTTTGCTAAATTTTGAAGACAAATCGATGTTTTCTATGAGGTTTTGTTGCATGATTTAGATACCTAATATTTTTAAGGCTCAGCCCGTGCACGTGTGATGTTTTTTGGCTCTCCCTGTTAATTTGTTGGCTCATCCACCTCTGATTAATACGGCCTTGGTCACCTCCATCACATCCAGTCAGTGTTGTTTATTTCTGTCCCCATATACCACACAACACCCACAGTGGCGTAGCCAGTGTGTTATTAGCCCTAGTGCATGCAAGGAACTAGGCCCCTGTTTGAATTGTGAAAATGCAGCAATACAGTAATAATCCTGGTTCAGTGGGCTCCTGCTACATCCCCTGAGCAACCAGCCAACTTTATTCAATGTCAAATGATGGCTTCTTCAGTTTCAGGTGAAAGGATGCCTGCATAAAGCACTACATTGACGTTATAATGGTTGACAGTGCTATAGGAATGCAGTAACATAACATGTACAGAACATGTAGGCGCTCAGCCACTCTCTTGCCTGCGTATTCACTCAGGTGGGTTCGCTTAATGAGGACCAGGGTGGATGGTTTCAAACCTTGGGGGTGAGGGCCACAGGAGGGTGGGGGCAGTGGGGCGGTCATGCTGTGATCTTTGTTCCATGCCCGATTTGTTTTGCAGTTTTTTAAAGCGCAAACCTGACCCAAATGCATCAGGGTGCTTTACTTGAGCACCAGACTTCATCACAGAGGTCAGATGTAGCTTTTCCTTTTTTAGCCACGTGGAGATTAAGTGATGTGATATTTAATGCAGGGGAATTAGCTGTCTTGTACTGGTTTATCCTCTTCCTTCTGGCAGGGGAACAAAAATCAATGCTGATCGATAGGCTGCAATTCTGCATGCCATTGGATCCCAAAATTAATCTTCCCGCTCCTGCTGCAGACGCCACCATTCGAAGCGCGGGGGTGGATGGCCTGATTGATAGAGACTGTCGGGCCACCCCCCAAGTTGCACTTTAATCACGGAGTCTTAAAGGCAGCAGTGACTCATGTGACCACTTCTCAGTGTGATGGATTTTATTCTGGGACAAGAAATCTCCCACTTCTAATTACATTTGGGGATTATCTGTGCTCAGGCCGAGGCACGGTCCGGGATCCAGGCTCGGAGTCCTTCTTTGGATAGGATGAGTTAAACGAGGCAGTGGAGGCCAAGGAGCCTCGTGCTGTGTCTGGTGCCTGGGAAGTACGGGTAATGAGACCACAATTCTAATGATCATGAGAGCAATAATAAGTGTGATGCTTGGAGCAGTAATACTACTAATAATAATAATGATAATACCTTTTATGTTACCCACCAAGCCCAGGCACAGATGTTTCTCATCCTCGTCTCCTGTACTCGTTTTATCAGCATCATACAATGAAAGTCTGAGTTACTCTGCATTTTAACATGTGACTTCCAGTCTATGCAGCGATCTTTGCAGGAGTCGAATATATCAATTAGTGTGTTTTCAAAAACATGATCGACAATGGGAGTAGATAGGCCTATATGCTCGGTTAATTTCTCTTAAATTGTATTTCACCTCAGAGAAGGTGGAGAGTCGTCCTCTGACTCTGGTGTTGTACAATGCGCTATAGATCGGAATTGTTTGCAGACATAGTGTCCTGCCCCGACACTAAGCATCACAAGCATCTGGGATCATAGGTGAGTTAATTTATAGAACAACTAGTCTGTGTGAATAAGTAAAGGTGCACACTTTATTTTAAAAAAGCAGTGCGCACATACCTGGTGTATAAACTGAGCAAAACGGAGTGTTTTTTTAAATGCTTTTCTCAATGAATTCTGCCCACCTTCACCCTTGAAAAGCCGCTATGTTGTTAGCAGCCAATCACATGTCATATGTATTGTTGTCTGCCAGCCACTCAGAGCTGGCCTCTAATGAGGGCTGATGAAAGTACAGTGGGATTGAGTTCACTATGGAATGCCAACATCCGCAGTAAAGGATGCTAGGTTACTGCATGTCCACCCAGAGCCAACAGCGATGAAGAGTACAGGTCATTGAGTTAGTAAATGTGGGATTATGGCTATATGTAATTGTCCTTCTCCGTTAGACACCTCTACGTGGTCAGTGGTCACATGCTGGTTTCTCATAAATATCCGCCGCCACCTTCCAACACTCTTTCGCCAACCCTACAGAATTGGAAGACTCTTATCTCATTCAGCCTAACCAGGATGGAGATATTTTTAAAATAATTTTCTCTTTTTTTCACAAAACTGGTAGACATTGAATGGGGCAACCTCAATAAGAAGTGGCAGAATAAACAACTGGGAATTAATTCAGAAAGGCCCAGGATGGATTAGAGGAATATTGAACAGTGAACAAGGTTAGAGGGGAGGCACTTTGAGGTCTATGAACAATGAGCAAGCTGCTTATATGAAAACAGAACAGGCTTAGCAGGTGTTATGTGCCATCAAATTCCATATCTCTGTGTTTCTACGGACATTCATCCCAAACTTTTCTAAACTTACTCTCTTCAGGTTTTGAAAGTTGTTACAACTTTTTAAAAATAATATTTAGTCATGCTAGATCAATTGTATCCATATTTCCACATTGTTGGCCATACAGAGCTATAAAGTTATCTCTCTTCCACCCTTAATATTGAACGTCATTAACTTTTTTGGGGGCAGTGACAACACAACCACGGATGTTCTCACAATCAGGTAAATTCAAAGTAAGGATACAATTTATTATGTACTTTTCATTAAGTTTATTGAAAGATGACCAGGTGTTCTATGTTATCCAAAGTAGAGATTCTTTCTAACACCCCCCGTCAGACATTTTAAAATGCCTTGGAGCGGATCTCCATGTTAGTATGGTTCTCAGCCTTGATTGTAAGCAGAGCAAGCAATATTCCCAGTCGTGGGACACCCAGTCCATTTTCATGTTTTTTTGTACCTTATTACACTAGCCGCAGCCAGCTCAAGAGGAATTTTTTATAATATCTACTGGACACTTTGTCAGTCTGCAGTCACTGGATTATTTAATCACTTACTGACATACTCGTAGAAAATACTCCGGTTGTGTAGGCCACGATGCTCATTTACAGAAACTAAACCTCAACAGGAAGCACTTACCAATATAAACGTAGCAGGTGCCGCAGTCGAAGCTCAGCCTCTGGAAAGGACAAGCCACCCTAACTCTCGGGCTTGGCAAAGATAAAGCAAGGCTGTGCGCTCAGAGATCCCATAGCAAAAAAAGATCCAGAATCCTTCCTGGAGGTGAACTGATGATGTACTAGAGCGTAATCTGTATCTGACTGTGACGCGCGGGTAACAATAACGCACTAGTAACAATAACATTGCCAAAGGCACACAAGGTTGCTGGAGACGTTTACCCCGTGGCCCATCACGTACCCCTAGTGTACAATATAAACAGGGTGTGTAAAACATGCTAGGTAACGCTTACTGACATACTCGTATAAAATACTCCGGTTGTGTAGGCCACGATGCTCATTTACAGAAACCAAACCTCAACAGGAAGCACTTACCAATATAAACGTAGCAGGTGCCGCAGTCGAAGCTCAGCCTCTGGAAAGGACAAGCCACCCTGGCTCTTGGGCTTGGCAAAGGATGAAGCACGGCTGTGCGCTCAGAGATCCCATAGCAGAAGAAGATCTTGAGTCCTTCCTGGAGGTGAACTGATGGTGTGCTGGAGCGTGGTCTGTGTCTGACTGTGACGCGCAGGTTCTATCTTCCTCTCCTGGAGACACAGAGTAGAAGGTTCCTCCCTTTATGAAGCACCTGTAAGCTCCGCCCGCTGAGCCACGCCACGTCCACCCTCGAAGTAGGTAGGGAATTCCCGCCTCTTGCCAGGATGACGGACAGCTTTCCAAAACGACCCCACTGCGTTTACCGCCGATTCCGGTGGTGCGTTGTTGATGCACAGAAGCACAAGGACATCTCCACAGAGACACACTAGTAACAATAACATTGCCAAAGGCACACAAGGTTGCTGGAGACGTTTACCCCGTGGCCCATCAGGTACCCCTAGTGTACAATATAAACGGGGCGTATAAAACATGCTAGGTAACGCTTACTGACATACTCGTAGAAAATACTCCGGTTGGTTCGGTCACGATGCTCATTTTTACAGAAACTAAACCTCAACAGGAAACACTTACCAATATAAACGTAGCAGGTGCCCCAGTTGAAGCTCAGCTTCTGGAAAGGACAAGCCACCCTAACTCTCGGGCTTGGCAAAGATAAAGCAAGGCTGTGCTCTCAGAGATCCCATAGCAGAAAAAGATGTAGAATCCTTCCTGGAGGTGAACTGATGATGTACTAGAGCGTAATCTGTATCTGACTGTGACGCGCGGGTTCTATCTTCCTCTACTGGAGGCACAGAGTAGAAGGTTCTCCCTTTATGAAGCACCTGTAAGCTCCGCCCGCTGAGCCACGCCCGTCCACCCTCGAAGTAGGTAAAGGAATTCCCGCCTCTTACCAGGATGATGGACAGCTTTCCAAAACGACCCCACTGCGTTTACCGCCGTTTCCGGTGGTGCGTTGTTGATGCGCAGAAGCACGAGGACATCTCCACAAAGACGCACTAGTAACAATAACATTGCCAAAGGCACACAAGGTTGCTGGAGACGTTTACCCCGTGGCCCATCACGTACCCCTAGTGTACAATATAAACAGGGTGTGTAAAACATGCTAGGTAACGCTTACTGACATACTCGTAGAAAATACTCCGGTTGTGTAGGCCACGATGCTCATTTACAGAAACTAAACCTCAACAGGAAGCACTTACCAATATAAACGTAGCAGGTGCCGCAGTCGAAGCTCAGCCTCTGGAAAGGACAAGCCACCCTGGCTCTTGGGCTTGGCAAGGATGAAGCACGGCTGTGCGCTCAGAGATCCCATAGCAGAAGAAGATCTGGAGTCCTTCCTGGAGGTGAACTAATGGTGTGCTGGAGCGTGGTCTGTGTCTGACTGTGACGCGCGGGTTCTATCTTCCTCTCCTGGAGACACAGAGTAGAAGGTTCCTCCCTTTATGAAGCACCTGTAAGCTCCGCCCGCTGAGCCACGCCCCCGTCCACCCTCGAAGTAGGTAGGGGAATTCCCGCCTCTTGCCAGGATGATGGACGGCTTTCCGGGGCGACCCCGCTGCGTTTGCCGCCGATTCCGGTGGTGTGTTGTTGATGCGCGGAGGCGCGGGGACGCCTCCGCGGGGACGCACTGGTGACGGTAACATTGCCGGGGGCACACGGGGTTGCTGGGGACGTTTTGCCCCGTGGCCCATCGCGTACCCCTGGTGTACAGTGTGGACGGGGTATGTAGAACATGCTAGGTAACGCTTGCTGACATGCTCGTGGAAAGTGCTCCGGCTGTGTAGGCCACGATGCTCATTTTACAGAAACTAAACCTCAAAGGAAGCACTTACCAATATAAACGTAGCAGGTGCCGCAGTCGAAGCTCAGCTTCTGGAAAGGACAAGCCACCCTAACTCTCGGGCTTGTCAAAGATAAAGCAAGGCTGTGCGCTCAGAGATCCCATAGCAGAGGAAGATCCAGAATCCTTCCTGGAGGTGAACTGATGATGTACTGGAGCGTAATCTGTATCTGACTGTGACGCGCGGTTTCTATCTTCCTCTCCTGGAGACACAGAGTAGAAGGTTCTCCCTTTATGAAGCACCTGTAAGCTCCGCCCGCTGAGCCACGCCCCGTCAACCCTCGAAGTAGGTAGGGGAATTCCCGCCTCTTGCCAGAATGATGGACAGCTTTCCAAGGCGACCCCACTGCGTTTGCCGCCGACTCGCGTGGTGCGTTGTTGATGCGCAGGGGCGCGAGGACATCTCCGCGGGGACGCACTAGTGGCAATGACATTGCCGGGGGCACACAAGGTTGCTGAAGACGTTTTGCCCCCGTGGCCCATCACGTACCCTAGTGTACAATGTGGATTGAAGCTCACCTTCTGGAAAGGACGGCCCACCCTGGCTCTTGGGCTTAGCAGGGATGGGGCGGGGCGGGGCTGTGCGCTCAGAGATCCCATGGCGGAGGGGATCTGGAATCCTTCCTGGAGGTGAGCTGATGATGTGCTGGAGCGTGGTCTGTGTCTGACTGGGACGCGCGGTTTCTGTCTTCCTCTGCTGGAGACACAGAGTGGAGGGTTTCTCCCTTTGTGGAGCACCTGTGGGCTCCGCCCGCTGGGCCACGCCCCGTCCACCCTCGAGGTAGGTGGGGGAGTTCCCGCCTTTTTACCAGGATGATGGATGGACGACTAAGTATTTTTTACCCATGTTTCTAATTATGTATTGTATATGCAGATGTGTGTGTATAGTCGTGTGTGTGTGTGTATAAATATATATATATATGTGTATATGTTGTCTCTGTGCCTGGCATGTTTCTATGAATTTCTGCTCTCTTTTTATCACACTTATCTACTCATCGCTCTTATGTCATGTCTCTATCAAACTATCCTCCATTCTCACTCGGACTCATCCCAAATCCCTTCGACCACTTCCATCTCCTAAATATCTCTGCCTAAGCTCATCCCTCCACCCCCACATCTAACTCACCAAACCTCACTCTACCTCTGTGACCTCCCACACAACCCTACTAAATTCTCCTGCATTCATCTCACCCTGCTACTATGCTCTCCCTAACCCTTCCACATCCTCTTTCCCCTCCGCCCCCCTTTTATTCATCTCAAGCCTTTGGATTGAGCAAATGAAGGATAAACTCCCAATTAACACTTCTGGATTTCTTTCCTCCTCCACCCCTCCATTACTCCAGTCAATCTAACTAACAAACTCTCATATCCGCAACTCAAATTAACTCATAATAATACTAAAACTGTACTCCTTATTAAATTATACTAATCCATCACTAATTCTTGTTGGGTACCGGAGTAGAGTGCTACTCATCGAAAAGCGCTTCGACGCCTCGTCAGGGGTAGTAAGCGCTATATAAATACGATTACAATTACAATTACAATTTAACAAAATCCCTGCCTGTCCAATTTCAGTTTACTTCTTTGATATGATAAATGTTATCCAGAGTTCATAAACACTAAGCTTAATATGGAAACTCAAAACTATTGATTAGTTTAGCTCTAGGACCCTTTCTTTATTAGTCAACATGTTTTATTTGATTTTATTTTACTTTGTATTTGTGGTTGACTTCTAATGACCTGGGCGCACAATTTCCATACAACAGTGTCTATCACTTTTCATGTTACTTCACTGGTGTGTGGTATTTCTAAAGTATACATCCAACTTTAAAGTGTATGTTTTGAAAATGGAACCTCTTGATAGCACCTATAAGCTGTTGAGTGCCTGTCGGGATACTCCCATTTGTCTAGTGTAAATGTTGGCAATCTAAATTGCAAATAAGTGTACTTATTTTTCCACGTTGGTGGAGATCTGCTCATGGAATTTGTTCCACACTGTATGCAATTAGTCAAAGTGTGACTGGATACCAAATACCAACTTTTTGGGGGCTACTCCGTTGCCCATGGAACAGCCTAGTAACCTGGTGGGAGGGGCTCTCCATTTTTTAAGCTTCTGTCTTGAATTACTTAACTGATTCAGAATGGACAAAGTTGTCCATACCACTTTCCTTATGGCATCGAGACTTGGTCACATGACCACATTCACACAAAAAAGGAAAAAATCTATATTAAATATAAGATAAGTTTTTACTGTGAACTGTGGTTAAGTTAAGTAGATTGAGAAAAACCTCTTGCTGCTGTCAAGTATCCGGATCCAAATGAGAAATATTCTAGAAAAGGAAATGCAGCATTGTTAGAAATGGAGTCTCTGGTTGGCAGTCAGTTTGCACTCTGTCCAAGTAGGGACCCTCACTCTAGTCAGGGCAAGGTAGATACTCATTTAACATAACCCCTGCTAACCCCCTTGGTATCTTGGCACAAGCGGTCAGGCTTATCTCAAAGGCAATGTGTAAAGTATTTGTGCCAAAACACACAGTAATACAGTGAAACCACTACAAAATGGACACCATACCAGTTTAAAAAAAGCAAATATTTATCTAAATCAAACAAGATCAAAACAACAAAAATACAACATACACAAGTCAAGATATGAATTTTTAAAATAAAGTCTTACGCCATAGAAAACAATGGATGCGTTTCTTTTACACAAAATACCTGGTTTGCATAAAAAATAAAGTCTCACTGGCGAGCGCGCGTAGGAAAAGTCAGCAATTTGTCGATTCCTTACTCGCAAGTTAGGCCGTGAATCGTTTCTTCTCCGGTCAGGTAGGAGATGCGTCATTTGTCTCTCCTGCAAGAGAACGACGCATCGCTTTCTTGACGGGCACCTCCGGTCCGGGCAGGTTCACATAAATTTTGATGCCCAGCGATGTTGCTTGCAAAATCCAGTCACACAAGGACGAGAATCCACGCTGTGTGGGGTTTGCATTGATTTCAGCAGCTGTAAGCTGGTGTTTGCACCATTTCTCCAACCGCGATGCAGGTGATGCATCGATTTCCCAGCTGCAATGCAGGTGGTGCGTCGATTTCAGCCTCAATGCAGGTGGCGTGTCGTTCTTACAGCTGCGTTGCAGGTGGTGCATCAAAATTTTCCCTGCATGGCTCCTGTGCATCGATTTCCACCTGTGCACAGCCAGCTTCACCTTTCAAGGGCCCAGGGACTAGATTGGGCAGCATTGCAGGGTAGGAGTCTCAGCAGAGAGTCCAGGGGCTGGCAGAGGAAGCCTTTGATGGCCCTAAGACTTCAAAACAGGAGGCAAGATCAGTCCAAGCCCTTGTAGACACTTCACAAGCAGGAATATACCACAAAAGTCCAGTTTTTGTCCTCTTTCAGGCAGAAGCAGCAACTGCAGGCCAACCCAGCAAAGCACAGTCACAGGCAAAGGGGCAGTACTCCTCCTCCAGCTCTTCAACTCTTCTCCTTGGCAAAGGTTCTTCTTGGTTCTAGAAGTAATCTGAAAATCTGGCGTTTTGAGTCCACTACTTATACCGCTTTCTGCCTGTGAAGTAAGCCAACTTCAAAGGAAAGTCTCTGTTGTTCACAAGATCCTGCCTTGCTCAGGCCTGGCCCCAGACACACACCAGGGGGTTGGAGACTGCATTGTGTGAGGGCAGACACAGCCCATTCAGGTGTAAGTGCCAGCTCCTCCCTCCACTCTTGCCCAGATGACTCATCGGAATATACAGGCTACTCCCCAGCTCCCTTTGTGTCACTTTCTAGTGGAGAATCAAAAACAGCCCAACTGTCAGTCTGAACCAGACAGGTAATACACAATCAGGCAGAGTCACAGAATGGTTTAAGCAAGAACATGCCCACTTCCTAAAAGTGGCATTTTCAAACTGACAATCTGAAAAACAACTTTACCGAATATGTATTTTTAAATTGTGAGTTCAGAGACCCCCAAACTCCATATCTCTAGCTGTTTCCAAAGGGAAACTGCACTTAAAAGTTAGCATGGGGACTTGAAGGCAGTCCCCATGTTAACCTATCAGAGAGATAGGCCTTGCAACAGTGAAAAAACATGTAAAACACATCAGTACATGTCCTACCTTTAACATACACCGCACCCTGCCAGTGGGGCTACATAGGACCTACCTTAGGGTTGTGTTACATGTATAAAAAGGGAAGGTTTGCACTGGGTAAGTGGGTACTCCTTGTCAGGTTGAATTGGAAGTTTAAAAATGCACAGACAGATACTGCAATGGCAGGTCTGAGCCATGTTTACAGGGCTACTTATGTGGGTGGCACAATCAGTGCTGTAGGCCCACTAGCAGCATTTGATTTACAAGCCCTAGGCACCTCTAGTGTACTTTACTACAGACTTACTAGTAAATCAAGTATGCCAATCATGGAAAAGTCAATTACACATACACTTTACACAGGGAGCACTTGCACTTTAGCACGATCAGCAGTGGTAAAATACCCAGACTACCAAAACCAACAAAAACAAAGTCCAACAGACAGTCAAAACACAGGAAGCAGAGGTAAAAAGACAGGAGACTACGCCAAGGATGCCTGGTCTAACAAGCTTGTTCTGTGTATGTTGAACTCATTTACAAGTGAACGCTTATGGTTGTATGTTGTGTATTTTAGTGTCATTAAGTGTTTTTAGGTGGCACTGGTCATTTGTAGACAGATGTGTTACACCTCAGCTGGACAATGTTACTCTGTAGACACCCACAGGTATATTTTATGTTGAGGGCAAGTAATTCATTATGAGATTTTTGGGGATACTTTCAAACCCTAGAGGGGCAGGTTATGCTCATTTATATGACTATACATGAAACATAATTGGGGTTGGAGATAGGGGGCTTTTCTGTTCGGACCATTGCATTAAAGCTTCATGCAAAGCTAATTGGGCAGCATGACCCTTCCAGTACAAGGACCTTTTATTAATAGATAAATCTATGTTTATTTCACTTTGATTTTTTACTGACTGACTGAACTTACATAGCACACACCACCCAAATGGGTCTCTTGATGCTGGGTTTGTGCATTAAAGCTAAAAAGAAGAGGTACAACTGAAGAAGGCAGAGAAGGCGGGTGTGATTGCATGGCAGAATGTGCTGGTCCTCTAATGTGGACACGCACTTACGACGTGGGTGTGGAATAGGTTATCATTCTAGTCTAGCAAAAGAAGATAGTAAATAATAGCCTTCCTCAGGAGAGCATTCCACAAACCATTCACCGGCCCCCTGCTTTAAGCTGAGAAAACTCACTAGATTACATGTCCATTGATGTTATGTAGTGCTTAATCCGGGTGGATCTGTTTCTGAGCACTCCCAGAGAGGAAATCCCTTAATCGAAGCTCTGTTCTCATCCCTCGCACTACATCACCACCATACCCCACATACCAGACCTTCTCATGAACGTAGAGTTTCTGTGCCCTCGAGAAGGGGCGTCCACCATAAGTCAAGGAGGGCCAGGGTAATGTTTTGAGACTTACTCTTGATTTTGTAAATTACTTGTATTAGAGTCATTGTATGTAAATATAGCTTATCAGCATACCCTGAAAATCGGCCAGGAATCTGGCCCTCCAGTGAACTACGTTGGGCACCACTGCATCATCAAGGGCTCGGGAAACCAATCGATTCCATCAAATCATTGGCTGCTCACTAAATGTTATCAAGGGCACACAACTCTGGACATAACATGCAGCCACGGGTTGGAAGTGCAAAAATACAGCAACATAAATATCCCATTACTTCGTGGTGCAAAATATGTGTACAGAATACTGTATACTGCAATTAGGTTTTCAAAAGTTGTTATTAGAAGAGTGAATTTGTGGCCACTTATTCCTTCCCATCAGCGGAGAGGAGGATGCCGTGGCCCACAGCAGCAATTCTACTGAAGCCTTTCTGCACCTGTTGCATTGAGATATTACTGGGCTGCCATCTTCAAAAATAGGGAGCAGGCATTCACAGTGACCAGTGTTAAGTGAGAAGCATTTTAATAACCAAAGGACTCGCCCATCCATTCACGAGACTTTTAACAAAACTGTTGAAATGGTATCGCGGGGTTATAAGACCAACTCTTCCCTTGTCAGCCTGTATAGTTATTTAGACGTTTTCCCCCGCCTTTGAGTGTAAAAAGCAAATGAGCTGTCAGAGTGCTGCACATTGGAAGTTGTAGGGCTCTCTTTCTTTTTATCTCTCACAATGTCAATGTCGGTTTTCTTTTTCCATCTCTCTCTTTCACCGGTCTCCTCCCATTCCCTTTCTTTTCTCTCATGTTATCTCTCATTCAATATTTATTTACGTGCTTTGCTTTTTGCCTCAATCTTTTTAAATTTCACTTGCTCTCTTTTGTTCTATCTATCTATCGATCTATCTATCTATAAATCTATCTATTTTGCAAATTCTTTCTCTTTGGATCTCGTTGGCTCTCAAAACCTCTCTATCACTGTCTATGCAGTCTCTCGTTAATTTCTCTCTCTTTCTATGTCTTACACTGTCTTTCCCTCTCTCTTCTTTGCGGTTTGTCTTTGTGTATGTGCCTTTCTCTTTCTTTCTCTCTCCCTTTCACCTTCTTTCTCTCTCCCTTTCACTTTGTGGGTGTCCGTGCTCCTCTCCAAATCTCTTGTATCTTTTCTTCTCTCCTCGTTTTGATAAGCATTCTCTACATTTAGGATTCAAATTGTTAATGAACCGGTTTCCAAACAGACATGCCACAGCCAACACAGGGTCATTTCATGGAACAGTTCACCTACCCCAGCCAACGCTGTATTCCATATGAAGCCTACTAAGAAACCTAATTCTTCCATCAGTCTGCTCAAGGAATCCTGCGGGCAATCATGCTGTCTTGGACTTCTGAGCACCCTTCCCTTGACTGAAACATCAGTCATACGTCCCTTCAACATGCTGCTGCAACAATTCTCAGGCCAGCTGTAACAAACAATAACAGACCCATACGAAACTTTTCCAGTGTACCTAAAGTCCCACAAAAGACTCTTGGAGCCAACCTTAACATATCTCAATGCCACCCATGTCAATGATTTAGTCCGATCTGACTTGCCGCTTAGGCACTGATATTGCACTCATCTAAATTTGGGAATAACCTGTGTGGAGAGTTATATGTACTGTTCATATTTTATCTAAGTAATGTGTTTAACCACATAGATCACATGATCGAACTAAACCACTTCTTTCTACTGCTAAGAGTTGTCAACATTTGTCTCTGATGGATTAGCAGCATCCAATGTCATGGCCCATCGAAGCCTCACTGAAGAATCTTTTCGTGCTTGGTCACCAGCCTGTTCTCTTTGAAGTATGTACACTGATGCCGTCTCCAGGCCATTCAACTGCATGACCTAGTTTACCACTCTGTGTCAATGATGCACATCTGTTGCTGCATGTCATTGCCTGTCACAGATCATACCAATCACTGCCTGCTGTTCATCAAATCATTCCCTAAACTCAGTGGTACTGAATTAATATTTCACAATTGTAAGGAAACCTTACCATCCAAATCCCATTCATGTCACTTTGCGTATTCAGGCACGCTTTTGGGATATCCTTCAAAACCAAGAGACTGGGGATTTTACTTTTCTATGTAGCCGTGCCCACATCATGGCGGATGACAGCTAGTGCCAACTCTATCTTGGCCTCCTCAGATGATTCCTAAAACTCATTCTCACAGATGGGAGTGATTGGTCCTCAGTTCTGCTATAAATTCATGCATGGACTATGCAATTTCTCTCTTCATTGGACTTTTAAAATATAAGGTTGTTTATCCTTCACTTAGAGTTCCTCCCTCAGAACTGATGCATGATATCCATCATTTCCAGGAGAATCCCCTTCTTGAACAATGTCATTCCTGAATAACAGACATTCCAAACCCAGTGTCTCGCCTAGAAATGTCAATTTCTGAAAAAGCTACTGCAACCATCTGCTGTAAAATGAAATGATACCGGCAATTACGCAACCTTTGGTCTCACAACTAGCACCGGGCCCACTTCCCCGTAAAAATTCGACCATATTTGCATGGCGACAGCGTGCATTCCAAGGCCCTCAGTTGTGTTAGCACCTGCAATTTACAACACAACCAAAATGTCCTGCTCTTTGGGGTACAAATCCTCAGAATATTCAGTCATCTTCCCTGTCCTCATTTATTACTTGTTGCAAAATGTATGTCAAAGCATTATCTCCCTTACTTAGTCACACTCACTCTCTTGCTGTCACATTCGCTCGGTGGCTCACTTCTTCACTGACTCACATAACTGTACTGGAAGCATAATAAACAAGAACAGCACTCAGGCCACTGCCAAGACGAAACGCCTGATCTGCTCAAACAAGGATGTTGACTACTGCAGGACCCAGTGACTTACATGTTGGATCCTCAAATATGTATATCATCAGAGGAACAGGCGAGAGTATTGGGGCCGGAGGCACACAGAGTTGTATTACCTTTTGTCTTGTAAGCCTTGTCTCAATATTCTTCATCCACAGTGCACTTCCCACTGGGTGCTAAGCTGTCATAGATACCTTACATGTTTGCAAGTGTTTTCACACATCAAGTTATGTGGGGGCACATTGGTAAAAGACTGTATTAAAATATCCACAATCACTTTTCTCCTGCCCTTTGACACATCAATGGAAGGATAATGAAAAAACAGAGCGCTGCCTTCACCTGTGCTGGATTATTGAAATGCATTGTAAAGTAAAAGCTAGGAATGGATAAAGGGGATCCTTGTAATTGAAGTCATCTCTGATGTGTCCTTCTCAGCGAGTCATCTACTGGATGCAAGCCCATTCATCCCTATCAGAACAGCATCAAGAGGTGCTTGCTGTTGGCTTCCATGGTCTTCAGACCCGCCTGCCATGTTACGGAGATTCCCTGGTTATTAAGGCCTGCCACCTCTGCAGTATTCACCCCGGCTAGACTGCGAGAGGCAGGACAATGTATATTTCCTTAATCATTACCCTTAAAACGATGTATAGCATTACAAAGACCTAATATTGTTTGGGAGTTTGATTGTCGCCTACTGTAGTTTTAGAGATTAAGACAATAAGACTGGAAACAATACTGTGTTAAATTTAAAAAAAAAAAAAAAAAAAGGAATACATTAAAGAGTGCCAATGCTTTATTTTTCCATTTCCATTTTCCATTTGACAAGTGAACATTCCATAATCAACCTATGCATGAGGAAAAACGGGAATAACACTATACATGTAGCCCAGTGATCACGGTTTAGGAGAGATTACACTCACCGGAATAAGATTAGGCGTGGGCCTATCGCAGGTGCAAGACTTTACCTTAGGAGTGTAACTCACTGGTCTGTGGAGCTGTTCAGATTCCTGCTGGTGTCATGCAAGATAGAATCCTAAAAAGCAAGAAGAACCATATAGGAAGCGAGCATTTAGTGAAACTGTTTGGACCTGAAGTCTCAATCACCGATGCAAATGATAAAAATCGTCTAACATTAAAGCAGTTAAGATAGCTCAGTGGTAAGTGTATGTACTGTAGAGGTTTCTTGGTGGTTATGGTTTCAAATCCTTCCTCGGCAAATTCAGCCTGTCATCGAAAGTTGGTGAAACATGTGCCTTTGAGTTGGCTAGTAACAGTGCCATTTTGTAAGTACTGAGAAACATTTCAGTGTGCAATGTATGCATGACAATGATTCGGCCTATTAAGTTTGTGGCGTTTGCAACATAAATGTTCTATATATAGTGCCTCTATAGCTCCTGAGATGAGCATGTGGGCCTATGATTAAAAGGTGACATTTGGACTTTTTCAAGCATTGTGGAGTGCAGGATTGATCCTCACCACCCACTTCTGTTCTTGACCCATACATCTCTGTGATCTCCTCAGGGCACCGCCATCCTCTTTCAGACTAGGCAACATATTGAACCATTTCCACTATGCTCTCAATAAAATGTTTCTCTCTCTAGATCTCTGTCAGGTTCACTCCTTGAACTAACTGCCCACCGGGTATGCCCTGAGGATCAAAGCTGGTGCAGATCCTGTGTGTATGCTATTCAAAACAAAAGGGGGATTTTTTTGTTACTTATCAAATATGATACAGACAACAAACTGATGGACTTGAGTGAAACGTGGATTTCTCCTGCTCATTTTTGTGAAATGGACTGAATAACTCTATTTTTACTAAGGGTGGGCAAAAACTGCGCCAACCGCCGCATGGTGGAGATTTTCTTGTGTGAGGTTTGCAACATTAATTTGGATAGCAAGAATTTGTGTCCCCTAGTGTGATTTTGGGGTGCTAGAATACCTCCAGATTCGATTTCTCAACGCTGGGGGGTATGGCAGGTCACAACCATTTGCATTGAGAAAGCCGCCGCTCAAGTAGAAAATCTACTCGAGGGTCAGAAAGAAACAGCGCCCTCTGGCATACCAAGTGGTGCCATTCGTGCTGATTTTACAGTGCGGGACAAGCTCCTGTTGCAAAACATTAGTGCGATCAGCCCGACGTGCCCGAATTCCACCCACTCGCAGAACGCTGTGGAGTTTTTATGTAAATCTGCAGAATTCTGTGGAGTGAAACTCCACAAGTTCCACCCAGGCCTAATTTTTCACTTCCATACTGGTATGGATGGATGGTCTTAAGACAGGAAAGATTTTTCACCCTTCATTGGGGAAATAATTGTCAGAAGCAGGACTACGGGATGTGCGATGCTACTTTGTTTCTTTTAAAGTGTCAAATTACCTGAAAACGTGAATTCACCCAGAACCTTGTGACATACCGAAGAAAAAGATCACCATGCTTGGGAATTTTCTGGACATCATTTGCCAATATCTCAAACAAAATGAGACCAACATGAACTTGTGGTGCTCAGTGAAGCCTAAAGTTGAGTTGAGATCCATGGTTTTGCTGGTCCTTTTGGCTTCATTACCAGGATATCTCCACAGAAGGCAGCCTTCTCACAGCTGTTCGGTTTGATTTGATGAAATATTCATAGGCTGCCAACATGCTGCTTCTGGGACGTCATGTGGTAGCATGCAGTGTCTGCTGCAAAGGGAACGTGACAGGCTACGGTACCTCCTGACCAGGCCTCTGACATCAGATAATGCTGCTGTCTTTCAAGCCTTCGAAGCAAAGCATGTTTTGCAAACATGTGATCATTATGCGGCATTGTTTTGAGGCATGTCTTGTGGTAGATTTATACAGTTTTAATATAGCCCAAGAGGAGCCTTCATGGTTTCTGCACATCTACATTTTGACAGAATTTCTGGGAGCTGGAAGACTGTAGACTTGCACAAAAATTATAGGGAGACCGAATTGGACGTTGTGTTCCTCAGTCCTCTGTCCTCGAGACTGGTGTCATCCATTCCAGAATCAGAACCTTTCCAGGAGTCTGATCGCCGGATGGCCTCCTTTGACTGTAGCTGTCCTCTCCACATCATTGCACGTTACCCAGCATAACAAGAAAATCCAAACTGTTAAATATGAGAACACCGCATACCAAAAATGGAAATCTTGGAAACTTAAATAAAAAATGACGCCGCTCCAGTTGAGGACAGCTATTCTAAAGCATGAACAGAACAGGTTTTCTTGGTTCTACTTTTGGTTAAGACGTAGCCCTCGTCTGTATCACCATAGAGAGGAATACTTGCAGATATTGAGATCGCATCAGAGGACTCGGTGATGCAAGAATTTATTTCCCGTTTTTCACAATAATCTCCCTTCTGCCACGGCCTGCCTTCTCTACATTCTGCCATGTTTTGCGGTGGTGTATGCTTATTGCTAGACCTGGTAAATTGGTACACCAGCATAGTCTTGCATAATTTGTGGCATTTTCTGTTACTCTTAAGATATGAAATGCCTGAAATGATGCAATTTTGCAAATTAACATAATTGAGATGTTGTATAGCTAAAAATCGTTTTACAGGAGGATAGGAACGGTGCGAAAACCAGGACATGAGCGGGTGCTGTTTGTGACATGCACAATTTTGAGCTATTTTCGTTTTAATGCTAAATGTATCCTTCCATCCAAAATGGAAGTGAAGACGCATTTCTCACTACAAATAGAGCAAAATGCAGGCTTAGCATTTCAAATAATTTTGTATAATTTTTTTAGAATTTTGCATCATTGCTGCTAAGAAATTACACACATTTCGCCCAAACCTATTTCTAGTGTGTGGGTGAACATTGAAACACCCAGAAGGATAGTGCTGTACAAACACGGGAAACAAATAACTGAAAATAAATCGGGGCCAGTACCTGGGCAAATACTTGGTAATTTTGAGCATCAATGTCAGCAAAAGCATAGAGAATTTGGGCTCCATTGGATTTCGACGTCGGTACGCATGGCCCTCATTTTCTGGTTGAGGCTACATTTGAATTGCTAAAAGGGAAGACACTATCTCGGCATTACTGTTATCTTTCTCGGATACCCACAATGAGAAGCCATGGTAAGAACACGCTGACAGCGAGCCTTCCCGTTAATTTCTTTGTAAATGGTTATTTCTGCCTACATATGTTTTGCATTTCCCCTGGGGAGGTGGGGGCCCAGATTGGCAGAGTGCCCCCGCCCCCAACTTCTTTGGAATCTGCACTAAGGAAATCAAACCTCATCTCCAATATATTTCTCATGAAAGCAATAAGAGCCCTTGATGTGCCTCAGAAAAAGAGGTGAAGTGTTGAGCTTGGAGGAGGCAGTTGCCATGGAAACTGTTGTCTTTAAATCCCACACTCCTAATGGCTGAGGCACGTCTCGGACAGGCAGGGGCACACAAAATAGATTTTCTACTGCTGACAAGAGCAAATGCAATGGGAGTGTAATACAGAGCTACCATGCATGAGAGAACACTCCAGTCTACATCACTTTTCCAATTTGGGTTATTAAATTAAGCTATGTTTGTTTCTAAAGTGGAGCCTCTGCCTGAATAAAAATGTTCTTCTTTTGAGGCCTCGTTGACAGCTTTTAATCGTGTACTCTTGTAATAGATAGGACGTGTGGTGCGTGTAACAAAAGAGATAGGATTCTCGTAACTGGAAAACAGGCTTGAGGAGTGATTGGAGAAACGTGCTTGCGGCTCCTAAATTCAGAAATGGCACCTAAAACACCTTTACAAAACAGGTCGGACTTGTCAGGGCGTGGGGATGACACTTCTGGATAGAAATTTCCCCTCTAACGTGGTTGCCCGGTGGGTCAATTGCCTACTTGAAAGATCGGCAGGCCCACCTGAAAGTGACAGCATTCAAAGTCGGCACAGACGACTCCTTTTTTCATCTTTCAAATGTTGATAAAACAAGTTCCACTGAATTTGCGAATTGTAGCCCTAGTTTTCAAGTAGCCGGAAATAAGTGACCTTGGGGCCCGTTTGAGCCGAGATGGTGTAGAAGAGATGCCCGCAGATACCCAGGCGTTAGACTCTGCGGGTCCGCCTCATTTTCTGAGTTTCTGGGGATTTTCTCCCTAGAAAAATGTCACAGGCCCGAGATGTCATTGCCAGAAGATGCCTTTTAATGTACTTTTTATACTAGACGATGTATTGCTTTTATTTTTATAGTGAGTGCAACAGATTTCCTGGTAGTTGAACATCAGTGATTTTCACCCTAGGCCTGTTTGCGTTTGGTTTGGAAACCTTTGGCAAACATGAAATGACTTATTTAATCGTTTAATAATGTATGTGTTTTTTAATGATCCACGGTACTCAAGTTGTTGTCTTCGGACAGACGAAAGACTGGGATTACCCTAAAATCTGAGGGTTACTCCTAGATTCACCCGAGTCCGCTGGTTAGCTGAATTACACTGCATCACACCTATCTCTTTCTTTCCCTGTTCTCTTCTCCTCCCACCCCTGTCTAAGTACTGCCTCCCAATCCACTCTCCTCCCCCTTTCTACTGCTCGTTAAGGCCCCCTCCTGCCCGGCGTTTCATATAATGCATTTTACCTGTGTGACTGTTAGGAAATCTAAAGCTCACCCCCCCTCAACCTTACTGACCAGGCAACACCGAGAGCACACAAGAGCGTCATACGGTGATCGACCATAGCAAATGGCTTGATATGCAGTGGCGTAACGAAACTTGAGGGGGCCCCCCTGCAAAGTACATGGAACCCCAGACTCAGGCAGGAGCTCTCAGGCCAGGGTACTGTGTTGAGGGGGCCCATGTTGCTCGGGGGCCCCTTGCACCACAGAGGCTTATGTTACACCACTGTCAGCATGTAGAAGTGCTGCCCTGAGTACAAAGAAACACTGCAAGGTGAAAGTGTATGGAACAGTGATATAAACTGAAAATACAAATGCTACTCTTCAATGTTGTTTTTAATTTAGGGATTCTGGCACTAAATTTATCGTCGTATGAACTAGTTGGCCGTCTCAGCGAGACTCATTAACATAGCAATCTTAAATAATGCAAGCAAAGAGGAAACATGGCACGGGAGGGATTAAATTAAAACCAAAGCTTTAATTGAGATACAGCACTGAACATGGGAGTGCAATGTACATGTGCCAGTATAATTAAAATGTGATTGGTCCAAACGTGCCTGGGGATCAGGGGTCTCCATCAATCGGCAAGGCTGCTCTACAATATGAACTGAAAACTGACTGGTGGAATAGCGGTTTCCACGTTTGGCAACAGTAGTTTAGTCATATCACAAACTGAAAATTGCAGGAAATTTGTGAAAAATGCTAGGATCGTCATTGTGGCCACACAATTCTTCATCGGACAAGTCAGCTGCATCAGACTGTTTGCACAGTCATTCTGGGAACACTTGGACGGACGCTTCTTGTGATGTCTTGCTTTAACTTGAACAGTATGACATTTCCATTGATCCTGCCCTCAATCTCCTTCAATGATAAGTTAATTTCTGAAACAAAATTGGCCACAAAAGTTAACAAAAAGAGAATGGCAGCAGCATTGGATGGAATAAAAATCAGACCAGGGGCAGATGAGCAGGAAGAGATGAGAGTAAGGGTGATAGTTAAGGTATAATATGGGTTATGGAGGTTCAAAAGTGAAAGGAAGACAAAATGGATTAGGCAAAGAAAAAATTGAGTTATGAAGGAATCTCCAACCATTTAACACAAATGTGAATTACACTGGGAATTCTAAAATAATACTGAGATTTTTGTAAAAATAATGAAAAAATAAGATTCCCCAAAATAATCAACCAGTATTTATTCAACAAAGTAAATGCCAGAATGATTAATTTACCTGACAATAACACATGGAATCTTCTTCTTTCCCAGCTATACTAAGGTAAATGCTTTGTACTGCAGATGTATCAGAAAACATTTTGAATGATTACATTACCACACGATTGGACTGATCACCAATTCCTGTATTGGGCAATGATCAAATCAACCCACATGGGTTTCTGTTTAATCATTGGAAAAGAAGAGATCCAACCACAGGCCCAACATGGATCTCCTGGACTCTTTACAGACTGTGCCCCTATTGGACACATCTTGACGCATGAGCGAGTTAAATTATTCTATTCCACAACATAAAGAATATGAGTTACACAAGGGTGTCAGGGGCCACATATTGGCAATGTGTCTTTCCGCAGAGTTGGTGTCATCTCTTTCCTTTCCTTTGATTCCCTTACTCTTTTATAACCATTTTATCTTCAAACACCACTACCAGGATTTCTACTCACTCTCACTTATATTCCACTGCTACAACTCTTTCCCATGCACCAACTTTCACCACTCACCTCACCATGTGGCTGTTTGTCCATGGTGCTACTTATGTTCTTCCTCTTGTTATTGCTGTGACCTGACCCCAGATATTCAGGGTCCCTCAGGCCAGGTCTTTATTTGGGAAGCAATTAATAAAACATGAAAGCACAGGGCAGCAATCTCACAAGAGGCTTTAGGGAGCCTGTCGTCTACTGGTGGAAGCATCCTGCACTTTCATTATTGTACCGTACTCTGGTAATCAACCTCCAATGATTTGCAAATCAATATTTTCATTTATTTTAATATTGGAATGGCACACAGAAGGCTACTGTTGCTGTGCGCAGGACTTCAGGGTATTGATCATAGAGAAAGATTGGTATTAATTGAAGCATGTCCATCTGTGAATTTGACCTTCTGTTTTTGAGGTGAAGGATTTGACTTGTACAGCATCATTGCACACAGCATATGAGCGAAGGATATGCTTCATTTCACGAGGAGAACAATTGTGCTGTAGATGTCTCTGCCCATTTGTGTATTCCCACATGTGAGATCTCCCTGCACCTTCCTAGCCAGTATTGACTCCCAGATCATCAGCAGAACTCCACAGATGGTGGAAGTATTTATGGTAGAGCCGTGTTATAACAACATTTAGTGGCAATATTGGGTTTTGTGCAAAAGATGTGAATAGGAAGAAGAACATTTTTGCCATGCTGCGCTGTCAAAATCTCACTTATAACAGCCTCTCTGCTGCCCTTTATTTCAACCAGATAGAGCATGACCTTTCCAAGAAACAGTACATTGACTTTAAGTTGAAAAACTTTGACACCAAAATGTTGTGACGGTCACTACTCTCAGATCCCATACATTCAGTGCTTAATACTTTCCTCTGATGTTGCATGCATTGCAGAATCCAATCCAATGCCCCCTGCTTTACCTGCAATGTGAGGCACAAAGCGCCCAACACTGACCTCTGCAACCGCCCACTGTGGCTGTGATTCTGGAATGTCAATGTACAGCAAAGGTTCACTGCAGACATCTGTAGTGATCTGAAGGTCTCTGGTTTGAACCAGGCAAGGCTAACACACGTATCACCCCAGGTCAGCAAACGGACGGAGTACCTTTAAGCTGATAATAGTGACATCTGCCATAGCTCTTATGCCCCAGAATCAAACAGGAGAGGTAGAAGTATCAGGTTACCACTCAGCTTCCCAACCAAGACTCTTTTAATATCAATAGGAGTGTAACCACTTGTACCAGTATTCACCAATGAATGCCTCTAGTTTCTTTTGGGAGACACTCATCAGCAATTGTCTACAACAAGTATCATCATGGGGTCTCCTTCTTCCCCTAACCAAGCGGGTAGTGTCCACATAGGTCCAGGAAACTATTTGGGATGCACGAACAAAAATTCTAAAAAGTGCAGTGAAAGTGAGAAAGTGATCTAAAAATGCCTCTGTCACTCGGCCACAATCCACCTTAACTATGGCTGGGATAGGGCATGTTTTAAAATAAATATAATGTGATAGGAATGCATTGCGTGTCCTTCACACATCAGGTCAGGGTGAAATATTTCAGCCCACTCTTGCCGAAAAGGGTCATTGGCTTTCTTCAGGACCAAAGAATCAACTGATCCTAAAGTGCCCAGATATGACTTCTCAATTTAGTACGATGACTTCGCAAGCTCCATACTTGTGGTGCCCAACTGCTCCTATTGTCAAGATATAGATATAGAGGTCATATTGTTAATTAATACAATTTCTTTGCTATAACAACTTTCAGTCCTTTTTCTAATCTGGAGGTGTTAAATGATACCTTACTTTATGCATTACTCTAGATCAACTAACATATACCACATATTCAAAATATATTTACATAGTCCAAAATAAAATGAACATAAAAATAAAAACAAAGATAAAAAGGAGAACATTCCTCTCTATTTTTGTATGGCAGTCCCCCCAAATTTAAAGATGACCCAAGATGACCTCCTTTATTTATTGAACACATACAATTATCTCCCATTTCACCAACCTTAAGAGAATCACCTACTTCTTCTGTTTTTTAACAGTCACATCTCTTGATGTTTTACATCACTATAAAGGCAAGCAGATGTGAATATCATTTAATCTGCTCATACTTATCATAGCCTTTGCCTAAACCTTCCTCTATCAATCAGCTTCCCATAAACTAATTTCAAATAGATGGGCATTATCAGAATGGGGAAACATCCTTTGCATTGGATGCCCATACTAGCAGCAGGCAACACAAAAAAGACAGTAACAAAATAGTCAACAAACTGGGGTGCTGTTGGTTATTCCATACTCACTTATATGTAATGGCCTCAATCATCGCATTAACTTATAAAGATGTTATAAATCTTTCCTTGCGTTAAAACACCCTGCCCTTTCTATTCCTAAAGGGCTCCTGGTTGACACAACCACAATGCAGTCAAATGCCGATGTTTAAAAGCACCAATGTTTGGCTTTGAATGTACACAAGCATTAATATGTGGTGAAATGCCTCTGTGTCATCTCGACAAGCAGGCAAAACCCACTCATAAAGTTAGGATTCTCTCCCCTGCCTGCCCTAGTAATGATAATTATAATCACATACATTTTCAAGGTTGCCTCTTTCACACACTAGAATGTTTATTTTATCTCCTAAACTCTAAAGGTAACTCCCAAAAATCAGCAATTATATAAAACAGAGAGAAGGCCTTTGTTTTGTAGAGGGCAACACAGTTAAGTGACTTCTGCATTCTAACAACTATTAAAACATGCTCTGAATAGAAAACTAACCATGATTAATGGCTCGTCCCTCATTCTTATTTTACAGAGGTCATTTCTACAAAACATTATTAAATGCTTCTAATGTTATGTGCCCCTCCACTCACTTGTGTTAACAACCATGAATTCACACCCACAGCAGCTTGAAAGACCAGTTAGTTACAAACTGTGGCCTGTTCCTTTTTAATCTCTTTAAGATATGGCAATCAGCCTATGATTGCTCACAGCTGTGGATAAGACAGTTCCATTCTGGCCCTGATGAATTATAAAACTGTTTTCTAGGAAATGTTAAAAAAGGGGGTGAATGCACTGTCCTCTAGTGTATGCTATTTCTTCACTGCTGTAGTTGCTAATATGGAGTAACAGTAACTCTGGGGCAGGTAAAATATGTCCATTGCAATTTGGACCCAGAAAGGTAACTAAGAAATGAGAAATAATCTAATGCAGTGTAATTCAGGTCTGGGTTCCCCAGTAACTCCTAATTTTGGCCGAGCTTTCGCAGCCAAAAACTCCACATGTGGATAAACATCGCATAATTCCGATTTTGCTAGTAAATCATGTTACCACAGCATCGGAAGTAAGTGATCCCTCACTGTGAGGGCATAAGAAATGCCATAAGTTCCAGCCGTATCTATTGATTATAAACAGTGCCATGTCTGTGTCCTTATTAAAGCGGCCCTGCGTGAAAGCGGCAGTGCAACCTTTTATATGGAGGCAGGGAAGATAAGTTTAACGTTGAATTGCTGTAGGCAGTAAAAGTACAGTATTTCTTTCACTTGCGGACTAATGCCTACCTGCCTCTTTGTGTTTCTCAGACTCGCTGTGAGGATACGGGGGCAGACAGGGATTGCCTCTGTCTACCTGTACTCAGTGGCAGCTGCCACTGAACAAGGGTGGGGGACGGGAGACTGGGAGTAGGGGCCTGTGCATGTTCTCCACTTGGCTGGGTAGAGAACATGCAAAGTGCGCTTGTCTGTTTGGCCGGCCCACTATTGCCGGCCAAACAGACATGCACACGTTGTGGTGCACAGCCCTCATCTGGCCCCCTCCCTCCAGTCCAGCCCCGGCCCTTACTCCCTGGAAAAATAAAATGATGATAACATAGCGTACGTCATTGTAATTTTAATTTTCCTTTTTCAAAAATTCAGCGGGGCGACGCTCCTCTGCCTTAGGGGGGGGATCCGCTGCTGCCTGTACTGCAGTGGAAATGTATGCACTGGTAGGTGAGGTATGTGCCCATATATAATATAAATACAGTTAGGAATCTTTTTCTTTGCCTTGGGTATCAAGGGGAATACATCTTCTGACAGATCGGGACCTTAGACGCTCTGAGGATGAGGGCCTCTGTTGTCCTCAAATACCGCCACTGGAGCAAGCATCAGTCTAGGTATTTTGCAGGCAAAGAAATTCCTTTTCCAATATCCATCTTTTTCTCGTAGGCTACAAATCTCTGTTCCCCATGTTGCTTCACAGTGCTCAAATTGAGGAAATGCATTTAAAAGGCCATTTCATATCTGTCAAATAGCATTTCTTTCATTTCTCATGTTGCAAGAATTCTTAACATATCCCGTGCCTCTCTGCCTGGCCTTGGCAAGAGCAAATTACCTCATGTAATTTCTTCACAGGGCCCTCTTTTAGGACTTATAAGCTTGAGAAAGCAGTTACGTTACCCTGTATTAGCTGAATGTCAAAGCTGATGTACAATATTTGAAAAAATTCTGCCATCTCAATAGGATAAAAGGAAAAAGCCAGGAGGTCATCAGTAGCCTGCACACTGCCTTCGGAAGCTCCACGGGAGAGAGTCAGGCACCTTATTTCGAAAATTATTATTCTAGTTAAAAGAAGATTTTATTTGTTTTCGGAGAACAAAAGCAGGGCTGTATGTTGTAAATTATTTTTTATCTGCCATGCACCCCTGGCTTCATAAATATGTTTAATATAATTAGTTGTCTCAGATATTAATGTGTTGGGGGTAAATGACTCCACTCAAAGCACACGGTGATGTCACAGTGCAGTAGATAACATCATGGAGCATCCTGCCCTCCTCCAAGGTGGAGGAAGTTCTTCCTAAAGGCAGGATGGGTCACTGGGTGGGTTGGGTGTTTCAGAAATCCTCATCATAAGGAATTCCTGGCGCTGCTGGCGGTTAATGTGTGGACACTGTGGAAATCGACAAGCATACCTTTCTGCTCCTTCAACGATAGACGTGTAAGGGGTTATGGGATCTGGGCAAACCCATGTGCATAGAAAGAGATGAAGGACATAAGAGGTCTGTAAAACCGTTAGTCTTGAGAATTATTCAGTGAAGTGAACCATCAACAAATCTTTCTAACTCTTGTGCAGCCATTTTATGGACTTTAGCCCCAACTGTTGTTTAATGCATCCAATGCGTCTCACATCCAGATGTTAAAGCCTCCCACTAGCTTCCTAAATTAGGTGGTCCTAAAATATCTCTGTGAGAAAGCAGGACTTACCGCTGACATACAGCTTAATTTCAAGAGTGAGTTAAATTTACTCAAAGGAAAACAACTTTGTGAATCGGGTACAATGTATTGAGAAAAACCTCTTGAAATATACTATGAGTTGGGAAGGGACAAAGTATATAAGAAAAGCTTGAGTGCGGGGTGAAGCACGGCCTTGTTAATGATTATTTCTGTTTCCGTACACAATTTATAAATGACCAAAGGGGTTGCTCTTTGTTACCTTATGTTACGCACACTCGCCACAAGATTGGAATGCAATGTTGGTAACTCAAAAGCCTTCTGACAAACTTATCACCAAGACGTATTAGTGTTTTTTTTATAATTTTTTTAATAGTCAAACAGGCATGGTAACTATTCAATATGTGCATTTTGAGGTGTACTCTTGGATGAATAAATTATAATTTCGAGGAGTAACAATGAATATGGCATTCACTGACAAAACATCCTCCATAATGTGAAACCATGCCTCTCAGGAGACACGCGAATCTCAATTGATTTAGCTACAACTTTGTAAAATTGACCTGTTTTAAAAATTTACTACTACTTTCTCAATTAAAATGTTGAAGCAGGTTTAACTTTTTTGTTGCTACCCTTCCTGAAGTTTCTTTCATTTTGTGTAATTAACAAATCTGTACATTCTGGCTGCTGTCCAGTCTTTACATGTTATTTAGAAAGAAATTCCACTTAGATGCAAGTGCACCCAAGCTCTGGTAATTGCTAAATGGCAAACTTCAATGAGGACCTTTCCATAGATATTTTGTTTACGTGAGCTGAGAGAGGTCGAGCCCGTGTTTTAGGTCTCCCAAAAATACAGATTAGCTGCTCACCAGCCCCATGTAACAACAAAAAAATCATAAATAAAAGTACGTGTACAAATATACAGGGACTTTTGCCATCCCTCTTCATCCATTGGTATTTTCAAATGTCATTCATACTTTGAATTTGCCCACCGAAGCCTAAGGTATGAGACAGTAAGTCAGTCCACTTCAGTTATTGTCCTCGCTGTGAGGGACAGCATTTTTCCTGTGCAGGTGGCCACATCCACCTAGAATGTAGCTCCCTTCAGTGTCCAGGCTTGTTTTGTTATTCTTTTTTTAGATATGTCATATTTTCCGTATTTTTTAACGTACGCACACCTGCATTAAACAGCAGCATTTTTACTTTTTGTTACTTTTACACTTGTAACACCTATTGCATACTTTTTAAAAAAAGTAAAACCTCGCGGGCTTGCCAGGGTCAGGCTTATTGACTTGGTCCATGCCCGCCATTGTGGAAAATATGTAATAGTGTTGCTAGGTTGAGAAACAAGTCTCATTTTGTATTGCACTTACAATTTGAATAGTTTTGCTCATGCTATTCGTTTCATAAAAGTGGACATTGTACGCCAGGGGTGTCATGAGCTTGTCACATCTGGAAGTTGTGTGCAAAGCTGAAAAAACACTGTTCATAATATTAGAGGGAATGCACTTTTGTGCAATCTTTCCCTTTTCACATAACAAATTTCCATATAAATATCCTTCATGCTGAGGGTGTTCGTGGCACGTCCCCTAAATCATCTCACCATTTACATAGGGGGTGTCCACCATAAATCCTGGAAAGGCTGATGCCTTCCTGAATTTCAGGATATCAGTGGTTAGTCTTAAAATTTGGCCAGGGTCAGACCCTTCAAGACCTACACGGGAAACCTCAAACATTAACATACCTAGAGTAGGTGTACGTTTAAAAGTGTAAAGGCCTGTGGGGAACAACTTAGTGTTCACTTCTCTCATGACACACTCACGTGGCACCACCCAATTTCCTGCCCCAACTCACTCCCACAAATATGGAAAAATCTGCCAACTTGTAGATTTTCTGCAATAACAAGTGCCATTATTGACGATAAAATCTGCCTATCCACAGCCTGTGGCCTTGCGAATTTACAGTCATCTGTACACTTTTTTGTGCACATAGGCTTCACTAATGTTCTGAGAATCTTTCTTGGTACGTTCATAAACACAAAGATACATACCTGGATGTCATTTAGGGGACGCCAAGGGGGTCACAGATGCCCCTTGCAGCCCCATGAACTGCTTTTCAGACCCCTAACCTCAGAGGGGTCAAAATAGGTGCCAAAGACACAGGGGCGGCGCTGCCCGATTCTCATCATACTATCTACTATTATTCACTATTACTGTAATAAAACGTGGATCACACCTGGCTGCAACAAGACCTTTTGTGGTAGCTTTGGTAAGTACAAATGTTTCGAATGTTCGTTATGTGCGTGCTTGAGGATGAATATGTTTATGTGAGAAAGTGTGTGTGTGAATTAGCCTGTGTGTCTAATTGTATAACGGGTGTGTGTGAAAGTGAATGAGAGTCAGTGAGAGGTAAAATGTGCCATATCAACTAAGATGTGGCGTAATTTGTGTGCTGGCACACTTTGGCAGAAATGCCCATTGCATACACCCTTGCACCATAAAGCAAACGTGTGTTTGTTCTCTGAAGCATAGGTTTTATACTGGAAGGGGTTCCTTCCAGTACTGAAACTATGCTTTCAGGCTTTTCTACTTTCTGTGTGTGCTGTGCAATGCATCACACATGCAACAACAGAAAAATATGGAGAAATGAAAACATTTCTCCTTGTTACCTCTGCCTGGAGGAATCACTGTCTATGAATGTTTGTAAGAAGGGATTTGCTCCAAAACCCATGTGTGGTTGCATGGGATATCCTTCCACCACCCTATGAAGTCTCTCTTGATGCAAAGTAGCACAAAGCAGCGCATAGCACAACTTTACATTGCTTTGGGATACTCTTCAACACAAATCAAGATTTGTGTTGGATAATAAATCTCACCTTAACACTTTGAGTCAGGTGGTGCAAAGCATTAGTAAATCTGGGCTGAGTGTCAAGTTCTAGAAATTGGCCCTGAGGGTCGACAAGTATGAGTGTGTGAGCATGAGCATTATTAAGAGTGAATGTGAGTGAGTAAGAATGAATGAGAATAACAGGGTGTAAGAGAGTGAGTGAATGTGAATGTGAGCAAGAATGTGATGCGATGCTTGTGAATTTGTCCCCGGCACATTGAAGATAAATATTCCCTTATAAAAAAAAACAGAGCGCAATACTGGTGCTGGCATACTTGCAGCAACTTTTAGAATGACAGACACCAATGACAAAATATATATGTACACTGGGCTTAATTCTTTGCATAAAGGACAACAGTGGTAAAATACTGGTATTGACATACTAGAGGTAATTTGTGGCATATAAGGCACTGGTGGAAAAATTCTGGCATACTAGAGGAAATTCTTGGCAGGTGGATACCAGTACTGAAAGGCTGGTACTAGCAGAATAGAGGTAATTCTTAGCATAAAGGTAGACAACCTGGTATATGGGAGGGTGGCAAGCATGACAAAATGCTGGCCCTGACATACTGAGATGATTTTTGAAATAATGGTCATCTATGGTTTATGGATGGAATAAATTATAAAATTATGGTACTGGCATATTTTTGTGTCATTTTTAGGTCGCAGCCTACCTGGTAGGAAAGCTGTCTGGTTTGCTGAAGACATATTGGGGACTTTCAGAAAGCTGACAGAGGAATGTTTTCCGCTTGTTGATTACCATTGGCTTTCTGGTTTTCCATTTGCCGGCTTTATTTGCTTTAGGCTTTCCAAGTTCACTTCCTCCCACCCATTACCTAAACCGTATTTTTCGTATCCTTCCACAAACTCGCTTTCTGTTAACATGCCTTTAAACCTTGTTCTTATCTTATAACATTTGCTCTACATTCAAAGACCAAGGTCAAATGTCACGTACTGTCTTCCAAGAGCACTTGTTTACTTTTCTTTCTCTGACTTCAAAGTGAGAGGATTTATGTGGCAATACTGCTGGATAATGGGGGTAGTAAATTGTTTTTTTTCTAGCACACAACATTGTTTAAATGAACTATGTAGGTATTCAGAATAATGAACACACAAGTGAAGCCCTTTTTTTTGTCTGTATGTCTGTGAATATGTAATAGTAATTTCAATTGAAAATGCATTGTCTATAATGGCAGTGTGCCACCACACTATAAATACTTCACTCTATGACACTCCACTCTACTCTGCACCACACCACGCCACTGCGCTTTACACCACTCCACGCCACTGCACTCTACACCACTCCACGCCACTGCACTCTATGCCACTTCACATACACCTCTCTACTCTACCCTGTACCACTCTACTGTGTGTCAATGCACTCTTCACTGCTGTACTCTACACCACTGCACTCTTTGTCACTGCACTCTACACCACTCCAGTTGAGGCCACACCAGTCTACTTTACACTACTCCAATCTATGCCACTGTACTATACACCACTCTGGAACACTGCACTCTACGCTACTGCACTCTATGCCAATACACTCTACACCAATGTACTTCACTTTGTTATACTCAACTCTATGCCCCTGCCGTCAATGCAAAGCCACTGTACGCCACTTTAATCTACTCTGCACAACTGCACTATATGCCACTGCACTCTACACCATTTTTCTGTATGCCATTGCACTGTATGCCACTCTACGCAGCTGCATTCTACCCTACACCACTCTGCCACCTCACTCTACTCTGAAACAATCTACTTTATGCCACTGCACTCTACTCCACTCTTCAACACTGCACCACTCCACTCTATGCCATTCTGCTTGTAACTCCTGCACTTTACACCAATGCACTCTACACAACTGCACTCTGTCACTGCATTCCTCACCACTCTACTCTGCTCTGCATTACTGTACTCAACACCAATACTCTCTACTTCACTGTACTCCACACCACTGCATTCTGACATTCAACTCTACATCGCTGCATTCTTTACCACTGAACTCTATGCCACTCTACTCTGCACCACTCCAGTCTACACCACTGCACTCCATGCCACTGCACTCTATGGCATGGCACTACACTCTACTCTTTACCACTCACTGATACTCTACTTTGCACCACTCTATGCCACTGCACTCTATGGTACTCAACTCTACTCTGTGCCACTGCCCTCTGCATCACTCAACTCTATGCCACTTCGCACCACTCTACACCACTCTGCTACGGACCTCTAATGCCACTGCACTCTACGCCACTGCGCTCTATGCCACTCCACTCTATGCCACTCCACTCTGCTCCACTATTCACCACTTTAATCTATGCCACTGCATTCTACAATGCTGAATTGTACACTGCTGAATTCAATGCCACTGCACTCTACGCCACTATACTCTGCAGCACTCTACACCAATGCACTCTACACCAGTCCACTCTACTCTATGCCACTCCAGTGTATGCCACTTTATGCGACTCCACATTATGGCACTCCAATACACAACACTCTCTGCTACTTCACTCCACAACACTCTATTCCACTCTTCGCCATTCCACTTTACGACACCCCTTGCCACTCTCCTCTATTCCACTAACTTTTAGCTATCTTGAACAGCGGCCACACTGGTGAAAAACATGGCTAAAACACATTGGCAAAGTCACTAGCTCTTACATAGGCGAAAACTAATGGCTTTGCCAATGCCTGTTGAGATAAAGGGTACCAAACGAATATGGAGACAAACATGACAAAATGCTGGGCCTGGCACAATGGAGGTATTTTTGACATATTGGGCACCCATTCCATATTTTGAAAAAAATGGGGTAGACTCCTCGGGAACTGGCTTAGTACACCACGAAGGATTTGAATATTTAATGAGCACTCTTTCAGCATCTCAGCCTTTTAGCAAATTTATGTGCAAATTGCACTTTAAAATGGATTATTTTAACCCATCCTTTAAAAAATTTTGTGGGTCGGGCAGAAACCCCCTAAAAGAGGCCTGGCTTACTCACCCTCTTGCTCATTACAATTCAGGGTAAGTATAATGCCCAAGAACATTGAAAGATCAAGCCAGCACCAGAATACAGGTGACATCTAAAATAGACATTTGTCTGTATTAAGCTGTTATATTTATCATGAAGTTATTCTGAAACTTGAGCATTGTAAATTATTGTGATGTTAGTCATGCGACTTATTTTCCTGAAACAAATTAGGGTCATGGGTCATATGATGTCACTTCCTGTGATGTCACTAAGGTCAAAGGATTGTGATGGCACTTCCACTACCCCAGGTATTTTGGTGATAGACACCCATGGATACGTAGCACACAACTGTCTCCGGTTGGAGTGAAGTGTCCCATTCATTGTATATAGGAATTCATTCAGCCCTACAAGGATTAAAAAAGCAAGGAAAGGTATATATTGCTTTGTGTTATGTTTCAACTCTTCTTCTCGTTGTTTACCATTGATCTCAAAGTGACATTGCTAACATTTTAAAGAATATATCCGATAATTATTGAGAAAGTAGCCAAGGGCTGGACAGGGATGTGTACTCGAAATGTCCTGTTGTATAGATATAGCATCAGTATGTGTGGAACCTACCTAAGAAGTGAGGGGGGCATCTAGCGAATTATGTCCCAAAAGGGATTTTACAACCCAACTCGACCTCATCAAACAAAAGGACATTGTAGAACCCTTATTATTTATGGTCGATGATGCATATTGGGCAAGAGGGCATTTTATTCTTTCCATTGGGAGGCCGCGTTGAAGACTGGCCTTATTGGATTCAAGGCAGACTTCGACTAGCAGCTCAAAGCCCTCTCAAGCGTAGTCAAGCCCGGCACGACCCGGTGATGGGCCCAGGGCTATGCATTGTCCGAGCTTCCCTTCGGCCAGTCTGCCTCTGAGGCTTCAGTCTGGTGGTTTAACAGATATAAAGCAGGTGTTCCATCAGCTGCGAGATATGGAAGCAATTAAGATTA